>NC_041386.1:286371115-286413119 GCF_002162155.2 Triticum dicoccoides
CTCTAAACAATTAGGTAAATGACCGAAAAACAATAAATGATGTCAGAACATGTTGGAAATTGATGATGTCACTTTGAATGCTGCATACTGAACACAAAAGAAGTCCGGAGTTCAAATAAGTTTAAAAAACATTGAAGTGCCCGTGTAACAGATGAGTTCTCGTCCGAAACCCTGATACTCAGAAAGAGTTTGTCCAGTTTGTACACGAAGTGCGTCCAGTTTTTGCCGTGACCCTCTCTACTTTTTCGCACATGCTATGCGGGTGAAATGAAGATACCATGCCAAGTTTCAACATTTTCAGAATTCATTTTGTAGTGATTTTCAATTTCACGGTCATTTAGCTCTCTAAACAATTAGGGAAATGACCGAAAAACAACAAATGATGTCAGAACATGTTGGAAATTGATGACGTCGCTTTGAATGTTGCATACTGAACACAAAAGAAGTCCAGAGTTCAAATAAGTTATTAAAAATAAAAAAGAGGTGCAATGCTGGTTAATTTGCTTCAAGCCTGTCGGAATAGTGTAGACTGCACTGCACATAGCTCAGTGCAATCTATGATATTCCGAAAGGCTTGAGGCTAATCAACATGCAGGTGAGCATTGCGCCTCTTCATCATTGTCTCTGCACTCACGGCTTATAAACCGCTCATACTACCTCTCTCTTGGCGAGGTGGGACTAAAAATCAGCTTACTAAGAAACTCTAGTACCGGTTCATGCCATGAACCGGTACTAAAGGTCTTCGTGGGGGCCCCAGCCTGACCACGGCCGCACTGGCCTCATTAGTACCAGTTCGTGGCATGAACCAGTACTAAAGGTTGCCCACGAACCGGTACTAATGATGCCCGCCCGCCTAGCCGTTGGAACCGGCACTAATGGTCACATTAGTGCCGGCTCAAATTCAAACCGGCACTAATGTGCTTCACATTTGACCCTTTTTCTAGTAGTGTAAACGATCCGTGTGCTTGCTGCTAAACCTGCTCTTCTCACGACCCCGCGCCCGCTGAACGTAGAAGGGATTCCAGTGATCCCATAGGTGTCGTTCTCACCGACACGGTGGATCACTCAGCTGACGACGCAGATTCTGATGAAGCGCCAGCTCCACCTCAGTCGTAGAAGCAGAAGAAATCAAAGCCTTCAAATCCCTCTGCCGCACTGAAAGTTTCGCGTGCGAAGCCATTGGCAACTGCACCTCCTGAACCATGTGTGCAATCAGAAGATCTCTCTCGTGTCTCCAAGAAGACGGAGAAACACAAGAAGAAGAAGCCCATGAAGATTTCTGGGCATGAACTTACTCCAGCTGCCGTTCTGCGGAACGAATATGAAACCATTGATCTCTCCAGCGATGAAGATCTTGGTGATGATGCCCTTGAGCTGCTGATCAAGAGCAAGCAAGAGGCGGAGATCTTCAACGATCTTCCCCTCTTTGATGTGGATATTCTGAACCACTTCATCGATGAATGGTTTGATGACCCGAGCCTCGGCATTGATGATCTTCAACTGCCAGTTGACATCAGCGTCACCTTCCATGGAGCCATTGCTAATGAGTTAGCCTTGGCTCAAAAGATTGTCGAGCTGAAGAACAAAATTTATTTTGAGAAGGCGCAGTTCAAGAAGAACATGACAAAGCTCAGCGTGGCAGAGGTTCAAAGCTTCAAGAAAATGTTGCATGAGCTTAAAGAACTGTTTCACAAGAAGTGTGAAGAAGCAAAAGGTTCAAGAGAGCGGATGAAATACTTCGCAGAGAAATGTGTTCAAGCACAAAATGAAGCAGAGAAGTGCAAGGCACTGGGGAGCCCTCGTATCGACCCTAGAATGGCTGCCAAACAGAAGAAGAAGTCTGCCGCGGCCCGAACTGAAGCATCCCGAACTGAAGTACCAGCTGTTGACCCCACCACAGCTGTAGACATTTGTCATGAAGACAATGTAGAAGATGATGAACTCCTTCCTCAACTCGAGCACCAACCGGTATCATCGCATGTTCTCACAAACAGCGAACTCATTCGCATTGGTCATCCTCTGACGCCAATTGCTCAGGATGATTCATGGGCTGATCGCCCCCAACAAGACACGCCCATTCAAGATGAAACTCCCAGAACTCCAACCCCTCAAGTCACCACTCCGGTGCTTGACGACGAATACATGGTGCAGACCACTCCATCACCACAAGTGTTGCCCGCATTCCGCAGGCTTCGCAAAGGCCCTAGGCCACAGGTCACCATGTCAAGCATTCCAGAAGGAGAAGTGAAACAAAGCTCAGTTGCACACGAAGTGTTTCCTGATGCCACCCCACTGCGAATGTCTCCGAGTCTGAAGCCAAAGCTGCTGAAGACATTCCGGCTGCATCAGCCAAAAAAATCAAGAACCACGTCAAGAAGAAGAAAGAGTTGCCACACCCCCTACCACCGAAGAAGTCATTCTCGAGGAGAATGTGTCTATGCCCGACCCTCTTGTCATTGAAGACACGGAGGTTGAGAACACTGATGCTGCCACCAACAATGATACTAAAGCCAATGATGTTGTCATGGCTGAAGATAATGTGGAGCCTGAAGCCAATGTTGTGCCTGAAGCTCATGTTCAACCTGAAGCCCATGTGGATGTTGCAGCAAATGTTCCGTCTCCTAGGCCTCACACAATTGAACAAGCCTTCGATCATGGACAGCTGGTCAGTGTGAAAAGGGCAACCATGGTGTCTCCCACTGCTCCCGGACCTCAGTATGACTATCATGTGGAGCAGAGGCCCCAGGTTCAGAAGCCAAAGCCCAGGCTGGCAAGGCTTCCTGGAGTTGCAACCTCCCCAGGATCGTTCAGTGTGAACAGCTTCAGAGCCTACACCACCTTCTTTGATAGCGCCAAGAATCCTTACTTGAAGCCAAAGATCTCTTTTGATCGCTTCTGGAGCTATCGGCAGTGCAACTACTACTCGTGCATCCTATACAATCAAGAGAGAATCTTTCAACACATGCATCTTGCTTGTGAAGCCATTGCTGGGCTGCCCTGTCTGGAAGAAGCCCTTGACTACTTCACGGAGGTTGGTCTTCTACAGTTCATCACTGACAAAGAACACTGTAATTAAGAGCTCCTGATGCAGTTCTACGCCACACTTCACATTCATGGCTACAATGGGGATCCGAAGACATGGGTCCTTGAGTGGATGTCAGGAGATGTGCACCACGAAGCCAAAGCTCAAGACATTATTGAGCTTACTTCCTTTCCCACTCCAGGTGAACTCTATGAGCCTGGTTGTCAGCTACACCAAAATGAACTACAGAGTGTCTTCCAGTGGCCTGAACCGAATATAAGTCAGATGCTCGGCATGATGAAGCCATTGCCTCAAGGTGTTGATTATCCCAAGGAGTTCTTCGTCAAGGACCTTGAGTACCTGCCCCACACAGTCTATCATATTCTGAGGCATACTCTCTAGCCCATTAAGGGATACTCAGCATAAGCCAAACTTGAAGGAGCCATGAAGACTTTGGTATTCTATATTTTCAATGGCATCAGATTCAATTCCCAGGATTTGTTCATCAGACAGCTTGCTGCATCTGGATGATCTGTTTGGATTGAAGTTTTATGCTCCACGGGACATGCGCTTAATCAAGCTTCACTCTTTTGTTGACTATCAGCCATCAGCGCGCAACCATCTTATCTTTTTGCCTGAGCTTGATCTATCAGTTGAAGCCATCTACCCTGAGCGTGCGAAGGAGCCACTTTACCTTCATAATGTTGATCGCCAAAGCTTCTCACAACCAATTGAAGGCACTCATGTCCCCAATGCTGAAACTCCTGCTTATCCTCTGGTTGGCAATATACGTGTGCCTCACCGTGCAAACACTGAAGCCACTAATAGCACCATTGCTCAACGGCCTCGGAAGCGTTCTCGTGCACTCAATGATCGAGAGCTTCTTGTGACCTTACATCAGAAGCGGGACAAGCATCATGACTGGTTAAAGCGTCACATGCAGAGCATCTTGGTGGATGTCAATCGCATTCGCAATCTTGCCACCAAGAACTCATTCGTAGCTCATGAAGCCCGTCGGCGGTCTTGGAAGAGTCTCACACTGCTATGCTCTGAAGATGATCTTCGTGAAGACGGCTTCATAGAGGGCTTCAAATTTCATTCCAAGCCTCCCCAGAATGCAAGCTGGCGTCAGAATCCTTCCATTGAAGATTTTGAGTATTCATCTTCGGCTCCAACTGTTGTTACGAGAGTCGTCGATGAAGAAGACGATGCCACTTCACCAACCATGGCTTCACTACATATCAACACTGCACCAGGCCCCTCTGCACCACCAAACTCCAACGTCGACCCTGCTCCTGCATCTACTCCTGATGGGAACAAGTAGATACTCTATGTCTTCAAACCTTTTTGGTCCTTACTGACAAAAGGGGGAGAAGCATATGAGTTGATAGTCTTCAAGCGGGTCCTTTGTGGGTGGTTTTTACTTTTTGCCAAGTGATTACAACCTTTGTCTTTGGATACATTTGGTTCTTTTGGTTGTAACACTTAAACTTGATGGTCGTCTGCTAATTTTTCTACTACTTTGTGATGTGATGATAAATTACGCATGAAGTCATTTCGTAGACGTCCATTTTTCATTATGCAGGTCATTATCTTCGTCATATCTTTATATGCATGATGAATTGTCTTCATAAGTTTAAGAGGATCTCCACAAAGTAAAACCTGCCATGTGCATTTGCATTCAAAAGCAAACTATTTATATGCACATCTTTAGGGGGAGCCTTTTGCTACTTACGAAGACAATGCCGTAATTCCCAACTTTCACATACTTTTATCCCCGTTGAAAACGTCAACCGGTTTGTCATCAATCACCAAAAAGGGGGAGATTGTAAGTGCATCTAGTGCCACCCCTAGTTGGTTTTGGAGTATTGACGACAATCTTGGTTGACGGACTAATGTGTTTGTGAGAATTGCAGGATACCACAGGTAGTAGTCCCTCATTGATTCGGTTTACCTACTAGAGATGACCCCTAAAAATGTGTGAAGAAATTGAAGACAATGGTGGTCTGTGAAGATATGCACAAAGAAGATTATGACTCGAGAAGACATTCACGTGAAGACTGCGGAGTGCGGAGACATAGTTGTTCTGTAGTTTCCTTTTCCTCTTTTTTGAGTCATAGGAACCACCGCACTATTAAGTGGGGTCCAAGTGAACAAAGTCAGAGTGATTGAAGTGATGCTCAACCAAATCTATGTCTTCGAGTGAAGACAATGAGAGCAAATCTTATCCAGAGCTAGATGAGTCAGCTTTACTTGTTGCCCAAGTCAAGCTACCGCGTGTGTTTGAAATCTGACCGTTGGACACGTGTCAGTTCCTTAGTGACCCAGGGTCATTTTGGACAAATCAGGTCGGGTTGCCTCCTGGCTATAAATAGCCCACCCTACACCATAAATTGGTGGCTGCTCAGAGTTAGTGCATGGCTTTTGTCATTTGAGAGCAACCCACCTCCGAAGCATTTGAGAGAGAAATCCTTGCGAGGACAAAGCCCTAAACACCCAGAGCCAAAGAGTGTTAGGCATCACTGAAGTCTTTCTGTCTGCGTGACCTGAAAACTTTTTACACTTGAGGACTATGAATCCTCCAGTCGGTTAGGCGTCGCGTTCTGAGCATTCAAGAGTCATTGTGGATTTCCGGTGAACAAAGTCTGTGAAGGTTTGGTAGTCTCCCTTGAAGACTTACCAGAGTGATTGGGCGAGGACTGTGTGTCCTTAGCTCAAGGGGAATAAGGTGAAGACGCGGTCTTCTGAGTTGAATCTCAACCTCCCTGACCAGACGTACAGTTGTCACAGCAACTGGAACTGGTCCAACAAATCCTTGTCCTCACCAAGCAACTGGTTCTATCCTTTACCTCTCTTTACTTGCAGTTTGTCTTCGTGAAGTCATTGCCTGCTTGCATGATCTGATTGACTTCATTGTGTGAAGACTGTTGTTGTTTGGCTTCATACTATCTTCCATCCTAATCCATACTACCTAGTTGCTGATAGTCTTCATGCTTTCACTTCATTGCTTATTTGACTATGGCTTGTCTAGTGTAGTCTACCTTCCGCTGCATATCAATAGGTTCATTTCTGCTATCTGTCTTCAAAGCCCCGTGTTTTGAAGACTTCCATAAAAATCGCCTATTCACCCCCCTTTAGTCGATACTAGCACTCTCAGATATATTTGCTTTACTTGCAATTTTTTGAACCTTCTCAACCTTATCAATATCTTGACTAACATTTGCTTGAAATTTTGTGCCACTCATCCTAACCAAGCTCCTATATAAGCTTTACTTGTGTAGGTGTGAGAAACAAACCCGGTACCAATTCTACTATTGTAGAATTACATTGAGCGATACATGAGACATCCACAATCTTTGGAACAGGTAACTTTGGTATTGTTCTCTCATTTTCCTACTCACCTCCACTTGGTTATGATGGATAGGCCAACTTATTTGGCGAACCCACTCTTTGAGGGTCAAGATGATGACGCGACTACGTCACCAAGAACCACTTCTTCATTGTCAAATGATCTCTCCATCAACAAATTGAAGCTTTGGGTGATCGCATTGAGCAACTCGCCACCGACCTTCGTCAATCGGAAGCAAGGAACCGTGACTACCTAGAAGCCAAGCTCTTCAAACAAATGGAAGAATTCCCCAACATAATCGTGGTTCGCGCATCTTCCTCAATCTCTTCACCAAGACGGCGACACTCAAGTCGACACTCCGTGCCATACTCTTCTTTCGATGCAGGTCCGCCTCGAGCTCCATTTCCTCGCCGCGACGACACTCAAGACCGCCAAGCTCAATAAAATCCATTCCATGGTAATGGGTTGCAAGACCGAGTCCGAGCACGTGAAAGGGTGAGACGCCAAGCACTAGACATCGAGGATCAAGAGAAACTCCCACGACATCGTACACGTTAGCCATCTCAAGATGTCAACGCACTCTGCCAAGAGCAACAAAGTCATGGAGCTCAAGCGGCTCAAGACACACTCCGCGAGTCCACTAGAGCCGTTCCTGCTCACAGCCACCTAGTACGTGAGCAGGAGGAAGAACTTCACCAATCACGACAAGAAAGCCGCTCGATGTGAAGAGCAACTAGAAAGACGAAACCAAGCTCATATGCCTCATACTCCTCCACATCAAGAGCGACATCAAGCGGAATGACTGCTTGAAGATCCCCCTCCACGCCAAGAGCAACATCAAGCAGAACGAGAGTTTCAGGACCGTCCTCCCCACCAAGAGCAACATCAAAACCGCCACTTTGAAGAAGAACTACGCTGCGGCAAGATCAAGTTCACCATGCACAAGTTGATCCCGAAGAATATCTCCCATGGGCATTGAAGATCGACAAGATATTCTGTCTTCACAACTATGACGAGGAAAAGAAGATCACCATGGCCTCCCTCGAGTTTCAAGACTACGTCCTAATTTGGTGGGTACAAGTGATCGGGTGATGACAAGCAAGAGGCGAACCACCCATCACAACATGGACACAAATGAAGAATGTCATGAGAGCTCGCTTGATGCCTACACACTACACCCATGAACTTTTCAAGAAGTTACAACTCCTGAAGCAAGGCATAAAGACGGTGGAAGAATACTACCAAGAAATGGCGATTGCCAGGATACATGCCAATGTCAAGGAAGATGACGAGCAAACTATGGCACGCTTCTTGAACAGCCTCAATCACCCCATCAAGCGCATTGCCGACTTGCAATCCTAATCCAACTTTCTCGAGCTAGTTCATCAAGAAACCAAGGCCGAGCGACAAATACAAGATGACTTCAAATACGCCAAGTACTCTTCCAAGACCTACGGCTCCTACACTCAAGCTCCCACATGATGAGGACATCAATACCATTGTTACACCCATAGCCCCTACTGCTATACATACTGGACCAATTACTAGAGCTCGCGCACGCCAATTTAGTTATCAGGTACGTTCATTTCTTGGTAACGATTCTAATGTTCATGAGAATATGATGCTGCCTAAATTGCATAAATTTGTTTTGCTTACAAATGAAGGGCCTAGTTTGGACAAGAAAGATGAACCTTGGAGCAAGTTCAAGCATGGAGATGATGGCATGAGCAAGGGGATCAAGAACGGAGTTACACATGATGATTTCAGGACTTTGAAGCCACCATAAGGAGTGCATGAAGCCTTAGACGAAATATACAAGATGCCACTTCATAAATTTCGTCTAGAGCCTATTCTATGTGCTGCATCACCTTATTATTGGGCCACGCCCATGTATTTTCGAAATACTTAAGTATAGGCTATTTTTAGAGTCCGGATGTGTGGGGAAACAAGAGTTAGGGTTGGTTTCGGACCCCTCTTCTAGGGGCCATGAAATTCCCCCCACTTCCTCCATATATACAGCCCTTATGGCGTCACTTCGACTTTGGGTTTTGTTTAGATTAAAAGTTCACCATAGGTGCAACTTCGCGTACTTCGTTTGTGTCAAATGACCAGACCAAGACATCACATAACCCCACCTTGATCAATAAAGCTTCAATCTTTTATTCACAATATCCAGATTGCAATCTCAGTTTCTTGCTTGTTCTTCATTTGCTCGTAGGAAATAGACCCTCATGGTCAGGTTGATCATGCTCCGGCGTGGTCAATAACCCTCGGAAGTTGGTTTAGCGATTGCTAAGGCGCAACGTCTTCGCACGTTCGTAGTCGGATCGTCAAAGTCGACTCCCACAGAAAACGATATCTATCTCATCGAAACATCGGGACACCTTCGCCTTTATCAAGTGGTATCAGATTTCCAGGTTGCTCGGTGAGATTTTACAGTTTTTCATAGTTTAGATCGAGTCTGTTCTTCATACCTATAGTCCACGAAAAAATCCAAACAAAAAAATTATGGTTAGTTCATCATACCCGAACCAATCTGAGCCTTTGCATAGTCTTTTCAATATTTTTCTTTGTTGAATTTGCGGTTGCATCGTCGTGTCTAGTTGCTGGTCTTAGTGTCTAGTCTTTTAGACTTTCGAGTTCTGGTCATAAGTTGTCACGCCGCCGCCGCACCATCATCATCGCCCCTGCCGTCTACCACCACCGCTTATCCGCCATCGATCCGTCTCCATATACCATCACCAATCCGTATCCATATACCACCACCAATCGTATCCATATACCACCACCAATCGGTATCCATATACCACCACCGCTGCCATATCCTACCACCATATATCCACCACCAATCCGAGTTCCTTTCATATTAGGTTTGTTTTCGAGGTCCGTCTAATTTCTGTTTCGTGCTTCGATGCTTGAGTAGGTTTCAGAAAAAAAAAGTCTGGAGACCCCCGTGCAGTTTGTAGGCCAACATTTTCACAGGCAAATTTTTTTCCCTATCCTATTTTTAGGCTTTTTTGAGTCTTTTGAGCCACATGCCATCATAGTGATTTTTTGTCGCACTTTTTCGTCATTGCTGCCCTGATTTCCGAAAAAATAGTCAAATAAAAATTTCATGCCCATCCTGTCAGTTTAACGAGGGAAGAGATTTGAGACACTCGCCATTCTAGTGATTTTTCGCAAAAAAAAAGAGGAGCGCCAAAAAAAGAGGAGCGCCAAAAAAACAGAGCAAAAAAAAGTTCCAAAATGTGCTTTTCCCTTGTTTACATGCAGCGCCGTGATTTTGTTAGTGTTCTAGGCTTGCGTCTCTAGCACAGTCTAGCCTAGGACCAGCACAGTACTGTCGTTGAGCGTTTATTCAACTTTGCATCTCTGAATTGATTATTGCTGACCCTTTTTGCTACCATATTATACGCCTTCCCAGCTCCACATACATCTACGTCGTGCGTTTGATTTTCCCTGGTAATAGCTCTATCCAAGCTTTGAGAGTTTTGACTACGACGGTTGCCGATCACCGCCTGCTGCTGCGTAAGAACTGGTAAGAATTTTAGATTTGCTTGATGGATTTGTGACACCCACCACCACCTCTTGTTAGTAGTTTGTAGGATCATATTCTTATGTGTTTCTATTGCTGCTAACCATGGCAAGATCACAAGCTGACGAGACTGACTGTGAGAACATGATGAATAAGGTGTTGCATGATAAATTTCAGCAAATGATGAGTGGACAGGTAAGATGTGCTAAACAGATTTGAAGAGGCCATGGAGAAGATAGATGGCATGGAGAAGACGTTTGAAACAAACCTCGATAACAAGTTTAATGAATTGCTCGCGCATCTTCCACCACCACCACTGGCTGCCCCTAATGCACCTCTACAACAACAACAACAACAACAACAACAACAACAACAACAACAACAACAACAACAACAACAACAACAACAACAACAACAACAACAACAACAACAACAACAACAACAACAACAACAACAACAGCAACAACAACAACAACTACTACTACAACAACGTCGCTTTCCAAATCAAGTGGGACGAGCACTGCGCGTTCCCATTGACCCTGGGCAAAATTGTGGTGCCGCTGTTGATGCTTCTGTCGCTCCTGCTGCTACTACAGAGGTGGAGGACAATTATGAGGATGAGGTTGATCAAAATTAGAACTACATGCAACCACCAGCACCACCACCACTAGGTCGTCCTCAGGTATATCATCGCAATGGTAGGGCTGCACCACCATATGAGGTACGAGATCATGACCATCTTCCTAAACTGAAATTGAATATTCCACCATTCGAGGGTAGATATGTTCCTAATGTATATCTTACTTGGGAGTTAGAAACTGAACAACGTTTTACATGTTTACAATATCCTGAGGAGAGACGTGTTCCTGCTGCTGTTTGTGCTTTCACTAGCTCCGCATGTGTTTGGTGGTCTGTACATTGTAGATTATATCCTATTCCAACTACTTGGGCTGCTTTGAAAACTGCTATGCGTACTCGTTGGGTTCCATCATATTATCAACGTGAATTACTTCAAAAATTGCAGCGTTTAAGACAAGTGTAGGATCGAAAGTATGTCTAGAGGGGGGTGATTAGACTACTTGACCAAATAAAAACTTAACCTTTTCCCAATTTTAGTTCTTGGCAGATTTTAGCTATTTTAAGATAAGTCAAGCAATCATCACATAATTCAAGCAAGCATGCGAAGAGTATATTGGCAGCGGAAAGTAAAGCACGCAACTTGCAAGAATGTAAAGGGAAGGGTTTGGAGAATTCAAACACAATTGGAGACACGGATGTTTTTCCCGTGGTTTGGATAGGTGGTGCTATCCTACATCCACGTTGATGGGGACTTCAACCCACAAAGGGTAACGGTTGCGCGAGTCCACACAGGGCTCCACCCAAGGGTAACGGTTGCGCGAGTCCACACAGGGCTCCACCCACGAAGGGTCCACGAAGAAGCAACCACCCACAAAGGGTCCACGAAGAAGCAACCTTGTCTATCCCACCATGGCCATCGCCCACACAGGACTTGCCTCACTAGCGGTAGATCTTCACGAAGTAGGCGATCTCCTTGCCCTTACAAACTCCTTGGTTCAACTCCACAATCTTGTCGGAGGCTCCCAAGTGACACCTAGCCAATCTAGGAGACACCAATCTCCAAGAAGTAACAAATGGTGTGTAGGTAATGAACTCCTTGCTCTTGTGCTTCAAATGATAGTCTCCCCAACACTCAACTCTCTCTCATAGGATTTGGATTTGGTGGAAAGAAGATTTGAGTGGAAAGCAACTAGGGAAGGCTAGAGATCAAGATTCATATGGTAGGAATGGAATGTCTTGGTCTCAACACATGAGTAGGTGGTTCTCTCTTAGAACATATGAGTTGGAATGGTGTATGTGTTCTGATAGCTCTCTTCATGAATGAAGAGGGGGTCGAGGGGTATATATAGCCTCCACACAAAATCCAACCGTTACACACAGTTTTCCAATCTCGGTGGGACCGAATCACAAACTCGGTCGGACCGAAAATGTAAACCTAGTGACCGTTAGAGATTTTCGGTGGGACTGACATGCAACTAGGTAGGACCGATATGGTTAGGGTTTGGGCATAACGTAATCTCGGTGAGACTGATTCGCTCTTTCGATGAGACCGCAAAGTTGCGAAAGGGAAACAGAGAGTTTGCAACCCCATCTCGGTGAGACCGAGATCCCTATCGGTAGGACCGAATTGCTAGGGTTAGACAGTGGCTTATGACAAATGAAAACTCAATGGCGCCGGATAGGAAGAATCGGTAGGACCGAGTTTGGCTTAGGGTTTAGGTCATATGTGGATATGGGAAAGTAGTTGAGGGTTTTGGAGCATATCACTAAGCACATGAAGCAAGAGGCTCAAGCAACACCTCATCCCTCCTTGATAGTATTGGCTTTTCCTAAAGACTCAATGTGATCTTGGATCACTAAAATATAAAATGAAGAGTCTTGAGCTTTTGAGCTTGAGCCAATCCTTTGTCCTTAGCATTTTGAGGGTTCCACTTTCACATCCATGCCATGCCAATCATTGAGCTTTCCTGAAATAATTATCTTGGAATAGCATTAGCTCAATGAGCTATATGTTGTTATGAATTACCAAAACCACCTAGGGATAGTTGCACTTTCAATCTCCCCCTTTTTGGTAATTGATGACAACATATAGATCAAAGCTTCGACAAATGATAATAAGCATGAAATATATCGTCGCTTTGAGAAGTATGTGATAAGTAAGAGCTCCCCCTAAATTTGTGCATATTTAAAATTTGCTTTGGACTGCAAATGCACAAGGAGTTAGAGTCATGGGTTACTCTTTCATGTCACACACATCTTGGTGGAGCGCTTAAAATTATAAGAATGAAATACATGCACTCATCACCAAGAATAGTGAATGATCACATAAGATAGATGAGATAATAGCATTAAGCAAACATTAAGTGTAGCTTATGATCTAACAGATGATCATCAATGTCTCACAAATAATGACGTAGTATCTCAAGCACTCAAAAGCAAACAAGTTTGAAAAACCACCAAATAAAGCAAGAGAGAAAAGCACACACTCTCTCTCTCTCTCGAAGCCTATGATCTATACATCTTCTCCCCCTTTGGCAACAAGTTACCAAAAAGTTCCTAGAAAATGCATAGTGCTAGATCGACGCTCAGGCTTGATCTTCTGGTGGCGGTGGAGTCCGGATCACTCCAAGGATGAAGGCTTCGGTAGACGCTGAAGTAGACGCTGGAGTTGGAGCTGAAGTAGATGCTGGAGCTGGTGGAACTGAGGCTATAGCTGGTGCTGAAGTGGTGGCTCTGGTGTCAGCAACTGGCACGGCAGATGACCTCGGGCCTCGTGGCACTCTGGCAAAGGCATGAGTGGTAGTCCTGCCTCTCCTCTCCTGCATGTCCTCCTGGAGCTGCTCCACTGCAAACTGAACTTTCGTTACTTTGACATCCAAGTCATAGAACTTCTGTTCCATGATTCTCTCTAGGCTCTGCTGATTCTGAGTGAGGGTGGCCAGACTTTACTCAATCCTCAGTGTGGATGCAATCAAGTAACCAAGCTGCTCTTGTTTAGTCTTCAAGAAATACTCAGATGCCTCCTCTTGAGTTGGCATCTTGGCAACTTTCTCCTTTCTTGCCTTCTCCTTCTTTGCTTGTGCTTGAACTGATGATGGCTCATTCTCAGTCATGACCACTTGGTTATCCTCAAAATCTGGACGGATGGGCAGGTGTTCCTTGTCCAATAAGTATATGCTTGTGCCCATCTTAGAGTTGATGAGCTCCTGGATCTGAGGGGCATATCCGCAACTCCTCTTCTGATCTGCTGCAGTCCTTTTGATAGTTTCCACTATGAGGCTCATCACCTTGAATTTCTAAGGCACATCAAATACATGTAGCAAGTTGATCACATGGCCTCTGATCATCTTGTGATCACCTGACTTGGGCAACAAGGTGTGCCTCAAGATCCAATTGATGGTTGGCAGTCCTGACAGAAGATAGTGCACTGAGCCAAATTTGAAAGTGTCAAGTGCCTCATTTGGAATTTCCTTATACATATTGGACATGGAATTGTGGTCCATTTTCTTCTTGGCATATATGTCCAAGTCATCATCATGCTCCTCTGGGGCATTAATGAGCTGTGCCCACTCAGCCACTGTAGATAGGTACCTTGTACCCTCAGACATCCATGTGATCTTTCCATCTGGGTAAAAGTGTGCCGTGGAGTAGAATTGCATGATCAGTTCCTCGTTCCACTTTGTGAGCTTTTGCCCAACAAAGTCAGCAACTCCACAAGCACTAAAGCTGTCATATACTCCCGGGTAGTGTTCCTCCTTCTCCCTCATGTAGGTCCAGTCGACCCATCTCATGTCACAGACTATAGGCTTCTTATCTAGCAGCACTGTCTCATAGAAATCCTGTTGTTCCTTGGTGTGAAATCTGTAATCCACGGCAGTCCTTCTCCTTGAAGCATACAGATCTGCTTCTCTCCACTTCCTCAGCCCTGAATCTCTCCTGAGCTTCATGTCCTCAGCCACAGGATGAGCATCGTTGTGGTCTGGGATCTTGGGCTTGAGCTTTCTCAGAACATTCTCTTCCTCTTCTTCAGCAACAGTCTCAGGCACTGGGGCCTTGTTCTTCTCAGCTGCAGGAATGCTCCTTGTATTCCTCTTGGGTGCAGACTTGGGCTTGGAGGCAGCTTTGGGCTTAGATGCAGTAACCCCTGATCTTATGGCATCACCCATCAGCTTGGGTGCCTTGGGTGCTGTTGCAGCTACCTATTCTTCCTCTTCCTCTTCCATGATGGAAGCCTTTCCTAGCACTCTGGCTACGGTCTTCTTGACCCTTTCCTTCCTCTTCTTTCCTTCTGCAGCAACTGGCTCTTGGGGAGTGGGCTTCTCAGTTGAGGCTCTTGCCTTTGACATGGGCTGCCTGCCTGCTGGCCTTTTGATCTTTAGGCCTGGCTTTGTGCCTTGAGCTGGCTCAACTCTCTTGGAAGTGGCCTCTTCCTCTGCCACATAGTCTTCATCTTCGGAGTCTGAAGTTCTCTTTTTCCTCTATCTCGTGGCAGCCTTTGGCAAGTTGCTAGGGGTGCTCCTGCTGCCCTCATCTGAAGAGCTGGAGGGACTAGTGCCCTCACTCATGTGCACCTGCTGCTCTGATATGTTCTGGCTGTCACTTCGATCAGACATGCTGCAAGCTCTGACTGCTGACCCTGTGAACAGTTTATGGATGAGGTAGAAAAGATGAGCATCACAAAATGCAGATATTTTTGCAAAAGAATGATTCAAAAACTTAGTTTTAGTTTCCCACTGAAATCATCTCGGATCTACCGATTTTCAAACTCGGTGATACCGAAGCAGTTTTGGAACCTAAACTAGTGAACTCGGTAGGACCGAGTCACAGTTCGGTGGCACCGAGACTGCTAGGGTTTCACAGAGTTCCAAAATCGGTCACACCGATAAGTAATTCTCGGTCAGACCGAGTCTCACTTGTGCAATGGCATAAGCCAAATCGGTGGACCGAGTTTTTCAACTCGGTGGGTCTGAGATGGTTTCGGCGGAAACCTAAACCTAGAATTTTCGAATCAAACCTAATCTATGGGTTCATTGACTGGATAGAAGTTTATCAAACGTGGATAGAATCAATATGATCACAATGTGCTAGGAATCAGATTGGGGAATAGCACAAAGATCGATTCCATACCCTAGTTCGGCGGAGACTCGCTACGGCGGCAACGGCGGGGCAGAATTCCCGCTGACGGCGATGGAGACCAGCGACTGGAGGCGGCTGGCGGCGAGAAGACGATCCGGAGACCACGAGGGCAGAGCAGGCTATCGCGCGAGCGAAGGGGTTCGGAGAAATTTCCAAAATTTTGCCCGTGACTATATATAGCCCGACCCTGTCGGTGTGACCGAGTGGAACAACTCGGTGGCACCGAGATTCATAACTGCAGGCAGTTACTGAAACTCGGTGTGACCGAAATGTTCAAATCGGTTGCACCGAGATCGAAAACCTAGATCAACTTAATGATCTCGGTAGGACCGAAAGTGGGGTATCGGTCAGACCGAGAATCATAAAGAGGTTTTGGAAGTTTAAGTCTATGACGAATCGGGGACTCCGAGCACTCCTCACACAGAGTGGTTCAAATCTGACTTGATCAAATTTTGTGATGCAGCATGAATAGAGTTTGAGACGAGAAAAGCATAGATAGCTAGAGGAGGTTCTTAGGCATTCTTGTCCATCCACTTGGCAGAAGAAGATAAAACCAAACAATCAAAACAACAAGTGGATGTCCTCGAATGAGTAAAAGATGCAACCAGCATGCTCACACAATAAGATGGCAAATGAAATATGTGACAAGGCATGCACAACCAATTCTAGCATCTATCAAGCAATTTGCGATGACTAGGTCATCTATATATGAGTATATTAACTTAGGAGTCAAGTGAGAACACTTGATCATAGGTCATACTCATCGTTTAAGCTCAAGTGGGGTTACCACTTTTACATAAAGCATTGTTGTGTTCACATCTTTAGAGTTGCTTTAGCTCAAGTCTTAGAGTAAAGCTCCCCCTAGATGTAATATCCCCCCTAAGAGGGATGAACTAACCTTGGGTTTTGTCGATGATGACTTCATGTAGATGTTAAAGATGTGGATGCTCAATGTTGATGTAGATCACTTGGAGCTATCCATTTGAGTGAATTGCACTTTCAATACCTACATGGGTTAGTCCCACAAGGAACAAACAAGGACATCCATAGACATAGAGTGATGCACACACAAGATGTCCATGAAAACTTTTAGGTTACCTTGTCCCTTGTCTTACCAACAAGAGGGTTTGTGACTCCTTGAACTAGTGCAAGATGTGGAAGTTGATTGCACTTGTTTTTGCCAAAATGATAAGAGTGAAGTATGTTGGCGGAGTCACCCTCAAGAACTCTCTAGTTCTTCTTCTTTTGGATCCACATCATCTTGATGGGAATCCTTGGAGTTGTAGTCGTACTTGATGAAGTGGAACTTGAAGTAGTCTTGGGAATCCACTTGACTAAGGTCTTTGGAGCTTCTTCAAATGCGTCAATTTCCTCTTGAAGCTTGTCCTTGCCTTTTTGCTTGTAGTCTTGTGGTGGAGGATCATCTTGAGCTTGTGTCCCCTTGAAAGAAGTATCATACTTCTCTTGTTGAGGAATAAACTTTGTCTTGGGGTATTGATCTTCTTCCCACTCAACTCCATTGGCATTGAACTTTCGTTCAAAACCAACACCTTGATTCTTCCAGTGCATTCCTTGCTTGCGCACAATTTCCTCGAATTGCTTACTCCCGGCAAGGCTTTTGTATACTCCTTTCTCTATAATTCCCTTCAATAAGCTATTTTCTTGCTCAAGTGTAACTTGGCTAAGAGAATCATTAGTAGAATCAAGAGAACTACTAGAAGCAACAATATTGGATTTAACATGATCATTGTTACTGCTAGAGGAAGAATCTTTCTTGTTCTTGTTACTAGACTTGACTTGAGGCATGTAAGTGGATAAGAGTAAACGCTTGGCAATGTAAGAAGAACTTTTCTTGCGGAGATCATCATTGATTGCTTTTAAGAACTCATGCTCTTGCTCAAGATTGAGCTTTTCAAAGTGTAATTTTTCATGAGCTCTTAAAAGTTCTTGATGATCTTCGAAGATAGTTTCATGAGCTAACTTAAGAGTGTTTAGTTCTTTAGTTAGAGCCTCAATCTTCTCCTTATCATTGTCATTCGTTTTATCTTGATTAGCATGATTAATTGACGTTTCATCGTAGTATTCATCACTAGAGTTGTCAACAAGCAAATCATCACCTAACAAGTCATCTTCATCACTATTGAAGTCAACATACTCGGGGTGTTACCTTAGGACCTTTGGCCATGAAGCATCTTCCAATTCCTTCATTTGGTGACTCAAATATGTCGTAGGAGTTGGTTGACACAAGTGCTAGACCGGCAACACCTTCATCCTGAGTATCTTCGGAGTCGGAGTGATAACTTCTCTCGGAGTGGCTGTCGGAGTCGGAGCCAGATACCCATTCACCAACATGAGCTTGATGTCTTCATCTTGTGTAGCTCCTTGATGATTTTTCTTTCCTTTCCGAATCCTTGCTTCTTCGTGAGTATCTTCGTTCATAACGATCATCTCTACTCCTTCTCTCTCTTGGTGGTGATTCTTTGCTTCTTCTTCTTGGAGAATCTTCTCTTCTCTTGTAGGGAGCCGTACACTCATTGGAATAGTGTCCGGGTCTTCCACAATTGTAGCAGTTTCGCTCTCGACTAGAAGATCTTTTGTCATTGTAGGACCTTGACTTGAAGTTTCTATCTTTGCTTCTACTCTTGTAGAACTTGTTGAAGTTCTTCACCATTAAGCTCAATTCTTCATTGAAGTCTTGTTTCTCACTTGATGATGTAGGGGCTTCACATGAGGCTTTATAGGCACCACTTGATTTGTTGTGAAGTTCCTCTTTATCCTTAAGTGACATCTCATGAGCAACAATTCTTCCAATCACCTCCGTTGGCTTGAGATCTTTGTAATTTGGCATCATTTGGATCAATGTGCACACGGTATCATATTTTCCATCCAAGGCTCTTAGAATCTTCTTGATGATGAATCTATCGGTCATCTCTTCACTTCCTAAGCCGGCAATCTCAGTTGTGATGAGAGCAAGCCTAGAGTACATTTCAGCGACACCTTCACCATCCTTCATCTTGAACTTGTAGGATCGAAAGTATGTCTAGAGGGGGGTGATTAGACTACTTGACCAAATAAAAACTTAACCTTTTCCCAATTTTAGTTCTTGGCAGATTTTAGCTATTTTAAGATAAGTCAAGCAATCATCACATAATTCAAGCAAGCATGCGAAGAGTATATTGGCAGCGGAAAGTAAAGCATGCAACTTGCAAGAATGTAAAGGGAAGGGTTTGGAGAATTCAAAC
Source organism: Triticum dicoccoides (assembly GCF_002162155.2). NCBI lineage: Eukaryota > Viridiplantae > Streptophyta > Magnoliopsida > Poales > Poaceae > Triticum > Triticum dicoccoides. The sequence goes on from NC_041386.1 coordinate 286,389,979, forward strand.
GCAATTGGATACACGAATGTTTTTCCCGTGGTTCGGCTAGGTGGTGCTATCCTACATCCACATTGATGGAGACTTCAACCCACAAAGGGTAACGGTTGCGCGAGTCCACACAGGGCTCCACCCAAGGGTAATGGTTGCGCGAGTCCACACAGGGCTCCACCCACGAAGGGTCCACGAAGAAGCAACCACCCACAAAGGGTCCACGAAGAAGCAACCTTGTCTATCCCACCATGGCCATCGCCCACATAGGACTTGCCTCACTAGCGGTAGATCTTCACGAAGTAGGCGATCTCCTTGCCCTTACAAACTCCTTGGTTCAACTCCACAATCTTGTCGGAGGCTCCCAAGTGACACCTAGCCAATCTAGGAGACACCACTCTCCAAGAAGTAACAAATGGTGTGTAGGTAATGAACTCCTTGCTCTTGTGCTTCAAATGATAGTCTCCCCAACACTCAACTCTCTCTCATAGGATTTGGATTTGGTGGAAAGAAGATTTGAGTGGAAAGCAACTTGGGAAGGCTAGAGATCAAGATTCATATGGTAGGAATGGAATGTCTTGGTCTCAACACATGAGTAGGTGGTTCTCTCTCAGAACATATGAGTTGGAATGGTGTATGTGTTCTGATAGCTCTCTTCATGAATGAAGAGCGGGTGGAGGGGTATATATAGCCTCCACATAAAATCCAACCGTTACACATAGTTTTCCAATCTCGGTGGGACCGAATCACAAACTCGGTCGGACCGAAAATGTAAACCTAGTGACCGTTAGAGATTTTCGGTGGGACTGACATGCAACTCGGTAGGACCGATATGGTTAGGGTTTGGGCATAACGTAATCTCGGTGAGACCGATTCGCTCTTTCGGTGAGACCGAAAAGTTATGGAAGGGAAACAGAGAGTTTGCAACCCCATCTCGCTGAGACCGAGATCCCTATCAGTAGGACCGAATTGCTAGGGTTTGACAGTGGCTTATGACAAATGAAAACTCGGTGGCATCGGATAGGAAGAATCGGTAGGACCGAGTTTGGCTAAGGGTTTAGGTCATATGTGGATATGGGAAAGTAGTTGAGGGTTTTGGAGCATATCACTAAGCACATGAAGCAAGAGGCTCAAGCAACACCTCATCCCTCCTTGATAGTATTGGCTTTTCCTAAAGACTCAATGTGATCTTGGATCACTAAAATATAAAATGAAGAGTCTTGAGCTTTTGAGCTTGAGCCAATCCTTTGTCCTTAGCATTTTGAGGGTTCCACTTTCACATCCATGCCATGCCAATCATTGAGCTTTCCTGAAATAATTATATTTGAATAGCATTAGCTCAATGAGCTATATGTTGTTATGAATTACCAAAACCACCTAGGGATAGTTGCACTTTCAACAAGGAAAAAAGTCTATAGAAGAATATTATCAGGAAGTACAAACTGGAATGATTAGATGTGGTATTGTTGAGGAGAATGAAGCTATGCTAGCACGTTTTATGGGTGGATTAAATAGAGAGATTCAGACAATTCTGGTGTATAAGGAGTATACTAATATCACTCGTTTATTCCATCTTGCTTGTAAAGTTGAACGTGAAGTGCAGGATCGACAGACATTGGCGCGAACTAACTTTTCTTCAGGTCGATCTTCATCATGGACACCACGTGCATCCTCTACTTCCAGTACACCAGCATCTACATCAGGTGCCACCTCCAGTCGTGATACAAGAAAGCAGGCACAACCACCACTATCTGCCAAGAGTACACCTGTCGGGCCTACGCAGAGCTCTTCTTCTTCCATGGCATGAACACGGCGCACAAGTGATATTATTTGTCGTCGTTGTAAGGGAAGAGGACATTTTGCGAGAGAATGCAAATCTCAGTGTGTGATGATTACTACTGAGGATGGTGGGTATGAATCCTCTAGTGACTATGATGAGGAGACTTTGGCTCTTATTACACATGAAGAACACGGTGGAGATGATTATGATCATGAGACGCAATATATGGCTGCTGAAGATGCTGACAGGTATGAATGTTTAGTTGCTCAACGTGTTTTGAGTGTGCAGGTTACACAAGCTGAGAAAAATCAGAGGCACAATTTCTTCCATACAAAGGGAGTTGTGAAGGAACATTCTGTTCGCGTCATCATAGATAGAGGGAGCTGCAACAACTTGGCTAGCATGGAGATGGTGGAGAAGCTATCTCTCACCACAAGACCACATCCACATCCTTACTACATCCAATGGTTCAACAACAGCGGAAAGGTTAAGGTAACACGTACTGTTCGTGTGCATTTTAGTATCTCTACATATGCTGATTATGTTGATTGTGATGTGGTACCTATGCAAGCATGTTCCTTATTACTTGGTAGACCATGGCAATTTGATAAAAATTCTGTACACCATGGTAGAAACAATCAGTATACTCTTGTTCATAAGGACAAAAATATTACTTCGCTTCCTATGACTCCTAATTCCATTTTGAAAGATGATATTAATAGAGCTAATAAAGCAAAACAGGAGCAAAATAAGAGTGAAAATCAGATTGTGACAAAAGAATTTGAGCAACACATGAAGCCTAATAATAAACCATCTAATGTTGCTTCTGAAATTAAATTGAAAAGTGCATGTTTACTTGCCACCAAATATGATATTGATGATCTAGATTTCAGCAAATCTGTTTGCTATGCTTTTGTGTGCAAAGAGGCATTATTTTCATCCGAGGACGTGCCTTCCTCTTTGCCTCCTGCTGTCACTAACATTTTGCAGGAGTTCGCTGACGTCTTTCCACAAGATGTGCCACCGGGATTACCACCTATTCGAGGGATTGAGCATCAAATTGACTTAATTCCCGGTGCATCATTGCCCAACCGTGCACCATACCGTACCAATCCAGAGGAGATGAACGAGATTATGCGTCAAGGACAAGAGCTGCTTGACAAAGGTTGAATACATGAATCTCTTAGTCCTTGTGCTGTTCCTATTATACTAGTACCTAAAAAGGATGGTACATCGCGTATGTGTGTTGATTGTAGAGGCATTAATAATATTACTATTCGTTATCATCATCCTATTCCTAGGCTAGATGATATGCTTGATGAATTGAGTGGCTCTACAATATTCTCCAAAGTTGATTTGCGTAGTGGATACCATCAAATTCGTATGAAATTGGGAGATGAATGGAAAACAGCATTTAAAACTAAGTTTGGATTATATGAGTGGTTAGTCATGCCTTTTGGGTTAACTAACGCACCTAGCACTTTCATGAGATTAATGAATGAAGTTTTACGTGTTTTCATTGGACGATTTTTGGTAGTTTACTTTGATGACATATTGATTTATAGTAAATCTTTGGAGGAACATTTGGAACATTTACGTGCTATTTTTATTGCACTACGTGATGCACGTTTGTTTTGTAACCTTGGAAACTGCACCTTTTGCACCGACCGAGTATCTTTTCTTGGCTATGTTGTTACTCCGCAGGGAATTGAAGTTGATAAAGCTAGGATTGAAGCTATTGAGAGTTGGCCACAGCCCAAAACAATCACACAAGTGAGGAGTTTCCTTGGCCTCGCTGGTTTCTATAGGCATTTTGTGAGAGATTTTAGCACCATTGTTGCACCTCTCAACGAGCTTACAAAGAAGGATGTGCCTTTTGCTTTGGGGTACCGCACAGGAAGAAGCCTTCACGGTATTGAAAGATAAGTTGACACATGCTCCTTTACTCCAACTTCCTGATTTTAATAAGACCTTTGAGCTTGAATGTGATGCTAGTGGAATTGGATTAGGAGGTGTGTTATTACAAGATGGCAAACCTGTTGCATACTTTTCTGAAAAATTGAGTGGGCCTAGTCTGAACTATTCTACTTATAATAAAGAATTATATGCTCTTGTTCGGACCCTAGAAACATGGCAACACTATTTATGGCCCAAGGAATTTGTTATACATTCTGATCATGAATCTTTGAAACACATTAAAAGTCAAGCAAAACTGAACCGTAGACATGTTAAATGGGTTGAATTCATTGAGACTTTCCCTTATGTCATTAAAAACAAGAAGGGTAAAGAAAATGTTATTGCTGATGCATTGTCTCATTGTTATACTATGCTTTCACAACTTGACTTTAAATTATTTGGTTTGGAGACCATCAAAGATCAATATGTGCATGATGCTGAATTTAAAGATGTATTGCAGAATTGTAAGGAAGGGAGAACTTGGAACAAGTTTGTTCTTAACGATGGATTTGTGTTTCGTGCTAACAAGCTATGCGTTCCAGCTAGCTCTGTTCGTCTTTTGTTGTTGCAGGATGCGCATGGAGGAGGATTAATGGGACACTTTGGTGTCAAGAAGACGGAGGATATACTTGCTACACATTTCTTTTGGCCAAAGATGAGACGGGATGTTGAGTGTTTTGTTGCTCGCTACACTACATGTCAAAAAGCTAAGTCACGACTCAATCCTCATGGTTTATATATGACTTTGCCTGTACCTAGTGTTCCTTGGGAGGATATATCTATGGACTTTGTTTTAGGTTTACCTCGAACAAAGAAGGGGAGGGATAGCATATTTGTTGTCGTGGATAGGTTCTCGAAAATGGCACACTTTATACCATGTCATAAAAGCGATGATGCTATTAATGTTGCTGATTTGTTCTTTAGTGAAATTATTCGCTTGCATGGTGTGCAAAATACTATTGTTTCAGATCATGATACTAAATTTCTTAGCCACTTTTGGAGATGTTTATGGGCTAAGTTGGGGACTAAACTGCTTTTTAGTACTACTTGTCATCCCCAAACTGATGGACAAACTGAAGTAGTCAATAGAACATTGTCTACTATGATTAGGGTTGTTTTGAAGAATAATAAGAAAATGTGGGAAGAATGCTTGCCTCATATTGAATTTGCTTATAATCGTTCATTGCATTCTACTACTAAGATGCGCCCTTTTGAAATTGTGTATGGTTTCCTACCTCGTGCACCTATTGATTTGTTGCCGATTCCATCTTCGGAGAAGGTTAATTTTGATGCTAAAGAACATGCTGAATTGATTTTAAAAATGCATGAGTTAAGTAAGGAAAACATTGAGCGTATGAATGATAAATATAAACTTGCTGGAGATAAGGGTAGAAAACATGTTGTGTTTGCACCTGGAGATCTTGTTTGGTTACATTTGCGTAAGGATAGATTTCCTAATTTGCACAAATCAAAGCTAATGCCACATGTTGCTGGTCCTTTTAAGGTGTTAGAGAAAATAAATGATAATGCATATAAACTTGAGCTGCCTGCGGATTTTGGGATTAGTCCCACTTTTAACATTGGAGATTTGAAGCCTTATTTGGGTGAGGAGGATGAGCTTTCGTCGAGGACGACATCATTTCAAGAAGGGGAGGATGATGAGGACATCAATACCATTGTTACACCCACAGCCCCTGCTGCTATACATACTGGACCAATTACTAGAGCTCGCGCATGCCAATTGAATTATCAGGTACTTTCGTTTCTTGGTAACGATTCTAATGTTCATGAGAATATGATGCTGCCTAAACTGGATACATTTTTTTGCTTACAAATGAAGGGCATAGTTTGGACAAGAAAGATGAACCTTGGAGCAAGTTCAAGCATGGAGATGATGACATGCGCAAGGGAATCAAGAACGGAGTCACAAGTGATGATTTCAGGACTTTGAAGCCACCATAAGGAGTGCATGAAGCCTTGGACGAAATATATAAGATGAAACTTCATAAATTTCGTCCAGAGGCTATTCTAGGTGCTGTGTCACCTTATTATTAGGCCAGGCCCATGTATTTTCGAGATACTTAAGTATAGGCTATTTTTAGAGTCCGTATGTGTGGGGAAACAAGAGTTAGGGTTGGTTTTGGACCCCTCCTCCAGGGGCCACGAAATTCCCCCCTCTTCCTCCATATATACAGCCCTTAGGGCGTCCTTTATACTTTGGGTTTTGTTTGAATTAAAAGTTCGCCATAGCTGCAACTTCGCGTACTTTGTTTATGTCCAACGACCAGACCAAGACGTCATAGAACCCCACCTTGATCAATAAAGCTTTCATCTTTTATTCGCCATATCCAGATTGCAATCTCAGTTTCTTGCTTGTTCTTCATTTGCTCGCAGGAAATAGACCCTCGTGGTCAGGTTGATCGTGCTCCGGCGTGGTCAATAACCCTCAGAAGTTGGTTTAGTGATTGCTAAGGTGCAATGTCTTCGGACATTCATAGTCGGATCGTCAAAGTCGACTCGCACAGAAAATGATATCTATCTCATCGAAACATCAGGACACTTTCGCCTTTATCACCACGACTTTGGCACCTCCTACCTCAACTAGAGCATCACCAAGTACCAGAGACAAGTCAATTTTCAAGCAAGTTATGCCTCGTTCGACTCGTCCTCTGACAAACAACTACAAATCCAAAACTACCTCGTCATCGGTGGCACCAGATGATCCCGTCAAGAGAAGTTCTTCACATGTGGTGGCCGAGGACACAAGTCCTTCAAATCCACCAACAAGCGAACCAAGATTGTCAATGATGATGGCACATACGAAGATGAAGAAGAAATGGAAGCCCTTGAGCACGTGGCCATGCACCCGCGCGTGAATGAAGATGAAGATGATCAGGTCTATTGTGACAATGATTCAAATCCCTCTCTTGTGGTCTCCAACGTCTTGACGGTTCAACACCACCAAGAAGAAGACCAACGTTGCCATATCTTCCACACCAAGGCCATCATCAATGGTTCTTTCGTGAAGGTCATCATCGACGGCGGAAGTTGCCACAACTTGGTAAGTGAAGAGCTATGTTCCAAGCTACAATTTGTCGGTGCAAGAAACCCTGGACCTGTTGACCAACCGTGCACAGGCACAAGATCAAGATTGAAGCACCAGCTCAATACAGAGGTTGAAGGACCAAGAGATTTAAAGAACCAACATGCAGCTCAAAGGGACCAAGATCGAGCCTAAAGAGCAAGATATCGGCAAGAGAAGGGCCTCCCTTGCCAGGCAGGCAAGCCCGGCAAGGGGCGAGGCCACCACCAGAAGCAAGCAACCGAGGCTCCCCGGCAGAGCCTGCCGGGGCTCGCGGGGGGGGGGGCGGGCAGAACCACCCCACCAACCACTCAAGCGTGACTCACGTCATCAATCAGTGCGATGTCAAGCCGCAAGATGATTAAGTGGTAGCCGTTCACCACATGGTAGCCATTTTCTATAGAAGAAACCTACGGGTGACACGCGTCCTACGACGTGTCAAGAGAACAGGAGCGGAGCTGGCAAGACAGCCCGGCAGGCCTTGTCGGGTGACCGGTGATGTGACACTCTGCGGCGCATTTAATGCACCCTGTCAGCCCGCATAGTTAGGTATGATAGCACTGTTTGCTATCATATCAGTGGATAATGACCACTTTGCCACTGTGGTGACCCCTTAATCTATAAAAGGAGGCCCATGGCACTCGTAGGAGGGGTTAGAGGGTTGGAAAGTTGACAGAACCCAAGCCACCACACGCGCCTAGTCGCTACGCCCCTGCGGCAAACCTTGCCGGGCAAGTGTACTACGCACCACCACATTCATTCCACCATCAATCCACTAAAGCAGGAGTAGGGTCTTATGCCTCGCGGCGGCCCGAACCTGGGTAAATGGTTTGTGTGCTCTCTGTCACACCGTCGTACGTTGGTCTACTCTTTGTGCAACGTGTCGTCCCCCTACCGAACGAACAAGGGGCCACCCAGTCCCATAGGTGGCCGCAGAAATCCCGTGACATCTTTGGCACGCCAGGTAGGGGGAGTGCTTGCGTGAACCTGAAAGTGTACGCCACACGTCATCTTCATCAACATCTCCATCCTCGACAGCGCCATCAACTATGGCGCCCAAGAAGAAATCTGGCACCTCGGCCCATCCATCCACTTCGAAGGCTCCACTGCCCGTGGCCTCTAACGCCGCGGGGGACATAGGAGTGCGCGTGGATGTGGACGCTGCTGGGGGCGTGGTTGGAGCAGGTGGTGCCATTACCAACTCCCCGCGGCCGACACGGGGGCCGGAGCTACCACAAGAGAATAGTATCAGCATCGTCTCGATGGTCAAGCTCTGCAAGGTGCGGGCGAGGGGGTCACTCCATCCGCGCCCCCTCCTCTCGCTGACGAACAAAGACGCAGCGATGGAGTTCTGTCCGGGGAGAGCCATCGCCCTTCGGTCACCCCTACCACGGGAGCGACCGCGACACATGCGCCTCCTCCCGGACGAGCCAACCAGGCCGCTGCACTCGACAGAGCCGCTGATCTTCGAGCACCACCGTCGTGCGACCCCGCTGCCCAGGTGGTCATCCCACAGCAGCGTGGGCGCGCCGCCGCCGCCGCCGGCACCATCCGGAGCCAGGTGACGGTGCGGTCGACGTCATCGACATCCATGCCAAGCACGACCACGGAAGCCATGGCGCGAGCTCAGCTATTAGTAAGGTTCCAGCCAACAGCTGAGCAGATGGATGAGTGGCATGCTAGCATCCAAAGCCTACTCGGTTTCACCAAAGCTGGGGGCTCTCAACGAGCTTGCCCACTGCAACCTCCCTAAGAAACAGCCACCGCCCGCGCCACTAGTCGTATGAAGGGGGCCGTCCCCACGGTCCAGTCACCGCCACGGCAGCCGGCGAGGGCGCAGCAGAATCAAGACCCCGGCGATGTCTCGAAGGCCTCTTCTGACCCTCGGTCACGTCCAGGCCAATGTCGAACCCCGAAAGACAGGTAGCAGGGAGACGCGTGCATCGTCACCAGACAGCGCCACAACGACCCCCGCCAGACCAACGGGTGCGATGGCCTCAATGTCGACGAGCCTGCGCTCGGTGTTAGCGGGTGCCTACCCGTCGAGGTCGGCTGCCCTGCCTTTACACGAGAGTTGCAGCGAGTCCGTTGGCCATCCGTTCGCACGTTCAAGCCAGAGATACCTAAGAAGTACGACGGGAGACTGAACCCGGCAGAGTTTCTGAGCATCTACACCATTGCTGTTCAGGCTGCCGAGGCAAGAGATGAGAAGGTGTTCGCCAACTACTTCCCTTTGGCCCTCAAGTCCAATGTGAGGTCTTGGCTGGTGCACCTGCTGGAGAACTCCATTTCGTCATGGGTAGACCTATGCCACGAGTTCATTGGTGCCTTCACTGGTGGCCACCAAGAGCCCGGCAGGCCCAACGACCTGCAGCTTCTCCAGCAGAAGGAAGGAGAAACCCTTTGTAAGTATTTGCATAGATTTAGTAAAGCTCATAGGAATATTACAAATATCCAACCGGCAGCCGTTATAGCAGCTTTCCAAATGTGCGCGACCGCCACATTCGTTCTAAAATGAACGTGCAGTTGCCCAAGACTGTGAAAGAACTATATACGCTGGTGGACAAGTGTGCCCGGATGGAAGAAAGAAGGAAGTTGCCCGGAGAGGAGGATTGCATTAATGTTGATTCATAGGATGAAGATAAATCAACCAGTCAGAGGAAGAGGAAGAGCAAGAAGCACAGTAAGAAGCCAAGAGACAAGGCAGTGATGACTATAGAAGGTTCGGGTACACCTAGTACCAGTAAGAAGGCCAAGGCTGAGGCCCATGGCAAGGAAGCTGCCGCGTGCACTGCCGGCCGGGAAGCCGTTGCTGCGGAAAAAGTTGGGAAAGGTGATGGGCCGTACTGCAAGATCCACCGGACCAAAGGCCATGACCTTTAGGAGTGTTATCAGGTTGAGCAGCTTGTCAAGAAACAGAGGGCAGAGTATGATAAGTGTGATATGGAAAAAGGTCAGAATGCTGCTGGCAGTAAGGGCCGAGGCGGTGAAGAAAATTGCCCCCGCAAACCCTTTCGGAACCTACGAAAACCCGCCAGGGGCCAAGAGAAGGAAACCTGTGATGATGCCAGTGATGGAGGGGATGAGGAGGAAACTATTGAGCAGGAATTTCAGAAGGCCACTGACGTCCTATGCAATGATGGGGGTGCGTCTTTGCACTACTCTCATCGCCAAGTCTAACGATGGGCACGAGAGGTCAATGCTCTGGAACCAGCGCCAGAGGCCCGGAAACCGCTCAAATGGTCCCGCACACCCATCATTTTGGTCGAAGAGGATCACCCTGACCGCACCACTGCGGTGGGGTGTTTGCCATTTTTGGTCTTGAAGGAAATATGCCCTAGAGCGAATAATAAAGTTTTTATTTATATTTCCTTATATCATGATAAATGCTTATTATTCATGCTAGAATTGTATTAACCGGAAACTTAGTACATGTGTGAATACATAGACAAACAGAGTGTCACTAGTTTGCCTCTACTTGACTAGCTCGTTGAATCAATGATGGTTACCCTAACCATAGACATGAGTTGTCATTTGATTAATGGGATTACATCATTAGAGAATGATCTGATTGCCTTGACCCATCCGTTAGCTTAGCGCTATGGTCGTTTAGTTTGTTGCTATCGCTTTCTCCATAACTACACATGTTCCTATGACTATGAGATCATGCAACTCCTGAATATCGGAGGAACACTTTGTGTGCTACCAAACGTCACAACATAAATGGGTGATTATAAAGGTGCTCTATAGGTGTCTCCGATGGTGTTTGTTGAGTTCGCATGAATCAAGATTAGGATTTTTCAGTCTGATTGTCGGAGAGGTATCTCTGGGCCCTCTCGGTAATGTACATCACTATAAGCCTTGCAAGAACTGTATCTAATGAGTTAGTTACGGGATGTAGCATTACGGAACGAGTAAAGAGACTTGCCGGTAATGAGATTGAACTAAGTATTGAGATACCGACGATCGAATCTCGGTCAAGTAACATACCGATGACAAAGGGAACAATGTATGTCGTTATGTGGTTTGACCGATAAAGATCTTCGTAGAATATGTAGGAACCAATATGAACATCTAGGTTCCGCTATTGGTTATTGAACGGAGACATGTCTCGGTCATGTCTGCATAGTTCTCAAACCCGTAGGGTCCGCACGCTTAACGTTCAGTGACGATCGGTATTACAAGTTTATGTGTTTTGATGTACCGAAGGTAATTCGGAGTCCCGGATTTGATCATGGACATGACGAGGAGTCTCGAAATGGTAGAGACATAAAGATCGGGAGTATACCGAAGCACCGGGAGGTTACCAGAACCACCAGGAGGTATATGGGCCTTATTGGGCCTTAGCGGAAGAGAGGTAAAAGAAGCAAAGGAGGGGGCGCCCCCCAAGCCCAATCCGAATTAGGAGGGGGCGGCCCCCCTTTCCTTCCTTCTTCCTCCTCCTTCCTTCTCTCCTAGAACAAACAAAGGGAAGGGGGGAAACCTTCTCTCGGTGGGAGTAGGACTCCCTTGGGGCACGCCTAGAGAGGCCGGGCCCCTCCCCCTCCTCCACTCCATTATATATGGGGGAGGGGGCACCCCATGAACAAACAAGTTGAGCATTGATCTTTAGCCGTGTGCGGTGGCCCCCTCCATGATAATCCACCTCGGTAATATCGTAGCGGTGCTTAGGCAAAGCCCTGTTCCGGTAGCAACATCATCATCGTGATCATGCCGTCGTGCTGACGAAGCTCTCCCTCGAATCTCTACTAGATCGTGAGTTTGCGGGACCTCACCGAGCTGAACGTGTGCAGATCGCGGAGGTGTCGTATCTTCGGTACTAGATCAGTCGATCATGAAGACTTACGACTACATCAACCGCATTGTCATAACGCTTCCACTTACGGTCTACGATGGTACCTAGATGATACTCTCCCCTCTCGTTGCTATGCATCACCATGATCTTGTGTGTGCGTAGGAATTTTTTTGAAATTACTGCGTTCCCCAACAGGTCTCCCCAAAAGTTCGCAGCCTCAAGGTCACAAAGATGCTAGTGGATGGCGGGGCCGGACTGAATCTGATTCCTCTGCAGTTATCGGCAAGCTTCAGATAGGAGAAGAGGGGCTAGGGGTCACCGGCACATTTCAAGGAGTTAATCCCGGCAGGAGTTATCCTAAGGGGAAGATTACGTCGCCGGTGACGTTTGGGGGAGAGCTGAACTTTTGGACTGAGAAGATTGTATTTGATGTGGTTGATCTCCTCCTTCCGTACAATGGGATTCTTGGACGACGAGCCCTGGCCAAGTTCATGGCAGCATCCCACTATGCTTGCAACACCCTGAAAATGCATGGGCCATTGGGAGTCCTCACCATCCCGTCATATGAGAAGGATGCGATTATCTATGTGGACAAGATGTATCGGGATGCAGTCGCAGCAGAGGCTACGGCAGCAGCAGTTCCCACCAAGGAAAGCAAAGGAAAGAAGACGGATTGTAGGACCTCCAGCAAGGAGTCCGGGCCTCCGAGTGCACGCCACCCGTTGACAACGTGCCGAAGTGTTCCAACAGCAAGAGATCCAAGGTTACTGCACCCCAAGTGAAGAAGGTCCAGGCAGGGCTGGCTGGCGTTGATGGTACTTTCACTATTAGCGCCACCCTTGTGACAAATAGGAAAGCACGCTCGTTGCCTTCCCGCAGGTGAATATCGATGTGTTTGCCTGGAAACCATCTGATATACCTAGTGTTCCCAGGGAGGTAATTGCACACCACCTTGCTGTCTGCCTACATGCCCGACCCGTCAAGCAGGAAGTATTGAAGCATGCCTTGGAGAGGCAGCAGTTCATTACCAAAGAGATCAGCAAGTTAGAGGCAGCTGGTTTGCTCAGAGGAGTACTGCATCCTACATGGTTGGCAAATCCGGTAGTGGTCCGGAAGGCTAACGGGAAGCGGAGGCTTTTCATTGATTTCACATACCTCAACAAGGCTTGCCCGAAGGACCAATTTCCCTTGCCGCGCATCGACCAAATCGTGGATTCTACTTCAGGATGTGATTTTCTCTCCTTTCTAGATGCATACTCAGGATATCATCAGATCTTCATGTCCAAGGAAGATGAAGAGAATACATCATTCATCACTCCGTGTGGTACGTACTGCTTTGTCCACATGCCATTCAGATTAAAGAGTGTCGTTCCACTTTTGCAAGGGCCGTCCAGATCGGTTTTAAGCCACAGTTGCACAGAAATATAGAAGCCTATATGGATGATACCGTGGTCAAAACCAAGGATAAGGCCATCCTTATCCACGATTTGGAAGAGACAAATGCCAATCTGCGCAAGATCAATCTGAAGCTTAATCCGGAGAAGTGTGTATTTGGTGTTCCCTTCGGCAAGCTACTCGGGTTCTTCGTGTCCCATCGGGGGATCGAAGCCAACCCTGACAAGATCAAGGCCATTGAGAAGATCCAAGCGCCAATTAAAGTTAAGGATGTGAGGCGCTTGACGAGATGTGTTGCCGCGCTGAGAAGGTTCATCTTCAAGTCTGCCGAGCGTGCCTTGCCGTTCTTCAAGGTTTTGAAGAAGGCGGGGCCTATGAAGTGGACCCCGGAAGCAGATGCAGCTCTACAGGAATTGAAAGCCTACCTATCATATGTCTACCTTGGTTGCACCCAAACCCCAAGAGCTATTATTGCTTAACTTAGCGGGAACCAACCAAGTGGTCAGTCCGGCCTTGGTAGCACAGCGAGAGGTGGATGAGGCAGAAAGTCACCAGATCACGGCAGAGTCAGAAAAGAATCAGGACAACAATGAGCACGGCAACGAGAACAAACCCAAGGGCGCGGCAAGGAAGAAAGTGGTGCAATTTTGGTTTGAAGTTTGAGAGCACTTCAACTATTCAGAGCAGGCCATTGGCAGAGTTTATTGGAAAATGCACGCCAACCCCTGATGAGGAAAGGACAGAGACAGCTCTCCCCGTCAAGGAATCACCCCAAGAATGGATTATGTATTTTGACGGTGCTTTTTCCCCACAAGGTGCAGGGGCTGGCGTGCTTCTTGTTGCCCCCTCCGGGGAGCACTTGAAGTACGTCGTTCAGATGCACTTTTCCCGGGAAGAAGCCACCAACAATACAGCAGAGTATGAAGGGCTCCTTGCCGGGCTCAGGATTGCAGCATAATTGGGAATTAAGAAGCTGATCATTTGAGAAGACTCACAACTCGTGGTGAGGCAAGTCAACAAGTATTACCAAAGCCCATTGACAGAAGCATATGTCGAGGAAGTAAGGAGATTGGAGGAGCACTTTGACGGGTTGTAAACAGAGCACGTATCCCATGCGGAAAACAGCATAGCTGATCACCTGTCAAAGTGTGTTGCGCAGAAGCTTCCTGTGGAACCAGGAACTTTTGTTCTCCATCTCTCTCAACCCTCCGTATCACCAGCCACAATGGCCCGGAAGAGGAGAAAGTTGGACTACAGTAAGCCTTTCCCGGTAGAGCCATCCGCTCCCGTTAAAGACCCTGTCGGAAACAACTCCTCACAGCCTGTCGGACCACCCCCACCAGCCAGGCCTATGGACCCCGCAAACGAGGCTGGTGCTACTGCAGCAGAGGAGGTGCCGCTAGTCCTCGTTGCCGAGCCCCAGGCTCCAACTTGGGCAAGGCACATTGTCCACTTCCTCCAAACCGGAGAACTCCCTGGCAACCAGGATGAAGCTGAAAGAGTAGCCCAGAGGGCAGTATGTATCAGTTTGTCGATGACACTCTGTACAGAGGGAGGACCAACGGTGTGAAATTGAAGTGTGTTTGCCGGGAGGATGGAAAGGAATTGCTAGCTGAGATTTACAGAGGAATGTGCGGCTCAAACATTGGTTGGGAAAGCATTCCGGCAAGGATTCTATTGGCCCACAGCCCTCCAGGATGCAGCTGGGATCATCACGAAATGTGAAGCCTGTCAGTTCCATTTCAAGAGAGAACACATGCATGCCCAAGCCCTTCAGACAATCCCTCTATCATGGCCATTTCCGGTCTGGGGGCTTGATATCCTCGGGCCCTTCCCACGAGCAATCGGGGGCTTTGAATTCTTGTTGTTTCCATCCACAAGTTTACAAAGTGGTTGGAAGTGACTGCCATGAGAAAGGTGACTGCTCAGTCAGCTATCAAGTTCTTGAAAGAATTGGTGTGTCGTTTTGGAGTTCCGGCAAGGATCATCACTAACAATGGCACCCAGTTCACGAGCCACGCCTTCATGCAATATGTTCACACTCTCGGATGCAATCTCATTCGCTTCTGTGGCACACCCCCGGAGCAATGTACAAGCTGATAGGGCGAACACTGAAGTGCTTCATGGACTCAAGACAAGAACTTTCGATATGCTGCAGAAGCACGGCATGCGGTGGATTGAGGAGCTACCGGTAGTTCTCTGGTCCCTCAGAACAACACCTAACCGAGCTACCGGGCAGACTCCCTTCTCCCTGGTCTACGAGGCAGAAGCAGTTATCCCCACGAAACTCATTTACAGGTCCCCTTGAGTGCTTGCCTACGATGAAGTAGCAGAAAATCAGCACCAGCGTGACAATGTTGTGCTACTTGAGGAGAACCGTCTCCGGGCTGCTACGTGTGCTGCACGCTACTAGCAATCCATGCGTCACTATCATAGCTGTAGGATTCATACCCGGTGTTTTGAGGAAGGTGACCTTGTCCTTAGGCGCGTTCAGTCCACCAAGGGTACACACAAGCTATCACCAAAGTGGGAAGGCCCTTACCAGGTCATATGAGTCACCAGACCTAGCGCAATCCATCTGGAGACCGAGGATGGCACAAAGATGCAAAACTCGTGGAATATTGAGCATCTCCGTAAGTACTACCCGTAAGGTGCGAGGCTGCTGGACACTACTCGGCAGCCACCCTTTTGTACAGGCCTTGGCTCAGTTGCATGTAACCCCTTGTACAAAGCCGGGGTGATGACCTCATGCAAGATAAAATAAAGAAGCGCTGTGGGGGGCCCCAATCAAGATCGCATGCATGCACGAGCACACCCAGATCACTGCATAAGCATTTGATGAGCATTTGCATATGCATATAGATAGAATTGCATCCTGCATTCACTCTCATCTACATGGAGTTGCAGGTTCCTGCCGTGAACTTGACTCTGACAAGGGACGAGAAGATTGCATGGCACAGTGATCCCCGACAATCCAAACAGATAAGTTTACCTCTTGTCCATTAGTGTTCTGTAAGCTATAAGTTGTGCATAGAGCTAGAAACCTCGCCGCTCTCTTGGAACTAGGGTGCTCCCATCCTTGGCTCGAACGCTGCTTCGGCCTGGATGGTCGTAGTGGCCCTTGGTGAAAAGGGAGTGGGCGGGGGGCTGGCACCTCAGTCTGTTCCCTAGCAGACATGGTTTGCCGGCAGACGAAAAGGGTGCCGGTAGGATATCCTGCTGGTGAAAACTCATGTAGTTACAGTAAAGAGGCACCCCACCTCTGCATGGACATATACATACACGGGTTCCCGACAAGGTTTATCTCTTTCATTGACATGCATATACAAGTACAAGCATTACAGAACACAAACATGGATGAAAGGATTACATTATTTGAATTAAAATTTGGCAATTGCCTATAAGTTTAAGATTGAAAGAAGATAAGTGCTCCGTAATGCCCTTTCCTGTCCCTCTCCCCCTAGGCACAGCCGTCGAAGGCGAGGAGGACAAAAGGAGCGCCAGAGCTGAAGTCCAGTCCATTTCCGTCGGGCTCTAGGAGAGGTAGCCCGGAGGGAACGGAAGCACGAGGGAAGGCCTCGATGGAGAGCACGGTGGAAGGCGGCCCCGTCAACCACCGTCACCAGGGCCAGCATGACTCGGTAGGGCTAACGGAGCTGCAGCTGAGAGGAAGGCTGCCAGGGTCGAGCTGGAAGACTGCTGGAGGAGCTCGGCAGCACCATCCACACCTCTGCATCCAACTCCCCGACAAATCACATTGCCGGGGAAGAGGCACGGATGTAGATGGTGGTGCTGCCACCTAATGAAGATGGTGCGGGCGATGATCAACCGGAGTTAGAGTAGTCGTTGCTCCACCCGCTGTTGTCGTCATCACCGTCACTGTCCTCCTCGTCATTTTCGCTCGAGGAGGAGCTTTCATCGTCGGTCGAGCTCTCCACGCAGCACCCTAAGTGGCCTGCCAAGCGCCCGAAGATCTTGACTGAGAGAAGGCCACTATCCATTACTTTGAAAAGGAGAATGTGCACCTCCGAGAAGCTATGGGCACGAGTGAAGGTCTTCCAGCAACAACAAAGATTCATTACATGGGGGCGGGGAAGTCGATGTCAACCCACATGCTTCCATTCCTGCAACCCCTCATGTGTAGCCTCAGAGCGCGCGGTTGCTCGAGCTCCATCTCCCATGCAAAGAAGGTTGGAAGACGAAGGTGACCACACAAGGGCTTATACAGCCTGATGATGAACTCTCGAGGTTCATCCCCGACGTGGCCTTTCGTCGGTGGAAGAGCCACCGACGGGGGCACAACCGAGGAGCTCCCTCGTCCACCTCCTCCTTAGGCATCACGGCAGCCTCGGTTGCGCCCCTCCTCCCTCCTCTCGCAGCGGGCTCCGCGGCCTCAGGATCTCGAGGAGGAGGGATACGCTGCCGGGTGGAAGCCCTCGTCGCTGCTGTCGAGATACTACTGCACCCTCGCCCTCTCACCATGGCTAAGAAGAATTGCGGCGAAGAAGGAGAGGTATGTGAAGAGGGGTATTGCCTTTGCCTCTTTTTATATAGGGGACGAGGCAGGGGGCTGGCCTCTCATGGTAAAGTTGGTCGCCCCGCTCCTCCAATACGGCCCTTTCTGCACCCTCAACAGCTTTGGGAATCAAGGCCGACCCTCTACTCCGACCATCGATGTTTGGTTTTCGACCATGACACTCCTCCACGTGACCTCCGCATCCACCACCTACCATGCCCAATACATGCGAGACACATGGCGAGGTGCGTGCGGAACGGGCGGTGAGTGGGGTTGCCGTTTCCGCCCCATGATCTTGGTGCGAGGAGAATCCGCGGGCCACGATCCAAGTTCTCCCACGACACCGCGCAAAACGCGCGGGGGAAACCGGAAACTGGCCCAGAATCAAGGCTTATGAGATAGAAACAGAAAATTTAAGGGGCCAACCCCTTCAGCAACCTTGCATGTGCACCTATTAGGCCCTACCATGACAACGCTCAGCAGCGCGTTCGGGGCATGCCCAAGGGCTTCTGTCGGTGCAACAAACCCCGGGTCTGTTGACCAACAGTGCATAGGCACAAGATCAAGATTGAAGCACCAGCTCAAGTCAGAGATTGAAGGACCAAGAGATTTGAGGAACCAACATGCAGCTCATAGGGACCAAGATCGAGCCTAAAGAGCGAGATATCGGCAAGAGAAGGGCCTCCCTTGTCGGGCAGGCGAGCCCGGCAAGGGGCGAGGCCACCACCAGAAGCAAGCAACCAAGGCTCCCCAGCAGAGCCTGTCGGGGCTCGCGGGGAGCAGAACCACCCGACCAACCACTCAAGCACGACTCACATTGTCAATCAGTGCGGTGTCAAGCCGCAAGATGATTAAGTGGTAGCCGTTCACCACATGGTAGCCATTTCCTACATAAGAAACCTACGGGTGACACCCGTCCTACAACGTGTCAAGAGAACAGGAGCGGAGCTGGCAAGACAGCCCGGCAGGCCTTGCCGGGCGATCGGTGATGTCACACTCAGCGGCGCATTTAATGCACCCTGTCAGCCCGTAGTGTTAGTGGATAATGACCACTTTGCCACTGTGGTGACCCCTTGATCTATAAAATGTGGCCCATGGCACTCATAGGAGGGGTTAGAGGGTTGGAAAGTTGACAAAACCCAAGCCACCACACGCGCGTAGTCGCTGCAGCCCTGAGGCAAACCTTGCCGGGCAAGTGTACTACACACCACCATATTGATTCCACCATCAATCCACTAAAGCAGGAGTAGGGTCTTACGCCTCTCGGCGGCTCGAACCTGGGTAAATCGTTTGTGTGCTCTCTGCCACGCCGCCGTACGCTGGTCTGTTCTTTGTGCAACGCGCCGTCCCCCTGCCGAATCAACAAGGGGCCACTCGGTCCCATAGGTGGTTGTGGAAATCCGCGACACAATTGGTTAAGAAGGAGCATCCTCGCCCCTACATGGTCCAATGGCTTAGTGACTCCGTCACGATTCAAGTGGAGCACACAGTGCAAGTTTCCTTCAAGATCGGCGCATACGAGGACTCCTTGGAGTGTGATGTGCTTCCCATATCCATGTGCCATCTCCTCTTGGGGAGACCTTGGCAATTCTACAGCGGCATCATCCACAATGGAAGAACCAATCACTATATCTTCAAGATGAAAGGCAAGTAGTCCGTGCTACGACTTGTGTCAGCAAGTCAAGTGATGGATGACAAGAAAGCATCCACCCATCGTGGAGAGAATGGTGAGAGAGTGAACCACCACAAAGAGAGTGAGCCACAAGCCCAAAATGAGTGACTCTTCACCGAGAGAGAAAAACTTAGTCCTCCTAGCCGCCAAAAGAGAGATGAGAGAAGTGTGTGAGAACCCATCGAGTGGCATACACTATGTCCTAGTATGCAAAGATGAGGTGGCAAGGACTAACCCTTCTAATCCTCCTCCTCTAGTGTTGTCTAACTTGTTGCAGTGCGGATGTCTTCCCTGATGAGCTACCTTCCGGGTCTTCCTCCTCTACGTGGCATTGAACACCGGATTGACCTCATCCTCAATGCACCTCTTCCTAAGAAGGCTCCATACTGCGTCAACCCCGAAGAAACCATAGAAATGCAAATGCATGTCCAACATCTCATAGACCATGGACATGTGCGTGAAAGTTTGAGTCCTTGTGCCCTACCGGTCATTCTTGTGCCAAAAAAAGACGATAGTTTTTGTATTGTTCCGATTGTAGACCCATCAATGCTATCACCATTCATTATAGGCATCCCATTCCACGCCTTGATGATATGCTAGATGAGCTTAGCGGTGCCACCATTTTCTAAAAAATTGATCTTAAAAGTGGCTATTACCAAATTCGCATTCAAGCAGGTGATGAACGGAAAACCTCCTTTAAAAATAAATTTGGCTTGTATGAGTGGTTAGTTATGCCTATGGGTTTATCGAAAGCTCCCTGTACTTTTATGCGTGTCATGAATTTTGTTCTTCGCCCATACATTGGAGTATTTGTAGTGGTCTACTTCGACGACATACTCGTGTTTAGCAAGTCCCTAAAAGATTATGTTAACCATCTTAGAGCTATTTTGCAAACTCTTAGGAATTAACGTCTCTATGCTAACATGAAGAAATGCATTTTTGGCGTTGACAAACTTTATTTCTTGTATTTCGTTGTGTCTTCAAAGGGTGTTCATGTTGATGAGTCTAAAATTGAAGCAATTAAAACTTGGCCTTGACCCACTAATTTGCAAGAACTGCATAGTTTCCTTCGTCTAGCTGGTTTTCATCGTTGCTTTGTGAAAGACATTAGCACTATCGTCGCACCGTTGCATGCCTTGACTAAGAAAATGCACCCTTTGTTAGGGGACCCTTAAAATCTACCACATTTGATGAGCTCAAATCTTGGTTACACATGCTCCGATTCTTGCTTTGCCTAATTTTGACAAAACTTTTGAGGTTCATTGTGATGCTAGTGGTAATGGAATTGGCCGAGTTTGGATGAAAGAAAAGTCACCCATTGCATATTTTTAGCTAAAAACTTTCCGGTGCTCAACTTAACTATCCCATCTATGACAAAGAATTGTATGCTTTAGTACGATTATTGCATGTTTGGGATCATTATCTTCGCCCACATGAAGTTGTCATACATACGATCATGAGACACTTAAGTACCTTAAAGGTCAAACCAAGTTGAATAAACGGCATCCTAAATGAAGTGAATTTATTGAATATTTCCCTTATGTGATAAAATACATTAAGGGTAAAGAAAATGTTGTGGCGGATGCTCTTTCCCACAAATGCATGCTTGATACACAACTTGAGTTGAATGTCATTGCATTTGATCACATCAAAGACTTTTATGAGCAGGATGTTAGTTTTGCTACTCCTTATGCTAAGTGTTTGACACATACATGTTGGGAGAGATATTATATCAAGAATGGTTATCTAATGAGAGCTAACAAACTATGTATCCCCGAGTCTTATCTTCGTTTGTTACTTTTGCAAGAGGCTCATCGAGGACTTATGGGACATTTTGGATGAGAAAAGACTTTTGCCATGCTCTCCAAGAACTACTTTTAGCCCATGCTGTTTCGCGACGTCTCACGCTTCACCAACCGATGCTCCACATGTCGCAAAGCTAAGTCCCAAGCTCAATCCCATGGTTTACATATGCCACTTCCTATACCACATCAACCATGGGAAGATATTAGCATGGATTTTGTGCTTGGATTACCTAGGACTCAAAGTGGCAAGGATTCTGTATTTGTTGTTGTGGACCGATTCTATAAAATGGCAGATTTCATCCCATGCAATAAGATAAACGATGCTTCACATGTTGCAAATTTTTTTTGTAGGGAAATCCTGAGGTTACATGGAGTGCCAAAGACAATTGTGTCGGACCGAGACATCAAGTTCCTAAGCTACTTTTGGAAGATGCTATGCGCCAAGCTCGGCATCAAGCTACTATTCTCGACGGCTTATCATCCTCAAACCGATGGCCAAAGGAAGTCACCAACTGAACACTATCTACGCTCCTACGCATGTTGATCAAGAAGAACATCAAGGAGTGGGAGGAGTGCTTACCTATCTCTGAGTACGCCTACAACCGAGCAAGACAATCTACCACCGGCAAGTCCCCCTTCGAGGTTGTTTACGTCTCCAACCTTTTGTCACCCTTGGACATCATTCCTCTACTAGTCCAAGAATGAGAGAACATGGATGCTAGTGCAAAAGCATGTTATCTCAAGAAGATGCATGAAGTTACAAGGTCCACGGTCGAGCATCAAGTACACCAAC
Source organism: Triticum dicoccoides (assembly GCF_002162155.2). Lineage (NCBI taxonomy): Eukaryota > Viridiplantae > Streptophyta > Magnoliopsida > Poales > Poaceae > Triticum > Triticum dicoccoides. The sequence goes on from NC_041386.1 coordinate 286,411,752, forward strand.
TCGCCACCAAGCTCAACATCAACAAGTCACCAATTGTGTTCCAACCATGCGATCTCGTATGGTTACATCTCTGACATGACCACTTCCCCAAGGAGCGCAAGTCCAAGCTACTTCCGAGAGCCAATGGACCCTTCAAGGTGCTCCCATGCTACAATTACAACGCCTACAAGATCGACATCCCACGTGACAAGTACAATGTAAGCTACATCTTCAACGTCAAGGACTTGGCCAAATACCATGGTGATGAAGACCACGATCTGCGGACAGATCTCTCCCAATGGGGGGGGAGATGATGCGGAGCACCCCTCAACCATCCCCATGGACATTTTGCCACCACCACAAGCACAAAGAGGACCAGTGACAAGAGCTCGCGCATGTTCCATCAAAACCGATGTTAACTCTTTACTCTTCGAACTTCATCCTGATTCACACAAGAGTTGGGTCCTACCTCAAATGGAAACGTTGTGCATTCTTAAGTACCAAGAAGAAGTCGATGAAGAAGCTAGGAGGGAGACCCAAGCACCTATGGAGGAGGAGAAGGAAGAAGGGAACAAGAAGATCGAAGTTGGGGAGGTCCTGGACACTCCGGGTACCCGGCCCCCACTACCCACCCCGTGTGACCGGCCCTTCGGCCCCGGGTGCCCTGCCTCCCACCTAGGAACCTGCAGCCGCCCCGGGTGCCCGGTCTCCCCCGCTTGGGAGCCAGCAGCCCACCCCGGGTGCCCGAGCCATCACCCCTGGTGCCCGGGCCCCTTCAGTGCCAAGGTCGGGCCTCCTCTGACCCGTCCGAGTACCTGGGCCACCAACCCCTGTGTGCCCGGCACCCTCCGTGGCGCCTACCACTGACCGGTCTGGGTGCGCGCACTCCACCGATTATGCGTGCGTGCAATTAGGGTTAAAAGACCCGTGTACCCTCGTTTTCCTCTTACTTTGTCCCTAGGCTATAAGTACCCCTCACCTAGCTCGTTTTTAGGGTTAGCAAAGTATCGGATAGACATTGAGAGAGCTTTGCTGATCTTTCCCTCCTTTTGGAGATCAAGACCCCTCTTGGGAAGAATCCTAGTGGATTGTTAAGCCCTCATCTTGGAGAAGATCATCACCAAGACCTCACCTCTCTAGGGAGTGGGAAGAACTCTATCCTAGTGTTATTTTCCTTGAATTGTTCTTGGTTTCTTGTGGATCTCATGTATGCTACTCTAGTGGATGTGTGATTTCGGTTTGTTTGAGTGATTTCTCCCTTCTGTTCTTGTGTGTTCATCACTTTCCCACCACCAAGTGTGAAAAGATCTCCCATAGGGTTTCACCCTACAACATCTTGGTATCATGAGCAAGTTTGATTCACATCTTGGAGTCCCTACCCCCCCCCCC
>NC_041386.1:286413309-286440407 GCF_002162155.2 Triticum dicoccoides
CCCCCATTTGCTAGCATAATTTCGTTCTTTTTTGTCCCAATTTGAAAATCTTCACAAAGAATAGCCCCAAAAAATTCTTGCAATTTGTTAGATCTGCGAGATTTTGTAGTTTTGGTCCATGGATTTGTTGTTTGGCAAGTGGATCTAGCCCCTCCCCAACAATCCCAACCTTCCCACCACGAAATCCACCAAATTTGGCCATTTCTCAAAAATTTCTGCCCAAATCCGACACCATTGGGTGCCCGCACCCTGAACCCCGGGTGCCCGCACCCTCAGGCAAGTTCTCCCTGACCACCCCGGGCACCCACACTTCATACCCCCGGGTGCCTGCACCCCCCGGAATCAGCCCAACAACACCTTCGTTTTGGCCATAACTTTCACTCCCGAAGTCCGTTTTTGGTGTTCTTTAGCTCGTTTTGTAGCTCTCAACATCCCCCCATCCACATACATCATTACCACCACCATTTGCCTCCATCAAAATTTTCATCATAAAAGCACCCACCTTCCGCATTCGACCGATTTTTGAGGTGCAGCTTCCGTTTCCTAAGGTGTTTCGGCTACTTGGGAACAGTTTGACATCGACGACACCGCTCTTCATCATCACACCGACCTCGACATCGACAATGACCACTTCATCATCATACCAACCGCAAGGAAGGACGGTAACCTGGATGACACTTAGTACATTTCCTTGCTTTTCCATTGATAACCCAAGCCATTTTGCGTCACTTACCGATCGAGACAAGCGAGTTGAGAATTGTCGGCCGTGCTATATTGTGCACCTTAGTAATACGCCTACTCTGCATAGCCACTTTGAGCATGCAAATTATATTGCTATCATGTTTGTGCCCTAAGTATCTCCCATGCATATCTTACATACTTTTCTCATATCATACTTCACTCGAGCATCAAGCATAGTCAAAAAATCTTTTAAGCAAAAGAGGAGAAACAAAGAGCTTCTAAGCAATAGCATCGAGCCATTTTGCATCTACATCATCTTGGTCATTACATACATAGGATACTTGGGACTGAAGATGGCAAGTTTCTCCCATAGGTTGGTGCACAAGCGTATCTAGCCCATTTGAGCAATGGAGCTAGTGTAGCTCTAGCATCCATACAACAAGAGAATTTTCTGTGGTCACATATCTTGATCTCACTCCTTGGTTGTGCGGATCCCATCTATCTTTCCGCGTGTGTTCCTAGTGATATTATTGGGTTTGATCTATTTTCTTTACTTGCAATTTTGTGAACCTTATCATCCTTATCGATATCTTGACTAACATTTGCTTGAAATTTTGTGCCACTCATCCTAACCAAGCTCCTCTATAAGCTTTACTTTTGTAGGTGTGAGAAACAAACCCAGTATCAATTCTACTATTGTAGCATCACATTGAGCGATACTTGATACATCTACAATCTTTGGAAAAGGTAACTTTGGTATTGTTCTCTAAGTTCCCTACTCACCTCCTCTTGGCTATGATGGATAGGCCAACTTCTTCAGCGAACCAACTCTTCGAGGTTCAAGATGATGAACGTGACTACATCACCAAGAACCACTTTTCATCGCACAACGAGCTCTCTGATACATCTCCAACGTATCTATAATTTTTGATTGTTTCATGCTGTTATGTTATCGATCTTGGATGTTTTATAATCATTTTATAGTCATTCTATACCATTTTTTGGTACTAACCTATTGACATAGTGCCAAGTGTCAGTTCCTGTTTTTTCCATGTTTTTTACATCGCAGAAAATCAATATCAGACGGAGTCCAAATGCCACGAAACTTTACGAAGATTTTTATGGACCAGAAGGAACAAGTTGGGCCCTGGTAGCACCTGGGGGGAGTGCCGAGGAGGGGACAACCCACCAGGGCGCGCTAGGAGGCCCAGGCGCGCCCTGGTGGGTTGTGCCCACCTCGGGTACCCCCGGACTGCCTCTTTTCTCTATAAATACCCAAATATTCCCAAAACCCTAGGGGAGTCGACGAAATATTCATCCAGCTGTCATAGAATCCAGAACCACCAGATCCAATCTAGACACCATCTTAGATGGGGTTCACCACCTCCATTGGTGCCTCTCCGATGATGTGTGAGTAGTTCTTTGTAGACCTTCGGGTCCGTATTTAGTACCTAGATGGCTTCATCTCCCTCTCTCTCTCTCTCTCTCTCTCTCTCTCTCTCTCTCTCTCTCTCTCTCTCTCTCTCTCTCTCTCTCTCTCTCTCTTTCTCTTGATTCTCAATACAAAGGTCTCTTGGAGCTCCATATGAGGTAACTCTTTTTGCGGTGTGTTTGTTGGGATCTAATGAACTTTGAGTTTATGATCAGTCATATATTGTTATATCCATGAAAGTTATTTGAGTTTCTTTGATCTCTTATATGCATGATCTCTAATAGCCTCATATTTCTTCTCCAATATTTGGGTTTTGTTTGGCCAACTTGATCTATTTATCTTGCAATGGGAAGAGGTGCCCGGTAGTGGGTTCGATCTTACGGTGCTTGATCCCAGTGACACAAAAGGGAACCGACACTTATCTATCGTTGCTACTAAGGATAAAAAGACAGGATCTATATCTAGCAATAGATAAACGGATCTTGTCTACATCATGTCATCATTGTTATTGCATTACTCCATTTTTCCATGAACTTAATACACTAGATGCATGCTGGATAGCGGTTGATGTGTGGAGTAATAGTAGTAGATGCAGGCAGGAGTCGGTCTACTAATCTTGGATGTGATGCCTATGTAATGATCATTGCCTGGATATTGTCATAATTATTTGAGGTTCTATCAATTGCCCAACAGTAATTTGTTTACCCACCGTTTGCTATCTTTTTTCGAGAGAAGCCACTAGTGAAACCTATGGCCCCGGGGTCTTCTTCCTCATATATTTGCTTGCGATCCACTTTTCCTTTGCATTTTTATTCAGACATCTTAAACCAAAAATACAAAAATACTTTGCTGCAATTTATTTTATTTGTGATCTTTTATTTCAATCCACTACAATTTTCCGGCATCGTTACCCGAAAGGGATTGACACCCCCTTTAACACGTCGGGTTGCGAGGTGTTGTTATTTGTTTACGTTGTGTTGCTTGGTTCTCCTACTGTTTCGATAACCTTGGTTTCTTCACTGAGGGAAATACCTACCGTTGTTGTGCTGTAACATCCCTTCCTCTTTGGGGAAATACTAACGTAGTCCTAGCAGACATGAGCTTTTCTGGCGCTATAACCAGAGAGCAATCACTCTCCATCAAGAAAGTGAAGCTTTGGGTGATCGCATTAGGCAACTCGCCACCGACATTCGTCAATCTGAAGCAAGGAATCATGACTACCTAGACGCCAATATCTCCAAACAAATGGAAGAATTCCGGAACATAATCATGAGTCGCGTGTCTTCCTCAACCTCATCACCAAGATGACACCACTCTAGTCAACACTCAAGTCGCCACTCTTCGGCATACTCTTCTTCTGATGTGAGTCCACCTCGAGTTCCATTTCCTCACCGCGATAACACTCAAGATGGCGAAGCTCAAGAAAATCCATTCCATGGCAATGGGTTGCAAGACCGTGTCCGAGCACGTGAAAGGGTGAGACACGAAGCACAAGATGCCGAGGATCAAGAACAACTCTCACCACATCATACACGTCAACCATCTAAAGACAGCAATGCACTCCGCCAAGAGAAACAAAGTCGTCAAGCTCCAGCTCATGTGGCTCACGACGCACTCCACAAGTCGACTAGAGTCGTTGATGCTCGCAGCTGCCTAGTATTTGAGCAAGAGGAATAACTTCGCCAAGCATGACAGGAAGAAGCCACTCGACATGAAGAGCAACAAGAAAGACGAAACCAAGCTCATATGCCTCGTCCTCCTCCATGTCAAGAGCAACATCAAGTAGAACGGGTGCTTGAAGACCCCCCCCCCTTCCACGCCAAGAGAGACATCAAGCGGAACGAGAGTTTGAGGACCTTCCTCCCCGCCAAGAGCGACATAAAAACCCCCACTGTGATGAAGAACTATGCTACGGCAAGATCATGTTCACGATGCCCAAGTTCTTCGGAAGCAATGATCCCAAAGAATATCTCCCATGGGCATTGAAGGTCGAGAAGATATTCCATCTTCACAACTAAGATGAGGAAAGTAAGATCGTCATGGCCTCCCTCGAGTTTCAAGACTATGTCCTCATTTGGTAGGAACAAGTGGTTGAGCGACGACAAGCAAGAGGCGAACCACCCATCACAACTGGGATGCAAACGAAGGATGTCATGAGAGCTCACTTCATGCCTACACACTACACACGTGATCTTTTAAGGAAGTTACAACTCCTTAAGCAAGGCACGAAGACGGTGGAAGAATACTACCAAGAAATGGAGATTGCCATGATACGGGCTAATGTCAAGGAAGATGACGAGCAAACTAAGGCACACTCCTTGAATGGCCTCAATCACCCCATCAAGCGGATTGCCGCCTTCCAACCCTACTCCAACCTTCTCGAGCTAGTTCATCAAGTGACCAAGGCCGAGCGACAAGTACAAGATGACTTCAAATACGCCAAGTACTCTTCAAGACCTATGGCTCCTACACTCAAGCTCCCACAACTCTGGCAGCTCCTACGTCAACTAGAGCATCACCAAGTACCGGAGACAAGTCAACTACCAAGCAAGTTATGCCTTCTTTGACTCGTCCTCCGGCAAGAAACTACAAATCTAAAACTCCCTCATCATCGGCACCACCCGATGGTGCCGTCAAGATAAGTTCTCTCAAGTGCTTCACATGTGGTCGCCGAGGACACAAGTCCTTCCAATGCACCAACAAGCGAATCATGATTATCAATGATGATGGCACATACGACTCCATGAGGTAAGAAGAAATGGAAGCACTTGAGCACGTGGCCACGCACCAGCGTGTGAATGAAGATCAAGATGATCAAGTCTTTTGTGACAATGATTCAAGTCCCTCTCTCATGGCCTCCGAGGTCTTGATGCTTCAACACCACCAAGAAGAAGACCAACTGATGCGGAGAATCCCAAGACCATTCCCATGGACCCAACTACATCTCCTACGACACCTCTTGGACCCATGACACGAGCACGTGCAAGAGCTCTTGAAACCGAGGTGACATATCTCCTCTCACATTTCCACTTTGATACACATGAGACAAGGCTACTACCTCATACAGATACTTTGTGCATGCTCAGGTACCATGGAGAAGCTAAGGAGCAAGGAGAAGAAGAAGAGGAAGATGGACGTGAAGACGGAGAAGAAGAAGTGATGAAGAGGAAGCTACAGGCTCCGGACGACTGGCCTGGACCGGACGTCTGATGACCTCCAGGCTCCAGACGTCCAGCCCTCTTCGGACGACCGACGCCCCTGCACCCGAGCCAAACCAACGGATTTCCGGAGCCCCTCGGACGACCAACGACGCCCGGACGTCTGACCCCGACCGGACGTCCGACCGAAGCACACCCGATCCGAAATTACGGGCGTCCGACAGGCACCGGACGTCCCGACCCTCGCGAGCCTTCGGACGACCGGTGACCCCCGGACGTCCGACGCCTATGTGCTGATTCGTGTTGGGCCGCAGCCCATGTACCCCTTCACCCCACTCTTTTGCACTAAGACTATAAATACTCCACCTATTCCTTCTAGCTAGGGTTAGCGTTGGTTTAGCTCATTTTGAGAGATAGAACTACGCTCATCCACATCGGATCTACTCCTCGTGAGAGACCGCGGCCTCTTCTGAGAAGATCCCTTTGGATTCAAGACCCCTCTTTAGGGAAGAACATCAACACCTCCTCACGGAGAAGACCGTTACCCTTGTATTGTCCTTGGTTGATTGTGTACCGTGTGAACCCTATGTAATCGAGGATCTAGTGCATGTGTAACTTGTTCTCGTTGGTTTAGTGTTTCTCTTTTGTTTCCCTCGTGTATTTCCTCATTTCCCTCCTCGCGTTCTTCGTGTTCTTAGCGGGATCCGCTCCTATCGTGAAAGATTGGACCCAAGGGTTCCTACCCTGCATCATCCTAGTATCAGAGCCACGTTAATCACGATGTCGGAGCCTCACCACTGTGTTTCTAGCCTAGTTTTTGTTGTTTTTCATCCTAATTCGAAAATTTCCCCACAAAAATAGCCCCAATTTTTTTTGTGATTTGTTAGTGTGTTGAGATTTTGTTGGTTTGGATCCGTGGATTTGCTTTGTTTTGAGTGGATCTAGCTTTTCCCCCCTTTCCCCACCCTTTCCATACACAAAATCCTCCGGATTTGACCATTTTCGCCATCTCCACCTCGAACCCTAGTTGTTCATCCCGTGCCCGAGAATCGCCCAGGCACCGGACGTCCGACCCAGCCCGGACGTCCGTCGATTACCGGACGACCGGCCCAGCCCGGACGTCCGACCGATCCTGACGAAACTGATTTTTTTCAGTTTTAGTCACCACCTCCGCCCCACATTTCCGCAAACGCACTCCTACCACTATACACCATCCCCACTTCCGCATACCACTACCATTTGGACCGTTTTGCACTCCGACACGTGTTGCCACTTCGAGCTTTGAGAATTTGAGTTGCAGTTCCGTATACTTTTGTGTTTCGGCTATCTTGGTACGGTTCGACATCAACATAACCGCCGCTCATTTTTCTCCACGGACGCGACATCAACAACGACAACCTCGACTACACCTTTGGTATTCGTGCTACCATTTTGCCACCATACCGTACGCAAGAACAGTAAACTCTTCTTGGTTTTGGACATATCACTCTTGCCATTACATTGATAGCCATCATAGCCTTACTCCTTTGCGTCACTTACCCATCGAGACTAGCCATTGAGTATTGCCGGCAACGAGACTTGTGCACATTAGTGGTCATACTTCCCATAGCATACATACATCATTGTTGCATATATTGGTATCATCTCTTGTGTCACAAAGTTGTCATTGCATACACAATTGCTATCTTGGTTCATCAAGCATCGCATAAGAAAAGAGCTCCAACATCAAAGAGCCAAACAAGCTTTTAAGCAAAGAGGAAAGATAAGCAAAGAGCTTTTGAGCAAGAACCATAGCATCATACATCATTAAGATTGTCTTACTCGATCATCTTGGATCATATCATAGAAACACCTTGCATAAAGCATACTTGGGATAGAAGTCGTTGCATTTTTGCTTAGTAGGTTGTGCACAAGTTCTTGTGTCCGCCTATTGTGCAATCGTGCTAGCGTCTCTCTAGTGTTGTGCAACAAGAGCATTTTTGTGGATTCCACATTTTGGCTCACCCTTGGTTGCATGACCCCACTTATCTTTTTGCATGTGTGTTTCCGTGTACCTTATATTCTTGGTCTACTTGTTACATTGCATCTTCCAAATCTTTTCCAACATTATTGAAGCTCACTTACAATTGCATCAAATTTTGTGCCACCATCCTAACCAAGCCCCACCAAAAGATTTTACTTGTGTAGGTGTGAGAAATCGACAAGAGCTAGTACCAATTGTGCTATTTCCTTGTCCTACATTGGAGTGATCCTCGATCCACTTTCAACTTCGGTCAAGGTACATTTGGTATTCATTCTTCTCTTTCTACCACTCACATTTGTCTTGGAATGATGGATAGGCCAAGTACTTCTACCAACACACTCTTCATGGAGCAAGATGACGACATAAACTCCTTCGTCACCAAGAGTCACCTCTTTGGTGCACAACGTGCTTTGCATCAAGAGCAACAAGCTATGAGTGAATGCATCGACAACCTTGCCGCCGACTTGCGACTTTCCAAGCAACATACAAGGGATTACTTCGACCACAAGCTCGACGAGCACAAGCAAGAGAATGATGCAAGGATGGACGAAATTCCCGCTTTGTTGCCCAACCGCTCTTCCTCCACTTCGTCTTCATCAAGAAGGACTCGCTCAAGCCGACACTCCGACTCCACACTCTCCGCCTCAAGTGCACCGACATCGAACACTCTTCGCCAAGCCGCACGCAACGATCGTCAAGCAAGCCTCAATCCCCTACGCGACACCGACTCTCAAGAGTGCCGACGATGTCAAACTCAAGAGGCCTTTGCGCTAGCACGAGAAGGGCAACGACAACGCCAACATGAAGAGGAAGAGCAAGTGTGTCTACACCAAGTTGCACAAGACACCGAGGCACAACGCCAAGAAGAACAACTCTGTGAAGCTCAAGCACTTGCGGCGCAACAAGCCCTCCAAGATTCAAGTAGAGCCGTAGCCAACCGAGGCCGACAAGCTCGAGAACAAGAAGAAGCATTTCGCCAAGAAATTCAAGAACGGAGATTTCAAGCTCGCGTGCATCGTCAAGTTCCTCAAGCTCCTCCTCGAGCTCGGCAAGCTCCTCCACAAGCACGTCAAGAACAACAAGTTCATCAAGAGCATGAAGACAATGGAAATACTCCACGACAAGAGCAACATGAAGTTGACAACCCTCTTCACCAAGAGCGACACGAGCTTGACAATCATCTACAACACGGGCGTCATCATCCCCGACCCCAACACAATGAAGAGCAATGCTATGGCAAACTCAAGTTCACCATGCCCAAGTGCAATGGAAGCAATGACCCTGAAGAGTACCTTTCATGGGCATTGAAAGTTGACAAGATTTTCTGTTTGCACAACTATGACGAAGAGAAGAAGATCGCAATGGCATCCCTTGAGTTCCAAGACTATGTCCTCATTTGGTGGGAACAAGTCATCGAGCGCCATGAGACAAGAGGCGAACCACCCATCACCACTTGGGCACAAATGGAGGATGTTATGAGAGCACGTTTCGTGCCTACCTACTACAACCGCGACCTCTTCAAGAAACTCCAACTACTCAAGCAAGGAACCAAGAGCGTTGAAGAGTACTACAAGGAGATGGAGATTGCCATGATACGAGCCAATTTCATGGAAGATGAAGAGCAAACAATGGCACGTTTCTTGAATGGACTCAACCATCCTATCAAGAAGATCTCTGACTTCCAACCATACTCGAACCTCATCGAGCTAGTGCACCAAGCTACCAAAGCGGAATGCCAAGTGCAAGATGATTTCAAGTATGCCAAGTTCTCATCCAAGTCACACGGCTTCTCCAACAACCAAACTTCAATGCCTCCAACACCGACTACCAAGCCTTCTACAAGCACCATTGACAAGTCGAGTTCCAAGAAAGCTTCTTCCACTCCAAGTCATCCTCCTACTACGAGCAACTTCAAGCCGAGAGCTTCATCATCATCAACTCCAACCGATGAGACTGTCAAGACGAGTTCCTTTAAGTGTTTCACTTTCGGAGGCCGAGGCCACAAGTCCTACGGGTGCACCAACAAGCGGACCATGATCCTCAACGACGATGGCACTTATGACTCAATGAGTGAAGAAGAAATGGACGCCATCGAGCAAGACGCCATGCACCGGCAAGTGAATGATGAAGAGGAACAAGTCTTTTGCGATGAAGATTCAAGTCCCGCACTTGTTGTCTCCAAAGTCTTGACTCTCCAACATCACCAAGAAGAAGACCAAAGATGCCATGTATTCCACACCAAGGCCGGCATCAATGGACGATCTGTCAAGGTCATCATCGATGGAGTAAGTTGTCATAATATCGCAAGTGAAGAACTTTGCTCCAAGCTCCAATTGCCCAAGACGAAGCATCCATATCCATACAAAGTGCAATGGCTTAGCGACTCCGGCACCATCCAAGTCGAGCACCGAGTACAAGTCTCCTTCAAAATTGGCGCCTACGAAGACACCTTGGAGTGCGACGTTGTTCCAATGACCGTTTGCCATCTTCTCCTTGGACGCCCATGGCAATTTGATAGAGGAGTCATCCACAACGGCCGAACGAACCACTACATCTTCAAGATGAAGGGCAAGGAGTACGTCCTCCATCCAATGTCGCCAAGTCAAGTGATCATCGACCAGCAAGCCACCCATCGTGGAGATCATAGTGAGAGAGCGAGCCACCAAAAAGAGAGTGAGCGCCACAAGCCCAAATCAAACACCTCCACGATGAGCAACAAGAAGAACCTAATCCTATTTTCCACCAAAAGTGAGATAAGAGGAGTGTGTGAGAACCCATCTACTGTCCTACAATATGTCCTCGTGTGCAAGGACAATGCACCACAAACTAACACTTCTCACACTCTTCCTCTAGTGTTGTCTTCTCTTTTGCAGGAATTTCATGACGTTTTCGCCGACGAGCTACCTCCGGGACTACCTCCACTACGAGGCATTGAGCACCGCATCGACCTCATCCCCGGAGCACCGCTTCGGAACAAAGCTCCCTACCGCGTCAACCCCGAAGAAACCAAAGAAATACAAAGGCAAGTAAAGCATCTCATAACCATGGACTTGTGCGTGAAAGTTTGAGCCCTTGTGTCGTCCCGGTCATTCTTGTGCCAAAACGAGACAGTAGCTTTCGCATGTGCTCCGATTGTAGAATTATCAATGCTATCACCGTTCGATATAGGTATTCCATTCCACGCCTTGACGATATGCTTGATGAACTTAGTGGTGCCACTATCTTTTCGAAAATTGATCTTAAGAGTGGTTACTATCAAATCTCCATACAAGAGGGTGATGAATGGAAAACCGCTTTCAAAACCAAGTTTGGCTTGTATGAGTGGTTAGTCATGCCTATGGGTCTATCAGAAGCACCGGGTACTTTTATGTGTCTTATGAATCATGTCTTTTGCCCTTACATTGGTATATTTGTTGTGGTCTACTTTGATGATATCCATGTTTATCACAAATCTCTTAGAGATCATGTCAGCCATGTTCTAACCGTTTTGCAAACTCTTCGAAAAGAGCACCTCTATGCTAATACGGAGAAATGCCTTTTTGGTGTTGACAAGCTCGTTTTCTTGGGTTTTGTTGTTTCCTCTACGGGTGTTCATGTTGATGAGTCCAAGATCAATGCTATCAAGACTTGGCCACAACCAACCAATTTGCATCAAGTGCGTAGTTTTCTTGGCCTTGCAGGTTTCTATCGTCGCTTTGTGAAGGATTTTAGCACCATTGCTTCGCCTTTGCATGCTTTCAGCAAGAAGAATGCACCTTTTGTTTGGGAACCATCACAAGATATCGCATTCAACGAGCTTAAGAATTTGCTTACTCATGCTCCCGTGCTTGCTTTACCCAACTTCGACAAGCCTTTTGAGATTCATTGCGATGCTAGTGGTAATGGCATAGGAGGTGTGTTAACACAAGAGAAGCGCCCCATAGCCTACTTTAGTGAGAAACTTTCCGGAGCGCAACTCAATTACCCCATCTATGACAAAGAGCTATATGCTTTAGTCCGTGTTTTGCATGAATGGGAACACTATCTTCGCCCACATGAGTTCATCATTCATACCGATCATGAGACTCTCAAGTATCTTAAGGGTCAAACCAAGTTGAACAAGCATCATGCTAAATGGAGTGAATTTATTGAGTCTTTTCCTTATGTCATCAAGTACATTAAAGGTAAGGAAAACTTTGTGGTGGATGCCTGAAAGTGCAACTATCCCTAGGTGGTTTTGGTAATTCATAACAACATATAGCTCATTGAGCTAATGCTATTCCAAGATGATTATTTCAGGAAAGCTCAATGATTGGCATGGCATGGATGTGAAAGTGGAACCCTCAAAATGCTAAGGACAAAGGATTGGCTCAAGCTCAAAAGCTCAAGACTCTTCATTTTATATTTTAGTGATCCAAGATCACATTGAGTCCATAGGAAAAGCCAATACTATCAAGGAGGGATGAGGTGTTGCTTAATGAGCCTCTTGCTTCATGTGCTTAGTGATATGCTCCAAAACCCTCAACTACTTTCCCATATCCACATATGACCTAAACCCTAAGCCAAACTCGGTCCTACCGATTCTTCCTATCTGGCGCCACCGAGTTTCACTTGTCATTATCCACTGCCAAACCCTAGCAATTCGGTTCTACCGATAAGGATCTCGGTCTCACCGAGATGGGATTGCAAACTCTCTGTTTCCCTTTCGTAACTTTTCGGTCTCACCGAAAGAGCGAATCGGTCCCACCGAGATTGCAATGTAAACTCAGTGTTTCCCCTTTGTAATTTTTTGGTCTCACCGAGTTCCACTCGGTCTCACCGAAAGAGCAAATCGGTCCCACCGAGTTTGCCTGACCAACTCTCTGGTTAGCTAATTACCAAATTCAGTCTCACCGAGTTTGTGTAATCGGTCTCACCGAGATTACGTTATGCCCAAACCCTAACCATATCGGTCCTACCGAGTTGCATGTCAGTCCCACCGAAAATCTCCAACGGTCACTAGGTTTACATTTTCGGTCCGACCGAGTTTGTTGATTCGGTCCCACCGAGATTGGAAAACTGTGTGTAACGGTTGGATTTTGTGTGGAGGCTATATATACCCCTCCACCTCCTCTTCATTCGGTGAGAGAGCCATCAGAACACACACACCATTCCAACTCATATGTTCTGAGAGAGAACCACCTACTCATGTGTTGAGACCAAGATATTCCATTCCTACCATATGAATCTTGATCTCTAGCCTTCCCAAGTTGCTTTCCACTCAAATCTTATTTCCACTAAATCCAAATCCTATGAGAGAGAGTTGAGTGTTGGGGAGACTATCATTTGAAGCACAAGAGCAAGGAGTTCATTACCTTCACACCATTTGTTACTTCTTGGAGAGTGGTGTCTCCTAGATTGGCTAGGTGTCACTTGGGAGCCTCCGACAAGATTGTGGAGTTGAACCAAGGAGTTTGTAAGGGCAAGGAGATCGCCTACTTCATGAAGATCTACCGCTAGTGAGGCAAGTCCTGTGTGGGCGATGGCCATGGTGGGATGGACAAGGTTGCTTCTTCGTGGACCCTTTGTGGGTGGTTGCTTCTTCGTGGACCCTTCATGGGTGGAGCCCTGTGTGGACTCGCGCAACCGTTACCCTTGGGTGGAGCCCTGTGTGGACTCGCGCAACCGTTACCCTTCGTGGGTTGAAGTCTCCATCAACGTGGATGTAGGATAGCACCACCTATCCGAACCACGAGAAAAACATCCGTGTCTCCAATTGCGTTTGAATTCTCCAAACCCTTCCCTTTACATTCTTGCAAGTTGCATGCTTTACTTTCCGCTGCCTATATACTCTTTGCATGCTTGCTTGAATCATGTGATGATTGCTTGACTTGTCCTAAATTAGCTAAAATCTGCCAAGGACTAAAATTGGGAAAAGGTTAAGTTTTTATTTGGTCAAGTAGTCTAATCACCCCCCCTCTAGACATACTTTTGATCCTACAAGTGGTATCAGAGCTTTGGTCTCCATTTGCTTTGATCTCCATAACTTTTGGTGGTCATAGCCTTGGTTTCACAACCTAGGAGAGTATGGCGTCTAGCGAGGGAAATTATCACCGTAGAGGACCTTACTTTGATGGTACTAATTTTGCTAGTTGGAAGCATAAAATGAAAATGCATATTCTTGGACATAACCCCGCCGTTTGGGCCATTGTGTGTGTTGGTTTGCAAGGTGACTTCTTTGATGGAAGAGAACCAAACCGTGAAGCTACCGCGGATGAGTTGAAGATGTTGCAATACAATGCTCAAGCTTGTGATATTCTCTTCAATGGATTGTGCCCCGAAGAATTCAACAAAATCAGCCGTCTTGAGAATGCAAAGGAAATTTGGGACACTTTGATTGATATGCACGAAGGTACCGACTCCGTCAAGGAATCCAAGTTGGATGTGCTTCAAAGCCAACTTGACGAGTTCAAGATGAAGGATGGTGAAGGTGTCGCTGAAATGTACTCTAGGCTTGCTCTCATCACAAATGAGATTATCGGCTTAGGAAGTGAAGAGATGACCGATAGATTCATCATCAAGAAGATTCTAAGAGCCTTGGATGGAAAATATGATACCGTGTGCACATTGATCCAAATGATGCCCAATTACAAAGATCTCAAGCCAACGGAGGTGATTGGAAGAATTGTTGCTCATGAGATGTCACTTAAGGATAAAGAGGAACTTCACAACAAATCAAGTGGTGCCTATAAAGCCTCATGTGAAGCCCCTACATCATCAAGTGAGAAACAAGACTTCAATGAAGAATTGAGCTTAATGGTGAAGAACTTCAACAAGTTCTGCAAGAGTAGAAGCAAAGATAGAAGCTTCAAGTCAAGGTCCTACAATGACAAAAGATCTTCTAGTCGAGAGCGAAACTGCTACAATTGTGGAAGACCCGGACACTATTCCAATGAGTGTACGGCTCCCTACAAGAGAAGAGAAGATTATCCAAAAAGAAGAAGAAAAGGATCACCACCAAGAGAGAGAAGGAGTAGAGATGATCGTTATGAACGAAGATACTCACGGAGAAGCAAGGATTCGGAAAGGAAGGAAAAATCATCAAGGAGCTATACAAGACGAAGACATCAAGCTCATGTTGGTGAATGGGTATCCGGCTCCGACTCCGACAGCCACTCCGAAAGAAGTTATCACTCCGACTCCGAAGACACTCAAGATGAAGGTGTTGCCGGTCTAGCACTTGTGTCAACCAACTCCTACAACATATTTGACTCACCAAATGAAGGAATTGGAAGATTCTTCATGGCCAAAGGTCCTAAGGTAACACACCCCGAGTATGTTGATTTCAATAGTGATGAAGATGACTTGTTAGGTGATGATTTGGTTATTGACAACTCTAGTGATGAATACTATGATGAAATGTCAATTAAATAGGCTAATCAAGATAAAACGAATGACAATGATAAGGAGAAGATTGAGGCCCTAACTAAAGAACTAAACACTCTTAAGTTAGCTCATGAAACCATCTTCGAAGATCATCGAGAACTTTTAAGAGCTCATGAGAAATTACGCTTTGAGAAGCTCAATCTTGAGCAAGAGCATTAGTTCTTAAAAGCAATCAATGATGATCTCCGCAAGAAAAGTTCTTCTTACATTGCCAAGCGTTTACTCTTATCCACTGACATGCCTCAAGTCAAGTCTAGTAACAAGAAAGATTCTTCCTCTAGCAGTGACAATGATCATGTTAAATCCAATATTGTTGCTTCTAGTAGTTCTCTTGATTCCACTCATGATTCTCTTAGCCAAGTTACACTTGAGCAAGAAAATAGTTTATTGAAGGGAATTATAGAGAAAGGAGTGTACAAAAGCCTTGCCGGGAGTAAGCAATTCGAGGAAATTGTGCGCAAGCAAGGAATGCACCGGAAGAATCAAGGTGTTGGTTTTGAACGAAAGTTCAATGCCAATGGAGTTGAGTGGGAAGAAGACCAATACCCCAAGACAAAGTTTATTCCTCAACAAGAGAAGTATGATACTTCTTTCAAGGGGACACAAGCTCAAGATGATCTTCCACCACAAGACTACAAGCAAAAAGGCAAGGACAAGCTTGAAGAGGAAATTGATGCATTTGAAGAAACTCCAAAGACCTTAGTCAAGTGGATTCCCAAGACTACTTCAAGTTCCACTTCATCAAGTACGACTACAACTCCAAGGATTCCCATCAAGATGGTGTGGATCCAAAAGAAGAAGAACTAGAGAGTTCTCGAGGGTGACTCCGCCAACATACTTCACTCTTATCATTTTGGCAAGAACAAGTGCAATCAACTTCCACATCTTGCACTAGTTCAAGGAGTCACAAACCCTCTTGTTGGTAAGACAAGGGACAAGGTAACCTAAAAGTTTTCATGGACATAATCTTGTGTGTGCATCACTCTATGTCTATGGATATCCTCGTTTGTTCCTTGTGGGACTAACCCATGTAGGTATTGAAAGTGCAATTCACTCAAATGGATAGCTCCAAGAGATCTACATCAACATTGAGCATCCACATCTTCAATATCTACATGAAGTCATCATCGACAAACCCCAAGGTTAGTTCATCCCTCTTAGGGGGGATATTACATCTAGGGGGAGCTTTACTCTAAGACTTGAGCTAAAGCAACTCTAAAGATGTGAACACAACAATGCTTTATGTAAAAGTGGTAACCCCACTTGAGCTTAAACGATGAGTATGACCTATGATCAAGTGTTCTCACTTGACTCCTAAGTTAATATACTCATATATAGATGACCTAGTCATCGCAAAATGCTTGATAGATGCTAGAATTGGTTGTGCATGCCTTGTCACATATTTCATTTGCCATCTTATTGTGTGAGCATGCTGGATGCATATTTTACTCATTCGAGGACATCCACTTGTTGTTTTGATTGTTCGGCTTTATTTCTTTTTGCCAAGTGGATGGACAAGAATGCCTAAGAACCTCCTCTAGCTATCTATGCTTTTCTCGTCTCAAACTCTATTCATGGTGCATCACAAAATTTGATCAAGTCAGATTCGAACCACTCTGTGTGAGGAGCGCTCGGAGTCCCCGATTCTTCATAGACTTAAACTTCCAAAACCTCTTTATGATTCTCGGTCTGACTGATACTCCACTTTCGGTCCTACCGAGATCATTAAGTTGATATAGGTTTTCGATCTCGGTGCAACCGATTTGAACCTTTCGGTCACACCGAGTTTCAGTAACTGCTTGCAGTTATGAATCTTGGTGCCACCGAGTTGTTAAACTCGGTCACACCGACAGGGTCGGGCTATATATAGTCAAGGGCAAAATTTTGGAAATTTCTCCGAACCCCTTCGCCCGCGCGATAGCCTGCTCTGCCCTCGTGGTCTCCGGATCGTCTTCTCGCCGCCAGGCGCCTCCAGTCGCTGGTCTCCGTCGCCGTCAACGGGAATTCTGCCCCGCCGTTGCCGCCGTAGCAAGTCCCCGCCGAACTAGGGTATGGACTTGATCTTTGTGCTATTCTACAATCTGATTCCTAGCACATTGTGATCTTCATGATTCTTGCCACGATTGAAACACTCCTATCCAGTCAAAACGCTCATAGATTAGGGTTGATTCAAAAATTCTAGGTTTAGGTCTCCGCCGAAACCATCTCGGACCCACCGAGTTGAAAAACTCGGTCCCACCGATTTGGCTTATGCCATTGCACAAGTGAGACTCGGTCTGACCGAGAATTACTTATCGGTGTGACCGATTTTGGAACTCTGTGAAACCCTAGCAGTCTCGGTGCCACCGAACTGTGACTCGGTCCTACCGAGTTCACTAGTTTAGGTTCCAAAACTGTTTCGGTGTCACCGAGTTTGAAAATCGGTAGATCCGAGATGATTTCAGTGGGAAACTAAAACTAAGTTTTTGGATCATTCTTTTGCAAAAATCTCTGTATTTTGTGATGTTCATCCTTTCTACCTCATCTATAATCTGTTCACAGGGTCAGCAGTCAGTTTGCAGCATGTCTAATCAAAGTGATAGCCAAAACATGTCAGAGCAGCAGGTGCACATGAGTGAGGGCACTAGTCCCTCAAGTTCTTCAGATGAGGGCAGCAGGAGCACCCCTAGCAACTTGCCAAAGGCAGCCACGAGACAGAGGAAGAAGAGGACTTCAGATTCCGAAGATGAGGACTATGTGGCAGAGGAAGAGGCCACTTCCAAGAGAGTTGAGCCAGCTCAAGGCACAAAGCCAGGGCTGAAAATCAAAAGGCCAGCAGGCAGGCATCCCATGTCAAAGGCAAGAGCCTCAACTGAGAAGCCCACTCCCCAAGAGCTAGTTGCTGTAGAAGGCAAGAAGAGGAAGGAAAGGGTCAATAAGACCGTAGCCAGAGTGCTAGGAAAAGCTTCCATCATGGAAGAGGAAGAGGAAGAGGAAGAAGAGGTAGCTGCACCAGCACCCAAGGCACCCAAGCTGATGGGTGATGCCATAAGGTCAGGGGCTACTGCATCTAAGCCCAAAGCTGCCTCCAAGCCAAAACCAAAGAGGAATACAAGGAGCATTCTTGCAGCTGAGAAGAACAAGGCCCCAGTGCCTGAGACTGTTGCAGAAGAAGAGGAAGAGAATGTCCTAAGAAAGCTAAAGCCCAAGATCCCAGACCACAACGATGCTCATCCTGTGGCTGAGGATATGAAGCTCAGGAGAGATTCAGGGCTGAGGAAGTGGAGAGAAGCAGACCCGTATGCTTCAAGGATAAGGACTGTCGTGGACTACAGATTTCACACCAAGGAGCAGCAGGATTTTTGTGAGACAGTGCTGCTAGATAAGAAGCCCATTGTCTGTGATATGCGATGGGTTGATTGGCAATATATCAAGGACAATGAAGAGCACTATCCTGGAGTGCAAGACAGCGTCATAGCTTGTGGAGTAGCTGACTTTGTTGGGCAGAAGCTCACAAAGTGGAATGAGGAGCTTATAATGCAGTTCTACTCCATGGCACATTTTTATCCAGATGGGAGGATCACATGGATGTCTGAGGGTACGAGGTACCAATCCACTGTTGAGGAATGGGCAAAGTTAATTAATGCCCCAGAAGAGCATGATGACGACATGGACATATATGCCAAGAAGAAGATGGACCACAACTCAATGTCCAACATGTACAAGGAGATCCCAAATGAAGCACTTGATACTTTCAAGTTTGGCTCAGTGCATTATCTTCTGTCAGGTCTGCCTACGATCAATTGGATACTAAGGCACACCTTACTGCCCAAGTCTGGAGATCACAAGATGATCAGAGGCCATGCTATCAACTTGCTACATGTGTTTGATGTGCCTCAGAAGTTCAAGGTGATGACCCTCATAGTGGAAACAATCAAGAGGACTGCAGCAGATCAGAAGAGAAGTTGCGGATATGCCCCTCAAATTCAGGAGCTCATCAACTCCAAGATGGGCACGGGCATATATTTATTGGACAAGGAACATTTTCCCATCCGTCTAGATTTTGAGGACAATCAAGTTGTCATGACTGAGAACGAGCCATCGTTTGCACAAGCTTACGCAAAGAAGGAGAAGGCGAGGAAGGAGAAAGCTGCCAAGATGCCAACTCAAGAGGTGGCATCTGAATACTTCTTGAAGACCAAACAAGAGCAGCTTGGTTACTTGATTGCATCCACGCTGAGGATTGAGCAAAGTTTGGCCACCCTCACTCAAAATCAGCAGAGCCTAGAGAGAATCATGGAAAGAAGTTCTATGACTTGGATGTCAAAGTAACAGAAGTTCAGTCTGCAGTGGAGCAGCTCCAGGAGGACATGCAGGAGAGGAGAGGCAGGACTACCACTCATGCCTTTGCCAGTGCCACGAGGCCCGAGGTCATCTGCCGTGCCAGTTGCTGACACCAGAGACGCCACCTCAGCACCAGCCACAGCCTCAGTTCCACTAGCTCCAGCATCTACTTCAGCTCCAACTCCAGCGTCTACTTCAGCATCTACCGAAGCCTTCATCCTTGGAGTGATCCGGACTCCACCACCACCAGAAGATCAAGCCTGAGCGTCGATCTAGTGCTATGCATTTTCTAGGAACTTTTTGGTAACTTGTTGCCAAAGGGGAGAAGATGTATAGATCATAGGCTTCGAGAGAGAGAGTGTTGCTTTTCTCTCTTGCTTTATTTGGTGGTTTTTCAAACTTGTTTGCTTTTGAGTGCTTGAGATACTATGCTTGTGAGACATTGATGATCATGTGTTTGATCATAAGCTACACTTAATGCTTGCTTAATGCTATTATCTTATCTATCTTATGTGATCACTCACTATTCTTGGTGATGAGTGCATGTATTTCATTCTTATCATTTTAAGTGCTCCACCAAGATGTATGTGACATGGAAGAGTAACCCATGACTCTAACTCCTTGTGCATTTGCAGTCCAAAGCAAATTTTAAATATGCACAAATTTAGGGGGAGCTCTTACTTATCACATACTTCTCAAAGCGACAATATATTTCATGCTTATTATCATTTGTCGAAGCTTTGATCTATATGTTGTCATCAATTACCAAAAAGGGGGAGATTGAAAGTGCAACTATCCCTAGGTGGTTTTGGTAATTCATAACAACATATAGCTCATTGAGCTAATGCTATTCCAAGATGATTATTTCAGGAAAGCTCAATGATTGGCATGGCATGGATGTGAAAGTGGAACCCTCAAAATGCTAAGGACAAAGGATTGGCTCAAGCTCAAAAGCTCAAGACTCTTCATTTTATATTTTAGTGATCCAAGATCACATTGAGTCCATAGGAAAAGCCAATACTATCAAGGAGGGATGAGGTGTTGCTTAATGAGCCTCTTGCTTCATATGCTTAGTGATATGCTCCAAAACCCTCAACTACTTTCCCATATCCACATATGACCTAAACCCTAAGCCAAACTCGGTCCTACCGATTCTTCCTATCCGGCGCCACTGAGTTGCACTTGTCATTAGCCACTGCCAAACCCTAGCTATTCGGTTCTACCGATAAGGATCTCGGTCTCACCAAGATGGGATTGCAACCTCTCTATTTCCCTTTCGTAACTTTTCGGTCTCACCGAAAGAGCGAATCGGTCCCACCGAGATTGCAATGTAAACTCAATGTTTCCCCTTTGTAACTTTTCGGTCTCACCGAGTTCCACTCGGTCTCACCAAAAGAGCAAATCGGTCCCACCGAGTTTGCCTGGCCAACTCTCTGGTTAGCTAATTACCAAATTCGGTCTCACCGAGTTTGTGTAATCGGTCTCACCGAGATTACGTTATGCCCAAACCCTAACCATATCGGTCCTACCGAGTTGCATGTCAGTCCCACCGAAAATCTCCAACGGTCACTAGGTTTACATTTTCGATCCGACCGAGTTTGTTGATTCGGTCCCACCGAGATTGGAAAACTGTGTGTAACGGTTGGATTTTGTGTGGAGGCTATATATACCCCTCCACCTCCTCTTCATTCGGTGAGAGAGCCATCAGAACACACACACCATTCCAACTCATATGTTCTGAGAGAGAACCACCTACTCATGTGTTGAGACCAAGATATTCCATTCCTACCATATGAATCTTGATCTCTAGCCTTCCCAAGTTGCTTTCCACTCAAATCTTCTTTCCACTAAATCCAAATCCTATGAGAGAGAGTTGAGTGTTGGGGAGACTATCATTTGAAGCACAAGAGCAAGGAGTTCATTACCTACACACCATTTGTTACTTCTTGGAGAGTGGTGTCTCCTAGATTGGCTAGGTGTCACTTGGGAGCCTCCGACAAGATTATGGAGTTGAACCAAGGAGTTTGTAAGGGCAAGGAGATCGCCTACTTCGTGAAGATCTACCGCTAGTGAGGCAAGTCCTGTGTGGGCGATGGCCATGGTGGGATAGACAAGGTTGCTTCTTCGTGGACCCTTTGTGGGTGGTTGCTTCTTCGTGGACCCTTCGTGGGTGGATCCCTGTGTGGACTCGCGCAACCGTTACCCTTGGGTGGAGCCCTGTGTGGACTCGCGCAACCGTTACCCTTCGTGGGTTGAAGTCTCCATCAACGTGGATGTAGGATAGCACCACCTATCCGAACCACGGGAAAAACATCCATGTCTCCAATTGCGTTTGAATTCTCCAAACCCTTCCCTTTACATTCTTGCAAGTTGCATGCTTTACTTTCCGCTGCCTATATACTCTTTGCATGCTTGCTTGAATCATGTGATGATTGCTTGACTTGTCCTAAATTAGCTAAAATCTGCCAAGGACTAAAATTGGGAAAAGGTTAAGTTTTTATTTGTTCAAGTAGTCTAATCACCCACCTCTAGACATACTTTCGATCCTACAATGCCCTATCCCGCATATGCATGCTTGTTATTCAACTTTAGTTAAATGTCATTGGCTTTGAGCACATAAAAGACTTGTATGAGCATGACCCTACTTTTTCTACTCCTTATGCCAAGTGTTTGATGCATACTTCTTGGGAACGCTATTACATCAACGATGGATATCTTATGAGAGCTAACAAACTTTGCATCCCGAGTCTTCTCTTCGTTTGTTGCTTTTGCAGGAATGTCATGGAGGAGGCTTAATGGGACATTTTGGATGAGACAAGACGTTCGCTACGCTTTTAAAGAACTACTATTGGCCCAAGATGTTTCACGACGTCAACCGCTTCACCAACCGATGCTCTACATGTCGCAAAGCTAAGTCCAAATCTCAATCCCATGGCCTTTATATGCCTCTACACATTCCATATCAACCATGGGAAGACATTAGCATGGACTTTGTACTTGGTTTGCCTAGGACTCGAAATGGGAAGGATTCAGTATTTGTCATTGTGGACCGTTTCTCAGAAATGGCACATTTCATTCCTTGCAATAAGATAGACAATGCTTCACATGTTGTTAATTTCTTTTGTAGGGACATATTGCGTCTACACGGAGTGCCAAAGACCATCGTCTCGGACCACAACGTCAAGTTCCTAAGCTTCTTTTGGAAGACCCTATGCGCCAAGCTCGGAATCAAGCTACTCTTCTCCATGGCTTACCATCCTCAAACCGATGGCCAAATAGAGGTGACCAACCGCACAATCTCCGCTCTACTTCGAGTACTCATCAAGAAGAACATCAAGGAGTGGGATGAGTGCCTACCTATCGCCGAGTTCACCTTTCGAGGTAGTATACAGATTCAACCCGTTGTCACCATTGGACATTCTCCCCCTACCACTCCAAGAGCGCATCAATTTGGACGCAAGTGCACGAGTGACCCATCTCAAGAAGGTTCATGACGATACAAGGAAAACCGTCGAGCGGCAAGTACAACAACTTGCGACCAAGCGCAACATCAACAAGCACCCCATGGTCTTCAATATTGGTGATCTCGTGTGGCTACACCTTCGCAAGGACCTCTTTCCACAAGAACGCAAGTCCAAACTTCGACCACGAGTGGACGGACACTTCAAGGTGCTTGCATGCTACAACGACAACACTTACAAGATCGACCTCCCCCACGACAAGTACAATGTGAGCGATATCTTCAATGCCAAGGACCTCTCGCCCTTCCATGGTGATGAAGAATTCGATCCGAGGACGGATCTTCCCCAAGGGAGGGGAGATGATGTGGAGCATCCCAAGGTCATCCCCATGGACCTACCTACATCTCCCATGACACCACTTGGACCAATGACAAGAGCCCGTGCAAGAGCCATTGAGAACGAGGTTAACTCTCTCCTTGTTGAACTTCCCTTTGACCCACTTGAGACATGGCTACTACCTCAAGCGGAGATGATTTGTGTGCTTAGGTACCAAGTAAGCAACCAAGGAGGAGTCACGATGCAAGAAGGACATCAAGAGTATGAAGAACATCATCCCAGCTCAGAAGTCCCGGAACAACCGCCCATGCACCGCCCAACTACCGCCCGGGCGGTACAACCGGTCGACCACCGGTCAAGCTTCTGACATCAAGAGGTGCAAGGCCGGTACATCACTGGTTTATCCCTGCAATAGCCACCTGACCGGTACAACCGCTGAGCACATCCGGAAACGCCTCTAGGAACCAATACCTGAGCTCCCAGCGGTTCAACCGCCCCCATGACCTGTACAACCGCCCTGCCTGCATGCAGTGACAGGGGTTTCACCCCATGTATCCCCCAACTTACCACTGGGACTATATATACTTGTCCCTTAGCTCCGTACTAGGGTTAGCGTTGGTTTAGCTCATTTTGAGAGATAGAGCTTCGCTCATCCACATCGGATCTACTCCTAGTGAGAGACCGCGACCTCTTCGGAGAAGATCCCTTTGGATTCAAGACCCCTCTTTAGGGAAGAACATCAAGACCTCCTCACAGAGAAGACCGGCTACCCTTGTATCATCCTTGGTTGATTGTGTACCGTGTGAACCCAATGTATTCGAGGATCTAGCACATGTGTGACTTTCTTGTGTTGGTTTAGTGTTTCCCTTGTGTTTTCCCTCTCTTTCCACCTCGTGTTCACCGCGGGATCCGCTCCTATCGTGAAAGATCGGGCTATAGGGTTTCTACCCTACATCACGTTGCTTCGTGAAAGACATTAACACTATCGCCGCACCGTTGCATGCCTTGAGTAAGAATGCACCCTTTGTTTGGGGACCCTTGCAATCTACTACATTTGATGAGCTCAAATCTTTACTTACACATGCTCCGATTCTTGCTTTGCCTAATTTTGAAAAAACTTCTGTCGTTCATTGCGATGCTAGTGGTAATGGAATTGGCGGAGTTTTGATGCAAGAAAAGAGGCCCATTGCATATTTTAGCAAAAAACTTTCCGGTGCTTAACTTAACTATACCATATGACAAAGAATTGTATGCTTTAGTGCGAGTATTGCATGTTTGGGAGCATTCTCTTTTCCCACATGAATTTGTCATACATACTGATCACGGGACACTCAAGTACCTTAAAGGTCAAACCAAGTTGAATTAATGACATGCTAAATGGAGTGAATTTATAAAATCTTTCCCTTATGTGATCAAATAAATTAAGGGCAAAGAAATTTTTGCAGCAGATGCCCTTTCCCGCAAATGCATGCTTGTTACACAACTTGAGTTGAATGCCATTGGATTTGATCACATCAAAGAGTTGTATGAGCACGATGCTACTTTTGCTACTCCTTATGCTAAGTGTTTGACACGTACATCTTGGGAGCGATATTATATCAAAAATGGTTATCTAATGAGAGCTAACAAACTATGCATCCCGAGTCTTCTCTTCGTTTGTTACTTTTGCAAGAGACTCGTGGAGGACTTATGGGACATTTTGGACGCGACAAGACTTTTGCCATGCTCTCCAAGAACTACTTTTGGCCCAAGATGTTTCACAATGTCTTACGCTTCACCAACCAATGCTCTACATGTCACAAAGCTAAGTCCCAAGCTCAATCCCATGGTTTACATATGCCACTTCCTATTCCACATAAACCATGGGAAAGATACTAGCATGGATTTTGTGCTTGGATTTCCTAGGAATCAAAGTGCCAAGGATTTCATATTTGTTGTTGTGGACCAATTCTCTAAAATGGAACATTTCATCCCATGCAATAAGGTAAACTATGCTTCACATGTTGCAAATCTTTTTTGTAGGGAAATCTTGAGGTTACATGGAGTGCCAAAGACAATTGTGTCAGACCGAGACATCAAGTTCCTAAGCTAATTTTGGAAGACGCTATGCGCCAAGCTCGGCATCAAGCTTCGTACTATTCTCGATGGATTATCATCCTCAAACCGATGGCCAAACGGAAGTCACCAACCGATCGGTATCTTCTCTCCTATGTGTGTTGATCAAGAAGAACATCAAGGAGCGGGAGGAGTGCTTACCTATCGCCGAGTACGCCTACAACCGAGCAAGACACTCTACTACAGGCAAGTCCCCCTTCGAGGTTATTTACGGCTTCAACCCTTTGTCGCCCTTGGACATCCTTCTTGTACCGCTCCAAGAACGAGCGAACATGGATGCTAGTGCAAGAGCAAATTATCTCAAGAAGATGCATGAAGAAACATGGTCCACGATCGAGCGTTAAGTACACCGCCTTGCCACCAAGCTCAACATCAACAAGTCACCAATGGTGTTCCAACCGGGCGATCTCGTATGGCTACTCTCTGAAAGGACTACTTCCCCAAGGAGTGAAAGTGCAAGCTACTTCCAAGAGTTGATGGACCCTTCAAGGTGCTCGCACGCTACAATGACAATGCCTACAAGATCGACATCCCACGCGACAAGTACCATTTAAGGTACATCTTCAACATCAAGGCCATGGCCAAATTCCATGGTGATGAAGATCACGATCCGCGGACGGATCTCTCGCTAGGGGGGGAGAAGATGCAGAGCATCCCTCGACCATCCCCATGGACATTCCGTCAATACCACAAGCACAAAGAGGACCAATGACAAGAGCTTGCGCATGTGCCATCGAAACTGAGGTTAACTCTTTCCTCTTCGTACTTCATCCAAATTCACATGAGAGTTGGGTCCTTGATAGAGGACAAGGTGTCCCAATGTTTTGATGAGATGGATATCATTTTCTGTGGGACTTGACTTCAATGATCCGACTATGAACATGCGAAGACATCATGCCTTAGAAATCGCTAAACCAACTTCCGAGGGGTTATTCACCACGCTGGAGCACGATCAACCTGACCACGAGGGTCTATTTCTTGTGAGCAAACAAAGAACAAGGAAGAAACTGTGATTGCAATCTGGATATTGCGAATATAAGATGAAAGCTTTATTGATCAAGATGGGGTTCTATGACGTCTTGGTCTGGTCGTTGAACACAAACGAAGTACGCGAAGTTGCAGCTATGGCAAACTTTTAATCTAAACAAAACCTAAAGTCTAAACGATGCCCTAAGGGTTGTATATATGGAGGAAGAGGGGGGAATTTCATGGCCTTGGAGGAGGGGTCCGAAACCAACCCTAACTCTTATTTCCCCACACATACGGTCTCTAAAAACAACCTATACTCAAGTATTTCTAAATTGCATGGGCTTGGCCCAATAATAAGGGGACGCAACACCTAGAAAAGCCTCTGGACGAAATTTATGAAGTGACATCTTGTACATTTCGTCCAAGGCTTCATGCACTCATTATGGTGGCTTCAAAGTCCCAAAATCATCACTTGTAACTCCGTTCTTGTTCCCCTTGCGCATGCCATCACCTCCATGCTTGAACTTGCTCCAAGGTTCATCTTTCTTGTCCAAGCTAGGCCCTTCATTTGTAAGAAAAAATTATCCAATTTAGGCAGCATCATATTCTCACAAACATTAGAATTGTTAGCAAGAAACGGAAGTACCTCGTAATTTAATTTGTGTGCACGAGCTCTAGTAATTGGTCCAGTATGTATAATAGCAGGGGCTGTGAGTGTAACAATGGTATTGATGTCCTCATCAGTCCTACGTCAAATGGAAACATTGTTCATTCTTAGGTACCAAGAAGAAGTCCATGAAGGAGCTAGGAGCTAGGAGGAGAAGGAGAAGGAAGAATGGAACGAGAAGATCGAAGTTGGGGAGGTCCTAGACACTCCCTGTTTTCCTCTTATTTCGTACCTAGGCTATAAGTACCCCTCACCTAGCTCGTTTTTAGGGTTAGCAAAGTATTTGATAGACATTGTGAGAGCTTTGCTCATCTTTCCCTCCTCTTGGAGATGAAAACTCCCCTTGGGAAGAATCCTATTGGATTATCAAGCCCTCCTCTTGGAGAAGATCATCACCAAGACCTCACCTCTCTAGGGAGTGGGAAGAAGTTTATCCTAGTGCTATTTTCCTTGAATTTTTATTGTATTCTTGTGGATCTCATGTATGCTACTCTAGTGGATGCGTGATTTCGGTTTGTTTGAGTGATTT
>NC_041386.1:286440723-286446144 GCF_002162155.2 Triticum dicoccoides
GTGGAAAGATCTCCACTAGGGTTTCACCCTACAACAGATGCCGTCACTAAATGTGAGGACCTTGAGCAAAAAAATAATGATCAAGGCACCAAGCTTTCCAAGGTCAAGCAGGAGATCCAAGAGGCGATGATGGAGACGTGGGGCGCCCGAGAAGAGCTCCATCAAGTTAAGTAAATCACCGATGTTAAGCAATACTTACTACAGTGTGTGTTTGGAGGCCACAGGTTCGTGTTGCTCACATGAGTCTGGTGTTCCTAAGGCGCATTTGCGGATCTTCTGAGGAGTGCGGCGGATGCTGCGATGCATTATGCAGCTCGGGAGGGTGATACTAAACACAGGTTGTTCTAGGCGCAGTTCTAGGCGCCCGAACACCATCCCCACTTGAGCAACTAGATGAAGTAGTTGATGGAACTACATCGGATGGCAGAACCAGCCATGAAATACCTCTGTGTCTGGTTGTGGCCTGTAGAGCCAATACTGAGCAGTTACTTTGGTCTGGTGCAGAAGCTGCGAAGCGCGTCCTCCCGGGTTGACACTGTGAAGTGCTCCATGTGCATTGAAGGAGCTCGGATGGCCTTTGCGAAGACCATGGTCCACTGGCCTAAAATCAAGCCAGTTGAGATGGTCATCGACCCCTCGCCTGTTGGAAAGGAGCATCGCCGTCGCGAGTAGTATTTCCCCATAGTTATGGATGGTGCTCGGGCAATAGAGGAACAATGTCCCAAAGATGTAATCCTTGAGTGAGTTATCATGTATTAAATGACGCTTAGACCTTTTCACTTTATAATGCGGCCCTTTGTATAGTTTATCATACATGAACCTTTGTTGATTTTATTTTGACTCCTGTGCGGCCGTCTTGAATCTTAAAGTTACCTGTCACCAGCTTCAGCCCCCATGTAGATACCACGAGGGGTGTTTCATCCTCCGCACTGCGACCCTTAGCCAATGTCTCGGTGCCGTTAGGCAGTAGTGCAGGAGGGGAACAAGGCAATCAAACTATGCGTCTTTATTACCTTCACTTAGCCATAGGAGCTTGACTGTGGGGGCTAGTGACTAGCCCCTAGTGTTTTTGTGATGTTCTATAGGGATGAGGCATATGCCTTTATCATGTGGTTTGAAGAGAAACCCTTCGTATAACACGAGGTAATCACCATCAATTTTTAGTTTAACGCTTCTCATCGGATCGCAGACCAGTTCTCGCATATTTTGACAGCCAGTTTTCAGCTTTCTCCACTGATGTACTTAGCTAGGTTACCTAGAAGTACAATCACAGTGGTTCTCCCTTTACCTTCTTAGTTGAACATGCGGAACGTAAGAAGGTAAGCATGGGAGCCGGGCAACCCAACTATTGACCCAAGACATAATTCGGAACTGATTCATATAATGCAATATCTGAGACGCCGAACACATAGAGAAAAGATAGTGCTAGAATTGATGCATAGGGCTAGCATTGTGGTCGAGCCCCCCAGTCTAATAGTCGATTTAATTTTAACTAAAAATTGTGTCGAACTAGTTTATAGCATTGTCGAACAGCGGAAAAAATGGGTGCAATGTAAATGACTGCAGGGTGACCGTAAAAAGTGGTCTTTATTTCCAAGAAGCTCATGACGTCTATCCGTACAATTCGAACTACCGAAGCATCTGTTACAGGCACTTTGTGAGAAAGAAAAAGGTTTCACGGATGAAAGGTTTACATAGGGCCTTGAAGCTGGGTTGATGTCCCTATTGTGCCCTGATGCACGCCTGCACCTTTACATCTATTGGGAAGAAGAACCTCCTGGGGGCTGTTGGGAATCGTTGCGTGGAAAACAATTTTTTTCTACACACACGCAATGATCTATCCATGGAGATGCATGGCAACGAGGGGGAGAGTGTGTCTACATACCCTCGTAGACTGTAAGCGGAAGCGTTTCTCAACGCGGTTGATGTAGTCAAACTTCTTCGCTCTTCCATCGATCAAGTACCGAACGCACGGCACCTCCGTGTTCTGCACACGTTCAGCTCGGTGACGTCCCTCGCCTTGTTGATCCAGCAAGACGTCGAGGTAGTAGATGAGTTCCGTCAACATGACGACATGGTGGCGGTGATGGTGAAGTGATCCTCGTAGGGCTTCGCCTAAGCACTACGAAAATATGACCGGGGTGTAAACGGTGGAGGGGGGCGCCGCACACGGCTAAACAATTGTCTGGGGTGTGCTAGGCGCCCCTGCCCACATATATATATAGGTGGGAGGGGGAGGGGAGAGGCCAGGAGGCGCCCCAAGTAGGACTGAATCCTACTTGGGCTCCTCCCTAGCTGCCCCCTGCCATATATGTTGGAGGGGGGAAGGAAAGAGAGGGGGAGAGGGAAGGAAGGGGGAATCCAATTCCTCTCCTTCCTTTCCCTTCTCCTCTTTCCTTCTCCTCCTTGGACAGCCCATATGGGGGGCGCACCAGCCCATTGTGCCTGGTGCGTTCCCCTCTTGGCCCATAAGGCCCATATCTTTTGTCGGGGGTGCCCGGAACCCCTTCCGGTGACCCAATAAGTACCCGGTACCCCCTGAAACACTTCCGGTGTCCGAATACTATTGTCCTATATATCAATCTTTACCTCTCTACCATTTCAAGACTCCTTTTCATGTCCATGATCTCATCTGGGACTCTGAACAACAATCGATCACCAAATCACATAACTCATATAATACTATGTCGTGATCGAACGTTAAGCATGCGTACCCTACGGGTTCGAGAACTATGTAGACATGACCGAGACACCTCTCCGGTCAATAACCAATAGTGGAACCTGGATGCCCATATTGGCACCTACATATTCTAAGATCTTTATCGAACGAACCGTTATGAGAACATACGTAATTCCCTTTGTCCATCGGTATGTTACTTGCCTGAGATTCGATCGTCGATATCTTCATACCTAGTCCAATCTCGTTACCGGCAAGTTTCTTTTACTCGTTCCGTAATACATCACCTCGTGACTAACTCCTTAGCCGTTTGCTTGCAAGCTTATGATGTGTATTACCGAGAGGGCCCAGAGATACCTCTCCGATACTCGGAGCGACAAATCATAATCTCAATCTATGCCAACTCAACAAACACCTTTGGAGATACCTATAGAGCATCTTTATAATCACCCAATTACGTTATGACGTTTGATAGCACACAAGGCATTCCTGTGTTATCCGGGGGTTGCATAATCTCATAGTCCAAGGCATATGTATTTGACATGAAGAAAGCAATAGCAATAAAACTGAACGATCATAATGCTAAGCTAATGGATGGGTCTCGTCCATCACATCATTCTCCTAATGATGTGATCCCGTTATGAAATGACAACGCATGTCCATGGTTAGGAAATCTTAACCATCTTTGATCAACGAGCTAGTCAAGTAGAGGCTCACTACGGACATGGTGTTTATTTATGCATTCACACATGTATTTAGGTTTTGATCAATACAATTCTAGCATGAATAATAAACCTTTATCATGAATAAGAAAATACAAAATAACAACCTTATTATTTCCTCGAGGGCATATTTCCTTTAGTCTCCCACTTGCACTAGAGTCAATAATCTATATTACATTGTAATAAATCTAACACCCATGGAGTCATGGTGCTAATCATGTGTAGTGACCAGACCTCAAACAGTCTGATCTTTGTGCTCCGGTGTCATCCCTGGATCAGTAATGCTGACACCACACAGTACTCGGAGGATTTATAGTAGAGTAGCAATCACACACTTATTACATCGAGTGTCTCAAAAGAGAACTTATTACAATAAATATGGCTTAAGGCCATCTAATAACTATAACAGCGAAAGGCTTGGAAGATAGGTGAGTCCATCAACTCCAACGGCATCACTGAGTATAGAACCACGACCTAAAAACTCCTTAATCATCATCTGAAAATTCTGCAACATTAACGTTGCAGCCCGAAACGGGTCAGCACATGGAATATGCTGGCAAGGTAACACATAGAGAGTAATGGAATGTAACAGCTATACTATATGCATATTTGGCTGGTGGAAAGCTCTATGGTTACAGTTTTGCGTAAACCAATTTTTCCCTACTTCAAAGGAATAAATTTATTTAACTATCATGGTGGTTGTTAAACATTGAGAATGGTTGACAGCATTCTCAATCCCAATTAAGCATCATCATTAAACATAACCCAACAAAATTAATTTAGAGTAACATGTTGAGATTCACATGATAATCCAAGTACTAGATACTCAAGATGTCCATAACCGGGGACACGGCTAACCATGATTAGTTTATTACACTCTGCAGAGGTTTGCGTACTTTTCCCCACAAGACTTGATCGCCTCCATTTGGTTTCTCGCACTACATGGTGTTTGAGAAGACGGATGACCGAGACATAGTCTTTCAGAAGCGCTAGCACCTTACGATCGGGTAGACCGTACCACCTACATCCCCTACATCTGCTAGTCTACCACTGTAAGAGTTCGCACGACTTAGTAAACTATGCTAGAGCCCATAATAGCTTGTGGCTACACACGGAAGTTTCTAGTATGAATAGTCTCATGATCCCTTTGAACCTGGGTGGCGGTCCAAAAGAAAATAGGCAAGTCCTGGAATACCCAGGTGCCTCAATTCACCCAGATGTGTGTTTAAGTTGCCACCTTAGATAAACCATTAATTAACAATCTCACATCTGTCATGGATATCACTCACCCAATCCATGTCTACTAGCATAGCATGGCATAATAAGCAAACGCAGAAGTAACTCCCAAAGGTTTGATAATAACAGGTAATAGGTACTACCTCATCTACTTCCCATCCCACAATTTAATTAGATCCTAATCATGCAATGTGTGAGGATTGATCTAATGCAATAAAACTGGGTAGTAGAAAAGGTATGATCAAAGTGTTACTTGCCTTGCTGATGATCCGCGAAACCTAACGATTCGAAGTAACAGGCGGCGCACTCCGGGTATTCTATCGCAAACAAACAAACAAGCATACAATAAGTACTCATCTAATGCACAGGTAAAACTCAAATAAGAGATCTAACCAGAAGGTTCAACTTAAGAACTCCGGTTGGCAAAAAGAATCAAATCAAACGAAGCAACGAAAGTCAAACGGCGAAAGAAAACAACTTCGTTCTAGTAATCTGGACCTAGGGCAAATTTTACAGTAGCAAAATCTTGTTTAAGTTGGTTAAACGGATAGAGGGTTTCGAGACGACACTCTAGGCGCTTGAATCGCCTGATTCCAATAAACGAGCGAAAAGTTATACTAAAACGAAAATCGGATCAGGAATCGCGATCAGAAAAATCGCGGATTTAATCCGAGAAAAAGAAAAAAAAATAACAAACGCTGATTTTTTTTACGACGGCACGGAAAACGAGACGGTGGCGAACCTCGGGCGACGTGCGGCGGCGGCGGCGGCCGGCGGCTGCGGCGA
>NC_041386.1:286446818-286454695 GCF_002162155.2 Triticum dicoccoides
CGGAGAGGTGGCGCGGCGGCGGCGGGGCGGCGGCGGCGCTAGGGTTGGGGCGCGGGTGGCTGGCTTCGGCTGGGCCTCCCCCCCCCCCGGCTTATAAAGCCTAGTGGGCCGGGAGTCCGGGTCGGACACGGCCCCTAGGTCGGTTCGTTTTTTTTATTCCGCTCGGAAGAAAAATAAAAAGAAATACTAAACGGACTCCAAAAATTCCGAAATAAATTTTCAAGCCGCACAAGGTGAACATTTATTTGGGACCTAAATGAAGTTTTGAAAAACGCACATTTTTCCTAAATTCAAATAAAACACCAAAAAACTCCGAAATAAAATCTTATTTGATTTTTATTATTAAATCCTCAATATTTCTTTATTTTAGGAAAGTCATTTTATTCCCTCTCTCATATTTTTGTAATAGAAATAATTGATGATAAAATAAATAAAATCAAATGATCCTATTCTCAAAATTTGAGAAAACTCAAATATGAAAATAACGAAATCCCCAACTCTCTCCGTGGGTCATTGAGTTGCGTAGAATTTTCTAGGATCAACCAAAATGCAAAATAAAATATGATATGCATGATGATCTAATGTATAACATTCCAAATTGAAAATTTGGGATGTTACAAACCTACCCCCCCTTAAGATGAATCTCGCCCTCGAGATTCGGGTTGGCTAGAAAATAGGTGAGGGTGGTCTTTGAGCAAATCTTCCTCTCGCTCCCAGGTGGCTTCATCCTCTGAGTGGTGGCTCCACTGAACTTTGCAAATTTGATAACCTTGCTGCGAGTGACTCGACTGGCAAACTCAAGAATCCTAACTGGTTTCTCCTCGTAGGTCAAATCGTTATCCAACTGAATAGTCTCCAATGGCATTGTGTCTCTCAACTGTATGTCAGCCATCTCCGCGTGGCACTTCTTTAACTGAGAAATGTGGAACACATCATGAACTCTTGACAATCCTTCGGGCAATTCCAACTTGTAGGCCACTTCTCCCATACGTTCCAAAACTCGATATGGTCCTACAAATCATGGTGCTAACTTCCCTTTAACTCCAAAACGCTTTGTTCCCCGAAGTGGTGATACTCAAAGATAAGATCTATCTCCAACTTCGTAAACTGTCTCCTTGCGTTTAGAATCCGCATAACTCTTCTGTCTGGACTGGGCTATCTTGAGCCTATCGCGAATCAACTTCACCTTCTATTCAGACTCTTTAATCAAGTCAGGTCCAAACAACTGGCGGTCTCCAACTTCGTCCCATGACAACGGTGTCCTGCACCTCCTTCCGTACAAAGCTTCGAAAGGGGCCATCTTCAAACTGGTTTGGTAACTGTTGTTGTAAGAGAACTCTGCATATGGCAAATTATCGTCCCAACTAGATCCGTAATCTAGCGCACAAGCTCTCAGCATATCCTCCAAAATCTGATTGACTCTCTCGGTCTGTCCATCTGTCTGTGGATGAAAAGATGTACTGAATTCTAGCCTGGTTCCCAAAGTTTCGTGTAACTACTTCCAGAACTTTGAGGTAAACTGGGTTCCTCTATCTGATACGATACTCCTTGGAACTCCATGCAGACATACGATCCTGGTCATGTATATCTTTGCCAACTTAGCACTGGTATAAGTGGTCTTTACTGGGATGAAATGAGCTACTTTCGTCAATCGATCAACTACAACCCAAATCGAGTCATAGCCTAAACGAGTCCTGGGTAATCCCGTGATAAAATCCATGCCTAGCTTATCCCACTTCCATTCGGGTATCGGCAATGGTTGTAACAATCCTACTGGCTTCTGATGCTCTGCCTTTACTCTCTGACATACATCACAAACTGCTACATACTCCGCAATATCCTTCTTCATTCTGTTCCACCAGAAAATATCCTTCAAATCCAAATACTTCTTGGTATTACCTGGGTGAATCGAATATGGTGAATCATGTGCCTCTTGCAAAATCAACTTCCTGATCTCCGGGTCATTGGGCACGTAAACACGGTCTTCAAACCATAGGGTGCCGTGCTCATCCTCACGAAATCCTTTAGCTTTTCCTTTGCTCAGTTTCTCCTTTATAGCGGCAATCTCTTTGTCAGCTTTCTGAGCTTCTCTGATTCTATCCATCAAAGTTGACTGAATCTCCAATGCTGCTACATAGCCTCTCGGAACTATTTCCAAACATAGTTCACGAAGATTTTCGGCTAACTCCCTTGGTATTTCTCCCGTCATTAACGTATTGACATGGCTCTTGCGGCTTAATGCGTCTGCTACTACATTAGCCTTTCCAGGATGATAATGCAATTTCATATCATAATCCTTAATAAGCTCAGACCATCTCCTTTGTCTGAGATTTAACTCCTTCTGTGTGAAAATGTACTTCAAACTCTTATAATCCGTGTACACCTCACAATGATTTCCAATGAGGAAATGTCTCCATGTCTTCAATGCATGCACTACGGCTGCTAACTCCAAATCATGCGTAGCATAATTCAACTCATGAGGCTTCAGTTGTCTTGAGTCATATGAAACAACTCTCCCTTCCTGCATAAGCACTGCTCCAAGTCCTCGACGTGAAGCGTCGCAATACACCTCATAATCTTTGGTCTGGTCCGGCAAAATCAACACTGGTGAGCTAACTAAGCGTTTCTTCAACTCCTGAAACTAGCCTCACATTCCTCTGTCCGTATGAACTTGGTATCCTTCTTTAACAACTAAGTCATAGACTTCGCAAACTTTGAGAAATTCTCAATAAATCTCCGGTAGTATCCTGCGAGTCCAAGAAAACTCCGGATCTCTCCAACTGTTGTTGGGGCTTCCCACTTGGTCACGGTTTCAACTTTAGTGGGATCAACTGCTATACCTTCTCCAGATATAACGTGTCCGAGGAATCCTACTTCCTTCAACCAAAACTCACATTTGCTGAACTTGGCATATAATTGATGTTCTCTGAGCTTTCCAAGTACCAAACGCAAATGTTCCTTATGCTCCTCTTCATTCTTTGAATAAACCAGGATATCATCAATGAACACTATGACGAACTTATCCAAAAACTCCGTAAACACTTTGTTCATCATGTTCATAAAAT
This sequence comes from Triticum dicoccoides, assembly GCF_002162155.2. NCBI lineage: Eukaryota > Viridiplantae > Streptophyta > Magnoliopsida > Poales > Poaceae > Triticum > Triticum dicoccoides. The sequence continues at coordinate 286,449,884 of NC_041386.1, forward strand.
AGGCAGGTGCGTTAGTCAGACCAAATGACATAACGGTATACTCATACAGCCCAGACCTGGTGGTAAAAGATGTCTTCGGAATATCTTGTTCTCGAATCTTCAACTGGTGGTATCCTGATCGCAGATCGATCTTGGAAAATACCTTAGCTCCTTGCAATCGATCAAACAGATCGTTGATCATTGGTAGTGGGTACTTGTTCTTGATCGTTACTTCATTCAATCCTCGATAATCAACAACCATCCTTAACGATCCATCCTTCTTCTCCACTAGAAGTACTGGAGATCCCCAAGGTGAAGAACTTGGGCAAATATATCCCTTATCCAGTAACTCCTTAATCTGCTTCTTAATTTCCACCAAATCCTTTGCTGGCATCCTATATGGTATCTTTGATATTGGCCCTGTGCCTGGCAATAGCTCAATCAAAAACTCAATATCTCTATCTGGTGGCATGCCTGGCAACTCCTCTGGAAATACATCAGGGAAATCCCTTACCACTGGTACTTCCTCCTGCACAACTCCTGTTAAGCAATTTACTTGAGTCCTGTTTGGCACATGCCGGGATACATACTTGATCCTTCTCCCTTCTGGGGTGGTAAGCAAAATTGACTTACTAGCACATTCAATATTCCCTTCATACTTTGATAACCAATCCATGCCTAATATCACATCCAATCCTTTGGATTCCAATACTATTAGGTCTGAGGGAAAAACATAGTTACCAATCCTTAATGGTAACCGATCACACCATAGACTAGCCACATACTCTGCTCCGGGCGAGGTTACTAACATGGGTGACCTAAGGCCTTGGGTTGGTAGGTTATACTTATCCACAAATCCCCTTGAGATGTATGAATGCGTTGCACCAGTATCAAAAAGAACGAGTGCAGTAAATGACTTAACCAAAAACTTACCTATTACTGCATCGGGCTGAGCTTCAACCTCCTCCACGCTAACGTGGTTCACTTGTCCCGTGTTAAAAGGGTTCGGCTTCTTCCCAGAACTTCCATTACTATTTCCATTTTGTAATTCAGGACATTCATTGGCATAATGTTCGGTCTTCGAACACTTAAAACAAGTGACTTAGCTCAAGTCCTTCTTGGCTGGGGTTGAGGGCTCGGTGCGGTTCTGGCCGTTGCTTCCTCCGTTGCCATTACCATTCTTGGTGCCATTGTGATTGTGCGAGCTACCTCCTCCATGGGTATGTTGAAAATGTCCTCCCGGTCTAGGGGTAAAACATGGCTTCTGCTGAGCTCCTGAATTGTACTTTCCTTGTCCATACTTCCTCTTGCGATTCTCAATTTGCTGCTGCTTCCATTCAATCATAAGAGCACGATCTACCAACTCCTGGTAGTTGTTGAAGGTTGCTACCATCAACTGCATGCTCAACTCATCATTCAGTCCTTCCAGAAACTTCTCCTGCTTTGCTGCATCCATAGCAACGTCATCTGGGGCATAACGTGCTAGCTTACTAAATTCCTCCACATACTAGCCAACTGTCCTTCCTCCATGGCGCAAGTTGCAAAACTCACGCTTCTTCATGGCCATAGCTCCTGCTGAAACATGTGCAGTACGAAAAGCCTGCTGAAACTGGTCCCATGTGACAGTGTCGACAGGGAAAGTGGCTATGAAATTCTCCCACCATGATGTTGCGGGTCCTTCTAGCTGATGTGCGGCAAACTTCACCTTCTCCGCAACTGTGCATCCTGCTGTGGTCAACTCCCTAGCTGTCCTGCGGAGCCAATCATCTGCTACTATCGGCTCGGTGCTACTGGAAAACACCGGCAGATTCAGCCTAAGAAAATGGGCTAAGTGGTCAACAGGTGGTGGTGGTGGTGGTGGGTTGTTGTTGTTGTTCCCCTGATTCTGATTCTGGACTAGTAACTGCATCAATGTGTTCTGCTGCTGGATCAACTGGGTGAGCTCCGGTGGAAAGGAAAATCCGAGGTCACGTCTCGGAGGCATCTGAGGGTTTAGAAAAGATGAGATATAAGAATAGAGGGGGTCTAAAGAGAAAACACTACCCATATGCACATGAGGCAAAAGCAAACAATTCACTTCAATCAATCAAACAAGGGCATACAATCGATCTAACTATCGCAAAAGTGCTCGGACTACTGTATTTACATGGTGGACTACTACTACTGATGAGGTGGTCTACTAGAAATATTTTTCGGTTGCAGACTCCATGATATCTGCTCCACCTTCATCAACATAGTCATCATCGCTACTATCTGGTTCCGAGTCGGTGCCATCGATGATGATGTAGTCTTCCGGGCTAATCTCCTGGCGTTCTGCGTCTTCATCTACTGGCGTAGGGCCTCCCATAAATACTGCTAGCTTCATAGTTAGGTCGGCATTCTTATCCACCAATACTTCAATTTCCTCTTCATAATCTTCACGTGTAGCCTTGAGTTCTTCCTCCAGTTCCTTGATTCTAGTCTTAGCCTTCTTCAGATCTATCATGTCGGCGCACATCTGGTTCTCCTATCGTCGAATGTGCTGGTTTAAGTCCTGGATAAAAGCTGCAATTGATCTATCCTTCTGGGTGTTGATCATATCCCAGTGCTCATCTCGGCGCCCACAAATCTGGTAGATAGTATCCTTGAGATCCTTGCGATAGACTTCTCCAATGCGTCCCATGGCGATGTGAGCTGCCATGCTCTTTCCTAGACTCCAAGTTGGTGCATCAAAAGAAAATTCTATGGGCTCAGTGACTGGCATGAATGTCCTTCCTGGAACTTGAACTTGAATCATCCAACGCTCTTCTTCAGGTAAAGTGGCATTGTAGGTTCCTGTGAAGCTTGGTACTTCTATGTTCAGGTATCTATTGACTTCCTTCAAGTGACGTCCAAAGGGTGTATCTTCATCCGGTTGTGTGAACTTGTTCCTTGCATCCGCCATCCTAAAGAATAGAAAAGATGAGAGGTCAGAAGAGGAGAGAGTGAATAGTGATCTAGGTCTTTAGCTTAGTGGTCGTGTCCTACAGTCAGCGTGTGCTCTGATACCATCTCTGTAGCGACCAGAGCTCAAACAGTCTGATCTCTGTGCTCTGGTTTCATCCCTGGATCAGTAATGCTGACACCACACAGTACTCGGAGGATTTATAGCAGAGTAGCAATCACACACTTATTACATCGAGTGTCTCAAAAGAGAACTTATTACAATAAATATGGCTTAAGGCCATCTAATAACTATAACAGTGGAAGGCTTGGAAGATAGGTGAGTCCATCAACTCCAACGGCATCATTGAGTATAGAACCACGACCTAAAAACTCCTTAATCATCGTCTGAAAAGTCTGCAACATTAACGTTGCAGCCCAAAACGGGTCAGCACATGGAATATGCTGGCAAGGTAACACATAGAGAGTAATGGAATGTAACAGCTATACTATATGCATATTTGGCTGGTGGAAAGCTCTATGGTTACAGTTTTGCGTAAAGCCAATTTTTCCCTACTTCAAAGGAATAAATTTATTTAACTATCATGGTGGTTGTTAAACATTGAGAATGGTTGACAGCATTCTCAATCCCAATTAAGCATCATCATTAAACATAACCCAACAAAATTAATTTAGAGTAACATGTTGAGATTCACATGATAATCCAAGTACTAGATACTCAAGATGTCCATAACTGGGGATACGGCTAACCATGATTAGTTTATTACACTCTGCAGAGGTTTGCGCACTTTTCCCCACAAGACTCGATCGCCTCCATTTGGTTTCTCGCACTACATGGTGTTTGAGAAGACGGATGACCGAGACATAGTCTTTAAGAAGCGCTAGCACCTTATGATCGGGTAGACCGTACCACCTACATCCCCTACATCTGCTTGTCTACCATTGTAAGAGTTCGCACGACTTAGTCAACTATGCTAGAGCCCATAATAGCTTGTGGCTGCACACGGAAGCTTCTAGTATGAATAGTCTCGTGATCCCTTTGAACCTGGGTGGCGGTGCAAAAGAAAACAGGCAAGTCCTAGAATACCCAGGTGCCTCAATCCACCCAGATGTGTGTTTAAGTTGCCACCTTAGATAAACCATTAGTTAACAATCTCACATCTGTCATGGATATCACTCACCCAATCCACGTCTACTAGCATAGCATGGCATAATAAGCAAACACAGAAGTAACTCCCAAAGGTTTGATAATAACAGGTAATAGGTACTACCTCATCTACTTCCCATCCCACAATTTAATTAGATCCTAATCATGCAATGTGTGAGGATTGATCTAATGCAATTAAACTGGGTAGTAGAAAAGGTATGATCAAAGTGTTACTTGCCTTGCTGATGATCTGCGAAACCTAATGATTCGAAGTAACAGGCGGCGCACTCCGGGTATTCCATCGCAAACAAACAAACAAGCATACAATAAGTACTCATCTAATGCACAGGTAAAACTCAAATAAGAGATCTAACCAGAAGGTTCAACTTAAGAACTCCGGTTGGCAAAAAGAATCACATCAAACGAAGCAACAAAAGTCAAACGGCGAAAGAAAACAACTTCGTTCTAGTAATCTGGACCTAGGGCAAATTTTACAGTAGAAAAATCTTGTTTAAGTTGGTTAAACGGATAGAGGGTTTCGAGACGAAACTCTAGGCGCTTGAATCGCCTGATTCCGATAAACGAGCGAAAAGTTATACTAAAACGAAAATCAGATCAGGAATAGCGATCAGAAAAATCGCGGATTTAATCCGAGAAAAAGAAAAAAACGACGAACGCCGATTTTTTTTTACGACGGCACGGAAAACGAGGCGGCGGCGAACCTCGGGCGACGTGCGGCGGCGGGCGGCGGCTGCGGAGAGGCG
>NC_041386.1:286455090-286559085 GCF_002162155.2 Triticum dicoccoides
CGGCGCGGCGGCGGCGGCGGGGCGGCGGCGGCGCTATGGTTGGGGCGCGGGTGGCTGGCTTCGGCTGGGCCTCTCCCCCGGCTTATAAAGCCTAGTGGGCCGGGAGTCCGGGTCGGACACGGCCCCTAGGTCGGTTCGTTTTTTTTATTCCGCTCGGAAGAAAAATAAAAAGAAATACTAAACGACTCCAAAAATTCCGAAATAAATTTTCACGGGCTTCTAAAATCAAGCCGCACAAGGTGAACATTTATTTGGGACCTAAATGAAATTTTGAAAAACGCACATTTTTCCTAAATTCAAATAAAACACCAAAAAACTCCGAAATAAAATCTTATTTGATTTTTATTATTAAATCCTCAATATTTCTTTATTTTGGGAAAGTCATTTTATTCCCTCTCTCATATTTTTGTAATAGAAATAATTGATGATAAAATAAATAAAATCAAATGATTCTATTCTCAAAATTTGAGAAAACTCAAATATGAAAATAACGAAATCCCCAACTCTCTCCGTGGGTCATTGAGTTGTGTAGAATTTTCTAGGATCAACCAAAATGCAAAATAAAATATGATATGCATGATAATCTAATGTATAACATTCCAAATTGAAAATTTAGGATGTTACATCATGTTTTGCTTGCGGAAGAGGCTTAGTCAACGGGTGTGCTACATTTAGACCCATATGTATTTTGCAAATCTCTATATCTCCCTCCTTGACTTGTTCACGGATGGAGTTGAAGTGTCTCATGATGTGTGTGGTTCTCTTGTGAAATCTGGATTCCTTTGGCAAGGCAATCTCTTCAGTATTGTCACAAAAGATTTTCATTGGACCCGATGCACTAGGTATTACACCTAGATTGGATATGAACTCCTTCATCCAGACTCCTTCATCTGTTGCTTCCGAAGCAGCTATGTACTCCGCTTCACACATAGATCCCGCCACGACGCTCCACTTGGAACTGCACCGACTGACAGCTCCACCATTCAATATAAATACGTATCCGATTTGTGACTTAGAGTCATATGGATCAGTGTCAAAGCTAGCATTGACGTAACCATTTTACGATGAGCTCTTTGTCACCTCCATAAATGCGAAACATATCCTTGGTCCTTTTCAGGTACTTTAGGATGTTCTTGACCGTTGTCCAGTGATCCACTCCTGGATTACTTTGGTACCTCCCTGCCAGACTTATGGCAAGGCACACATCAGGTCTGATACACAGCATAGCATACATGATAGAACCTATGGCTGAGGCATATGGAATGACTTTCATTTGCTCTCTATCTTCTGCAGTGGTCGCGCTTTGAGTCCGACTCAACTTCACACCTTGCAACACAGGCAAGAACCCTTTCTTTGACTGGTCCATTTTGAACTTCTTCAAAATTATGTCAAGGTATGTGCTTTGTGAAAGTCCTATTAGGCTTCTTGATCTATCTCTATAGATCTTGGTGCCCAATATATAAGTAGCTTCACCGAGGTCTTTCATTGAAAAACTGTTATTCAAGTAGCCTTTTATGCTATCCAGAAATTCTACATCATTTCCAATCAACAATATGTCATCTACATATAATATTAGAAACGATATAGAGCTCCCAATAACTTTCTTGTAAATACAGGCTTCACTGAAAGTCTATATAAAACCATATGCTTTGACCACCTCATCAAATTGTGTATTCCAACTCTGAGATGCTTGCACCAGTCCATAGATGGATCACTAGAGTTCGCACACTTTGTTAGCACCTTTAGGATTGACAAAACCTTCTGGTTGCATCATATACCACTCTTCCTTAAGAAATCCACTAAGGAATGCAGTTTTCATGTCCATTTGCCAAATTTCATAATCATAAAATGCAGCAATTGCTAACATGAGTCGGACGGACTTAAGCATCGCTATGGGTGAGAAAGTATCCTCGTTGTCAACCCCTTGAACTTTTCGAAAACCTTTTGCACAAGTCAAGCTTTGTAGATAGTAACATTACCATCAACGCCTATCTTCTTCTTGAAGATCCATTTATTTTCTATGGCTTGCCGATCATCGGGCAAGCCCACCAAAGTCCATACTTTGTTCTCATACATGGATCATATCTCAGATTTCATGGACTCAAGCCATCTGTCAGAATATGGGCTCATTATTGCCTCTTCATAGTTCGTAGGTTCGTCATGGTCTAGTAACATGACTTCCAGGACAGGATTACTGTACCACTCTAGTGCGGAACATGCTCTGTTCGACCTATGAGGTCCAGTAGTAACTTAATCCAAAGTTTTATGATCATCATCATTAGCTTCCTCTCTAGTTGGTGTAGGCATCATGGGAATGGATTTCTCTGTTGTGCTACTTTCCAAATTGAGAGAAGGTACAATTAGCTCATCACGTTATACTTTCCTCCCACTCACTTCTTTCGAGAGAAACTCCTTCTCTAGAAATGTTCCATTCTCCGCAACAAAGATCTTGCCTTTGGATCTATGGTAGAAGGTGTGCCCAATTGTTTCCTTAGGGTATCTTATGAAGACGCACTTCCCCGATTTGGGTTCGAGCTTATCAGGATGAAGCCTTTTGACATAAGTGTTGCAACCCCAAACTTTAAGAAACGACAGCTTACGTTTCTTGCCAAACCACAGTTCATACGGCGTTGTCCCAACGAATTTAGACGGTGCCCTATTTAACATGAATGCAACTGTCTCTAATGCATAACCCCAAAATGACTGCTGCTGCTTGCCTTCAAGGATGATGGCCTTGTCTACTAGCTCCTGGTAGTTGTTAAAGGTAGCCACCATCAGCTGCATTCCCAGCTCATCATTGAGTCCTTCGATGAACTTCTCCTGCTTTGCGGCATCTGTGGCCACATCACCTGGGGCATAGTGAGCTAACTGGCTGAACTAATCCATGTACTGCCCCACAGTGCGATTCCCCTGGCGTAAGTTGCGGAACTCATGCTTCTTCAGACTCATGGCTCCAGCTGAGACATGAGCGGCGCGGAAGGCCTGCTGGAACTGATCACATGTGATGGTGGCGATGGGATAGGTGGTGTTGTAGTTCTCCCACCAAGATGTTGTGGGTCCATCCAGTTGATGTGCGGCAAAACGCACCTTCTCAGCATCTGTGCATCCAACAGTTGATAGCTCCCTTCCGATCTTGTGGAGCCAATCATCGGCTACAGTCAGTTTGGTGCTGCTAGAGAACACCGGCGGATTCAGCCTTAGGAAACGAGCCAGGTTGTCGATAGGGGGTGGTGGCGGTGGATTGTTGTTCTTGTTGTTGTCTTGGTTCTGGATGAGCATCGGCATCAAGGCATTCTGCTGTTGGATCAGCTGGGTGACCTCCGGCGGGAAAGTGAATCCGGGGTCACGTCTCGGAGGCATCTGATATTGGAGTGGATGAGAAATTAGAATAGAACAAGGGTCTAACGAGAAATAACACTACACACATGTATGCAACAATCAATAACACACCAATCACTTCAATCAAGTGTCACACATTGATCGTAACAAACTAATCGAGAATCCTACCGTCTAACGAATTTCTAATGTTTACATGGTGGTCTGAATCTAGTTCTCATCGGTGGAAGACTTCATCAGATCAACGTCGGCTCCGGCTTCTTCTTCATCATCGTTGTCTTCATAGGGAAAGGTCTTGTCGGATTGAGCAGACTCGGTGATGGGGTCAACAAATATTTTAGTGAATTAGAGAAGAGATAGAAACGAATAGAGAAGAGTATAGACAAAAGGATATATAGGAAAATTGTAAAATAGTTTTTTCCTATGGCTTTTCGATCCTAGGGGTTACGTCCTACGGTCAACGTGTGCTCTGATACCATCTTTGTAGCGACCCGACCCGAAACCGGTCAAGTCTCTGTGTATATGTACCATCCCAAGATTCATGTTGGCACACACAGTACATCAATGAATATATCAAAGTGCAATCACACATGCTTTATTACATCGAATCTCATATAGAGTCTTTAATACAATAGAATAAATTCGGACGAAGGCCAACTCATGAGATAAACTACTGTGGAAGCATAGATGATAAGCGAGTCCATCCGACTCCATAGGGTAATCATCGAGCGTAGAGCGTACCCTCACTCCTAGTCGGAATAAACCTCTGCAACATTTTGAATATGCCGGCAAGTCATAGAGAGAAAGCAGTAATAAAATGCTATCACTATATGCAATTTTGGCTATGGGGCTCTCAGTTTAAGTTTTTGCGAAAAGAAATTTTTTCCCTACAACAAAAGGACTTGCTTGTAAATTAATACAAAATACTGGTTGTTATTGAGATGGTTCCGCCAGCCAATTCTCACATCCCAAAATTATTAATAAACCCACTCAATTATAATTAGTTGTGTTGAGACTGGTTGATAGTATCATCTCCGGTGCTCAAGTTGTCCATAACCGGGGACATGGCTAATCGATTAGATTGTTACTCTGCAGAGTCTTGTACACTTTACCCGCAAGATCTGATCCCTCCTGTTATGTCCTCGCACTGCCTGGTGTTTGAGAACAGGACGATCGAAACATGATCTTCCAGAGCGATTCCCGGCCGAAAGTCAGTGCTCATCCAATCCAACTGTTCGTCTACATCTGCTAGCAATCTGACCAACTAGAGTCTCGACGAAGGTCAACCAAGTCAAAGCCCATAATGGCTTGCAGTTGCACACGTAAGCTTTCCGTCCTTGAAGTATCCATCCATATCTTTGAGCCTGGGTGGCATTCCGTTAGGAGGATCATAGGTAGATACCAGGATTCCCAGGCATAACCATGATAGATATCAGGCTGCCAGATGCTTTCCAATCTACCCAGAGGTATATTGAGTCCTTGAAGTCTTGAAGTCTTGAATCATCATGCAGGTCTTGAATTATTTAACCTCACAACACTTCTGAATCTCATAACCAAACCCCGTCTACTAAAGTGTAGCAAATATGAAGTATGACCCTTCCCGGGCAATGGTAATAGGATGTTGGATTTCACCTACCTCATGATAGTACCTCAAGTTCAATGCTCAATATCCTACTACTCATGGTAGAAAGAAACTACTAATGCAATAAAACATAGGTAATGGAAATACATGATCAAAGTGAACTTGCCTTGTTGACGACGCTAAAACTCTAACACTTCATAGACACAAGCCTCGCACTCCGGATAGTCTAATGAATCAATAAATAACATACAATAAGTATTCATCAAACAAAAGTACTACAACATATACCAATCAATAAAACAAACAAAGAAAACTATAGTCAAAGCAAAGTTTTACTTTAAGTGAAACAAACTAAAATAAACTTTCTTCCATTAATAATTTTTTAACAGAACAAAAATAAGGTTTTTGTTAAACAACAGAAAAAAAAGCAAATAAATTTAATGCAACAGAATCGCATTAAAAGCTATTATAAAACTCCTTTCATGCTTAAAACAAGTTTCTAGTAAGAAAAGAAATAAACAACTAAAACATTTTTTCTACAAATAAAAGTTCCATGTTTAATTCTACAAAAACTAATCTGAACAGAACAAAAAAATTAATAAAAAGAAAAATAATTTTGAAACTATTTAAAATAAAATAAATAGTAACAAAGGTGATAAAAAGCAAAACAGTACTATATTCGACATAAAATATTTTTAGTAAATTCTAAAATTAATCTAACTAAATCTACTGATATCTAAGATCTCAAGAAAACATGAGCAAAAAGAATCGCCTAAAAATATTAATTCTAGCTCTAGTTATTACAAAAAACTGTGGTTTGAATAAAACTCATGCAAAACAATTTTTAAAACGTCAAACTTGGACAAAAGTTATATCTACAGAAACTTTAGGGAATTTCCAAACTAGACAAAAGGAATCACTAGAAAATATCAAATATCCTAGGAGAAACGGGTTTTACAAGATTGAAACTTTTCTGTTGAAAAACAGAAACGAAATTAATAAAATTACAAACGGGCGCTACTGGGCCTAGAAGGTGGGCAATCTACGGCTATCTGACGCTCGGTCGTAAATTAACAGAAACGCGTATGGGCGGAATAAAAATGACCTATTCTGGTGCGTTGGATTTTGATCTTTTCTGACTAGATCTAAACCGGAATAAACTGAACAAACCGATCTATTAATAAAAAAACACCCATTGGCTAGATCTAATCTGGTGCGTTGGATTTTGATCTAATGGATGTGAGAGGAGGCGGCGGCTTATAGAGAGCTTGACGGCGACGGCGGCTCGGGCTTCATGGTGGCAGCGGCTCCGGTGGTCGGGGAAGACGGCAAAGATGTTAGGGCGATGCTGCGGAGAGAGGGAGTCCTCGTGGTGGGGTCGGTGGAGGTAGGCGACGACAGAGGCGAGTGGGGTGATGGTGACAGCGGTTGCGCTCTGTAGCTCCGGTGGTCGGCGCACGAGCTTGGTTTGCCCCCTATAGTTGACGAGACATGACAAAGACATGTCAAGCGAGTGAGCCTAGGCGAAGGCAATGCGTGGATGGAAGGAGAGGTCGAGTGGGTGCTCACCGGCGTCGGGTGCGGCGATGAACAGCAATGAACAGAACGATATCGGGATGGATCGGGCGTGCTCTGTGGACGTTTTTGGAGGGGGCTTTCAACGGGAATTGAGCGAGGAGAGCGAGGGGTCTTTATAGGACATGTTGCTTGGGCGAGGGGAAGGCGCGAAGCGCGGTTGCGGGAAGATCGGAGCGACCGGTCATGCGTGTGGTGAACTCCCTGTTACGTTACGTGTAGCGGGAGAAGAAGACGAGGTAGGGTCCAACGATCAGAGAAAGAAAGAAAGAAAGAAAGAAAGAAAGAAAGAAAGAAAGGAAGAAAGAAAAAATGAAAAGGGGATAGCGCTACGTGAGATAGGTGCGATTGATGTAGTGCTAGGGTTGGGCGCGCGGGCGCTCGCCTCGCCTGCCCGTTGGCTGGCGGCCTGCTGGGAGTTGGGCTGCGCCTGGCCTGGCCAGGCGCTAAGGTTTTTTTGAATTAGACACAGAAGGAAAGTAAAATATAAATACAAAATAGACTTATTATATATAGGACATATATATATATATATATATATATATATATATATATATATAAATTCTCATAAACACATAAGCATGAAGCATTTTAGTTTGGACAGATGGTTTTTTCTGCGTGCTCGTTCCGATATATGAATGCAATCGTCGATGCATGCAGGGTATCTAATGTGTGGCAGGTCAAGAGGGCACATGATTTTCTTTCCCTCCTCGACACTAGTAGGACACGGGCTTCCCGCAGGAAGAACCTTCTTTAGATACTTCAAAAGCTCATACAGGCTTGCGTTTGTCCATTTGTTTTTTGCCTTCATCTTTAGAAGTTCTAGCGTGAAACTCAAGCGGGTCACCTCGGGATCGCAACCATCATACAATGGAGTCATTGAGTCTACCTTCCGTTGCGCCAGTTTGGCCTCCTCACTAGAAGCAGTTATGTCGCTAGTCGTCTTCTTGCGAAGCACGTCTCGAACATGCGGGTCCCGCATGGCTGAGCTTAGTAGTGACGACCACTGTGGCGTGTTCGTGTCTTCTCCGTCTCGTCCGGCCTCTTCACCATCACCATTTCCGAGCCCCTCTTCTTCGGGCCCAGAATCGGTCATCTCTTCATTTGGCCCCATGTCGTTATTTCCTGCCCCGTCGACGTCCTCATCGTCATCATCTTCACTTAACCAACGAGTATGTCCAACCATGAAACCATGCATGAGCAGGTGCGCCTTGAATTGACCAACCTTAAAGGGGTCGAGCCTGACTCCTCCTTTGCATTTTTGACACGGGCATAAAACATCCTTCAGCCTTTTTTTCATACATGTCGTCCACCGCAGATTGCCAATATCTTTCCACCATCCTTCCATTAACCTTCATGACCGCCTGCACGGAGCAAAAGAATTATAACCATGTACGCACATGCATGCATGCATCAAATTCATACAAAAATTTGACATGACCTTCCCTAAACATAAGACATGCATATTGAGTTTGCCTGAAATTCATCGAAACGAAAAAGAATCGACATTTCGGCAAAACATAGGCAACTCATGTCACCCACATTTCAACAAATACACAGTGTAGGCAACTCACATGCTACACACAGTTCGATATATATCATATCGCACTAGTGGCTCACGTTCCTCCTTGAAACCATGCACAAACACACATATATGTCCATTCTTGCGCAACTCTTATTTTTTCTCACCTAATGTCAACCGAGATGGAGCTTGTACACCATGAAGATATTCAATTCTCCTTCTTAATTAGCTAGTAGATCTAGATAGTGAGGTACCTAGATAGCTCTAACTAGGGAGAGAACTAGCTAGTGGAGATGGGTGGATGGGTAAAGAGAGAAGGAGGTAATAATGGAGGTGGTGGAGGGTCAGAGAGAGAGAGAGGGAGGGAGGATGGAGGGCATTAATTGAGGTGGTGGAGTGGGCAAAGAAGAGAAAGGGAGGAGAGGAGCATTGAAGGAAGAAGCAACAAACAAGTGGAAGAGAGGAAGGGGAGAAAGGAGGGGGGGAGAAGGGGGAAAGGTGGTAGATTTTTATGGCTGGCCGCCATAGCAATAGCGTTGGGAAAGAAGCACGCTACCGCTAGTTGCCCTAACTATAGCACCGGTGTGGGAAATGCGCTACTGGTAACTAGGGTCCACCAGCTTACCCGCAGAAGAATAGAAGTAGCACCTTTACATAACACAACGCTACAGCTATAGTCTTAGTTGTAGCGCTGGCTAACATCAAAGTGCTACTAGTATATCCTGACCTAGGGGGTGCGGTGTGGCCCACTTAACAGTAGTGTCATGTGAGTCACCCAACGCTGCTGCTAAATAGTACTAGTAGCACATGTTCTCAACGGCGCTATTGGTACTTAATAGTAGTGTCTTGTCCCTAACCAATGCTACTACTAATATCCTGCCTATAAGCTATTTCATAGTAGTGATAACTTCCTCTTGTGCATGCATGCACACACACTCCCACTCGACATTACCCATCCCACACAAATAATCTCTTTTTTTGGGTCGGTCTCCAATGCATGCACACACATACCTCCCCCTCTTCGTCACTTCGGGCCTTCTTTATCTCTCACATGCATGCGCACCGATCGATATATACAACCGGTCTATTATGCTAATATTAGCAGAATAACTATTCTGATAACACTTCCGCACTGCATGCTCTACGCGGGGGCACTGCATTTTCAGTAGCAAAGGTACTGCAATACAGAAACTACTGAACTTCGAGTCGGAAAAAAACTGCACGCGTTATTTTTTCGATACATTTTTCGCTCTAGTTTTTAACCGTTTATCATAACAACGTGTGTAATATACCGTTGAGAAGCTATGGATTAGGCACAACTTTGCCATGTTGAACACTTTTTGAGATTCTTCATGGTTTAAGAGCAGTTTCGAAAATTGTGGAGCTCACGACGAATGTCAGCGAGCATTTTTTCGCGTTTTCCACTAAACCGCTCGTTGGAATAAAGCAAATGATACACAGTTGGGAAGATATCGTCAAGGCGCATCTTTTTCATATCTATTATTTTCTCTAATTTGTTATGGTTTAAGAGCAGTTTCAAATTTACTAAATCGAGTAATTTTTGTTTTTCAAATTTTTTTCAATTTTTCTGTACTGTTTTCGCTCCAGTTTTTTAACCGTTTTTCGAAACGAGGCGTGTAATATACTGTTGAAAATCTATGGACGAGGCGCAACTTTCATATGTTGAAATGTTTTTGAGATTCCTTACAGTTTCAAGTTAATTTTGAAAATCTTGCGGCGGACGACGAGTGGCAGCGACCGTTTTTCATGAAATTTTTACAAACCGCTAGTCGAAATGATTCGAATGATACGCTGTTGGAAAGATATCGACGAGGCACAATTTTTTTCATATAGAACACTTTCTCTAATTATTTATGGTTTAAGAAAAATTTCGAATTGACCAAAATGCGGACACTCTGTTTTTCGCGACACCCAAATCGACGTGCGTACTTCATCCGACAGAAAACTGCACTGGATCGAACGAAAAACCACACTACATCGGACGGGCAAGTGATCTGCATGGTTTCTTTTGTTCGGACATAAACTTTCTCACGCGAGTTTTTGCGAGTTTTAGTTATCTTTTTTCAACATTTTTTATGAACAAGTGGACCGCAGAGATGAGGGCAAGTGAAACCGCAACATATATCAAAATGAATCACATTACTTTTGTTGTTCTTTTCCTAACATTTTTTTGCACTTCACATTGGGTGCAAGTGAACAGTATCACTCTCGAAAGTGAACCACATCAGGGGGCAAAAGGCACTGCGGGACCAAGTTTTGAAACACAGAAACACATGAACAAAACAACCTTAAAAAGTAATATTTCTGAACTGCACACATGAGCCGGGCGACCCGCAAAGTGCACCGGAGCACTACATTTTCTCAACTACACACATGAGCCGGGCAACCCGCAAAGTGCACTGGAGCACTGCATTTTCTCAACTGCACGGGTGTCGTCACCGTTGTTGACCTTCATCACTGCAATGGAAGAGACTGCTCTCCATAGCCAGGCCGATCAAGCCGCCGGCGATGACTCCTAGAGACAGGCCAGCTGCACAACAACATAGATACACATATGTGAAAAACAAAAGTGCACTGCATAACAGTTTGTCAGCGACCTGGGCCCTGCTGCCATCCAACCGGTACCCAGCCCGGCCCAGTTGGAAGCCACAAGGACTACAAATACCAAGGGGAGACATCACACATGGTTGGCTTGGAACGGAAGGCTTCGGCCTGGCCTGGCTTGTCTGGCGACCTCTCTCTCTCTCGCTCGGTTTCTTCCTCCCTCCTCCTCTGTTTCTTCCCCAGATCCTCAAATCCCCATGTAATTTCTAGATTTGTAACTAAATCCTTGTTGATTGAGTAGAACTAGTAGAGATATCCTCACAATTGGTATCAGAGCCGTTCGATTCTGCACCAAAAATCCACCCAAATTTTTTCCCAATCAATTCCATGGACTCACGGCGGCGCGCCGAGCTCCTGGCGAGCCTCTCGCCGGAAGGTCGGGCGACGTATGAGGTACTCAGGGCCCAGCTAGCCTGTGATCTGGGCCATGTCTTCCCCGACGCCAAGCACGGCCCCGACCTGGCGTTTTCGACTTCGTTAACAACGCGCTCGGCCAAGCCTCTGTGCGTCTCGAGCAGCGGCATCACAACCGACGGTTCCCATGAATCAGAGGTTGCCACCTCCTCCACCAACCCCGCTCCAGCAGCAGTGGCAGCGGCCAGGGGCATCTCCGTGTCGAGCGCGACTTCCGCCGCCCCCGCATCATGCGGCGTCACCTCCCTCGTCGCGTCGGCCTCCAACTGCTCGACGAGCCCAGGAGGAGACAACGATGCGGCACCAGACACCACTCCTCCGGTGTCCACGGGTCCAATCGGCGTGCCTGCGTCCACCATGCAGAGCGAGGCGGACCAGGTGCTTGAGACGCCCGTCACCTGTTCGACGTTGGGCCTCTACCCCGTCGCCAGCACCACCCATGTCAACAAGGTGCCCCTATCCAACCTCGTTGTGTCCCCATCACGATCCTACTCCACCTCCACCTGCATGGCAGTCGTGTCCGTCTCAGATGCTTCAGAACTTGCCCTCGCCATGCCCACCATGTGCTCGACCGAGTGGCCAGGAGGGGACACTAATGCAGCGAGGACAGTTCTTTCTCCAACGGCAGCGCCTGGAAGGTGTTTGACAGAAGGTGTAGACGAAGACACCAGCGCGAAGTCGCCAGAATCTGCACTAGGCATGTGTCTGCCGACCATAGTACCTCTGGCCTCTTTCCACTCCAATCTTATGCCACTAGCTGATGCAAATTTGAGGTGTACTCATGTCGAGAAGGCCAACATGTTCCAGTTGCTCAACAGAAGTGACAACATTCAGGTCAGCAAGGAGCAGGACAAGTCACCATTAGTACCCTGTTTAGTTCATGCCATTGCTACACGGGCAGCATCTCGGTTTCAACTTCAGTATTTCTGTGAGAACTTAGGTATGTGTGAGCATCCTTATTTTCAGTGTTGCATGTGTGCACCCTCACCATGGGATCCAGGAAGGCAGATAAACAAGTTAGGAGGCCTAGTTATGAACAGAAATTATGTGTCGATTGTCTTGCGGCCGTCACGTCCACCTGATCGAACAGAGCTTACTGACATGATTCCAAGTTTGTTGTTGCCTCTGGAGGTGTCTCAAACGCAGAGCAATTTTCAGCAGAGCAATTTGTTTCTGCAAGATCAGGGGACTTGGTGTGAGAAGCAGTACAGTAGCTGCAAAAAGATGATATGTGAAGAGGCAACACAATATGGTTTGGAATCTTTTCCTTGGTACATTGCATGGTTACATTTTGGGCTAGAGTTGTTGTTATTTGGAGACACGTATTATTTCCTTGCAGCCTTGTTTCTAACTGTACCACATGAAGGTAACTACTGTTTTGCTATCAGTTTTGCCTTACATACAACAAGTTCTGCCGAAAAATATTCCCAAGTTGTTGCTGAGAAGTGGATTTCCTACTGTGAGTTTTTTTGCAATCAACATGTTTTGGTCATATCAGCAAGTAATTCGTGCCCTTGGACTGCTATCATCTGAAGGAGACTTCTGTGCTGTCAACATTTTGTTTCTGCCAAGGCGAACAACTAACTTGAAACCTTGGCCACCTCCTTATTCTTCAAATGTGGCTCTACAGTTTCCAAGCTCACGACCAACTAGACTGATCATGGTTGTTACAGGAATATTGTGCCATATATCTGCGGTTTTCGGATTTGAACATTTTCTATGTGCCATTGCTTGGTTACTGTGTGACTACATTTTCTGTTCAAGCATGGCTGCTGACCAGTTTTGCAAGGATGCTAATGTCCAAGAAAAGGGTTGGTATGCTGAATGCAACAGTATAGTGCTTCATATGATAACTATAGATCTGATGCAATGGAAGGATTCTTTGATGCTCATTAAACTTATCTTCTTGCTGGCTGGGATATCTTTTGCACTGAAGATGGTGAGCGGTAAAGATAAACCCAGTTTTGCATTGGTGCCATGGGAAATTGCCTGGACATTTGGTCTTGCATCAGTGAAGTCTTGCTTCCCATCTTCTGTTGTCACATTTACTGCACCTTGTCGACACACTGTTGAGTTCATTTACATGGGTGCCTGCTATGTTGTGAATATCTGCATTGTTGTTCCTGAATTTTTGCTCGCGGTAATGATCAGCAGTGGCACCAGTTTTGCACTGGATTGTGGTGAAAATCACGCAGGCTTGCTGGCTAATTGTGTTGCTGTCAGATTGTTCGTTGTTGCCACAGTCAATGAGTTCATACATGTTCCCGCAGATAACCTATATTAGTGCATCGTCCGAATGTTACAACTGCAATGGGATCCAGGTGATTGCTTTACTCCAGTTTGGCGACATGAAAATCTTGCAGGTACAGATGATGTTTGCCCAAAGCATGGTATCGCTACACTTCAGGTGACATGGGATCCGGGAGGTTCGACACAATTTTGGTTTGCGGACAAAGCTGGAAATTGGGTTCAAGATGTTTTGCAAACTCCATGGGATCCCGGTGGCGCTATACAATATCGACTTGGGGGAAGTCGAATTTTATGGAGAGGGATTGTCAGCAACCTAGGCCCTGCTGCCATCCAACCGGTACCCAGCCCAGCCCAGTTGGAAGCCACAAGGACTACACTTGAGACATCACACATGGTTGGCTTGGAACGGAAGGCTTCGGCCTGGCCTGGCTTGTCTGGCGACCTCTCTCTCTCTCTCTCGGTTTCTTCCTCCGTCCTCCTCTGTTTCTTCCCCAGATCCTCAAATTCCCATGTAATTTCCAGATTTGTAACTAAATCCTTGTTGATTGAGTAGAACTAGTAGAGAGATCCTCACACAGTTTTACATTTCCTTTTTTCTATTGTTTCTTCCTTCGCCCGCAAACAACAAAAATTGTTGTGCACTAACCGTCTCGCTCCCAAATGTAAAAAGTGAACTGCAATAGCAGGCCCGTTGTCACTCGTGTGTTTTTGCCTATTCGTCGATGTCGAGTAGATTCTAGAGCCCACTAGTATCCCGGAAATGCAAACAATCAGGTTGTGCACTGCATACCCGTTGCCAGCAGACATCAATTCTCGTCGAAGGCCATGGGGGTTGAAGAAGTAAAAAAGCAGGGTAGAAGAAGGAGCAGGGGAGAGGACCATGAGCAGATCAAGTCCTTCAGACACAAACCGCATGCACTACATTGGCAAAATCTGAAACAAAAATAGCTCCAAAATGAAATTGTATCCCTAGAGAAGTGCACATTGAATAGAGGAGTTGGTGCACGCCGGGTCGGGGGGTGAGCTGCACGCTGGAGTGAGCTGCACTGCATGCCACAGTCGCCTCCACTGCATGCAGTGAAGTTCAGAGAAAGGTAGAAGTCTAGTGGGGATGGCTGGTGCGTGGCGCTGGCAGTGGCGGCCCAGATCCACCCGCGGTGTAGAGCAGAGGTGGCCGTGGCGAGGGTAGGGATCCTGGGTGGCCGCGCAGGAGGAGGGTGGCGCCCAGGCCTCGCCGAAGAGGAGGAAGAGAGCCGGCTGCTCTCCTCCATCGGCTGGATCGATGGGAGATTGGGAGGATGGAGAGGTGGGGTGCCGACGCGGTTCCACGGTGGCAGCCACGCGCCGGAGTTGGAGTAGTGCGCGAGCACAAGGCAGGTGACAACGGGGGAGCTCGGGGGAGGGGATTCCACGATGGGGATCTTGCGGCAGGGTCTGGTGATGGGTTGGATCCCATTGCCCCAGGCCAGATCCACGTCGGCAGCTGCGCGGGCGCGCCTAGATCGACGTCGCGGCGGCGTGCAATTGCGGTAGGATGATGGAAGGGACGCGGGTGGCAGGATTCGGCGGAGGGAACACGGGGTGCGGCAGCGGGCGGCGACATGGGGTGCGGGGCGGGGCAACGGCTCGAAGGGGAGGACGACGATGGTCGGTGGTGGCGCACCGGGAGGAAGGAGGCTGGGGTCGCCCCGACGCGGCGAGGAGACGATGTAGTGGATCGTGGGAGCGGATGGGGGTCTGTCCGGGTGGTCATTGACCGGTGGGCGAGGGTGTAGGGTTATTTTGCTGCGGTTCGATTCAGGTGTGCGGGACAGTGCTTAAGTATTAGCATAACTAGTAAGCGTGCATGTGCATAATGCACGTCTCAACTACTCCCTCCGTTCCTAAATAATTGTCTTTCTAGAGATTTCAACAAGTGACTATATACGGAGCAAAATGAGTGAATCTACACTCTAAAACATGTCTACATACATCCGTATGTTGTAGTTCATTTAAGATGGCTAGAAAGACAATTATTTGGGAACGGAGGGAGTAATATATAAATATGCGAATCAATTTATGGTTGAATTGGTTAGGTGGACAGTGATATCTCCAACTCATCAGGGTTCAAATCCTGGTGCTCACATTATTCCTGGATTTATTTTCAGGATTTTCGGCGATACGCTTTCAGTGGGAGGAGACGTTCCCGTCGACGACGAGGCGCCTACGGTCGGCTCAGTCTCTCGGAGGTGCTCATAGGGGTAGGATGTGCGTGTGTGCGTTCATAGAGGTGAGTGTATGTGCGTGTATATGAGCGCTTGTGTCTGATGCTAAAAAAACTAATATATAAATACTTTTTGCAAAAAAATACTAATATACAAATTTTTCTTTCTTTTATATTTTTAGGCAAACAAGCCTGCTTACCTGCTAGGTCTCCATGGCATTCACTGAGAGTGTATTCGGAAAAAAAATGCCTTCATGTAAAAGAACTTGAAAAGTGTGTTCAGATTGTAAAGCAAAAATAACTCGTACATTGAACCACACTGAAAAATGTGTTCAGACTTCTCAAATTTCATCAAATAAGGGCTGAAAAACAGTATTTTCAAATCTGTTTGCCAAAAAAAGTCTTCAACTTACCCAAAATTATCAATAGTATATTAGACAAAAAAAAAGTTGGCATCATTTAGGCACTGTTAGACCAACATGGGTATACCATATGTGCAAAAACCCAAAAAATTGACAGAACTTAGTTAGGCCTCACATTACAGAATTGTCACACATAACTTTGGTCTCACAATATATAAGTCTCACATATCATTGTCACACATTACAAAGCAAAAGGCTCAGAATCCATAAGTCTCACACATGAGCTCAATCCAATGCCATATTTCAAGCACAACATTGAGCAGAACTGTACAAGATATATGCAAGATCAGAAGAAAGAAAATAGACTCCTGTAACCAATCCTTGCGGTGGTCTTCGAATCCTGAGAGGTTGAACTACAGGTAGGAGGTGGCTGCTGAAACAAATCTTGCTGACTGAAGGGCAAGCGAAGCACAATAGCTGTAGTGTTTTCTCGCATCGTGTTACCTTACCTTCGTTATCTTATTCAAGGAGTAGATCAATGTTGGGAACCTCTCTGTAGCCATAAAAATATTACCTTAGAAAACTTATACTAAGAAAAGGTTCAAAGAATATGGTTGTATATAGAATAATAAGGAAGATAAAAATCTGACATGTGATCAATTGAACATAGTGGTTCTCTATTGACATAAGGCAACCTTGCAAGGAAAGGACTAAAGAGTGGACTAATGCCCAATCAGGCAAGTGTTCTGAGATGAGCACACCAATGAGATGAATAGTACTGATAATTTTCGTCAAGTTTTCTGAGATAAGTAGTACTGATTATTTCGGGTAAGTTTAAGCAACTGGTCTGTAGTAATTCAACTAATTGTGTACTAATTCTGTAAAATATAATTCTCTATACAATATATTAATTTTATAATTCTGTAAAATATAATTCTATAAAGCATTAGGCATTGACACATGTACTAATTGTGAAAGTATGAAAGCACATGGTCGGTACTAATTCTGTACTAATTCAACTCATTTGTCAAAAATCATCAAATGTAAATATAATAAATCTGTAGTTATACATCAGTCATAAAAATAAAGCACCTGGTCTGTTATCCTCATACGTAATTGCCAGCCATGCCCAGCAACGATCTCACATTCTGCATCACTGCAATAAATTCAGCATCACGGAGGATTCATTGAACAATTTGGATCATCAATAGACGAAAAATATATAAATACACAACAAAAGTACAAAAAGTAAAACACAACAATGGAAACCGATTGCATAGTCTAAAATTAGGTAAAAAGGTAGTGGAAGCATGAAAGTAATGATCCGCGGTGGAGCTTACCAAATATAGATCCTATGTACTGCCAACAAGTGGGAGCACACCAAAAGCTGCAATTAGAAACATATAATGTTAATCCAAAATAGTTATCATATGTACGGTGGGTTCTGGCCTATTGAAGGAGCATGTGCCCGTGCTACCTGCGCATAATTAACACTACCCATGATTGCAGCCTTCTTTGCTGCTGGGCGACACCGCGCTTCTCAGGGAATTCCTCTTTCTTCTCATCAAACATTCTGGCATACCAGGATTGACTACTTCTCTTTTTAGGTTTCTGAGTATGACTACTTTTTGCATTCCCATTTACAAATGAGTTTGTTAGGTCCTCCAACGGGACGATCCCCTGACCCATCTTCATTTTGAAAGCATAAATGTTAAACAACTTATAATGGATGAAATAACAGAGGCAAAGGAGTCTCAATCCTGATCCGACATTGGAACCATGATCTAAATATATGACAGTAAAAAACTGCAATTTCCATCCCTCTCCCACACACAACATTCCATGTACACTCGACATGCCATGGGTACAACATGAATAACTCCAAAAAAATAGTCAGAATTTGAAAACAGTTAATTGAAAGTATAGCACAAATAGTATTAGAACAGAAGCAATGCAAGAACCAAAAATTGCCGAGGGTTAAATACAAATGGACAATACAATAATGAAATATTATTTTTAAGTATAGCACTTTCACAACAACTGGAAATTACATGGGCTTAAAATAGATTATGATCACAACCAGACAAACAAACAGAAACAACGGGACAATTTTTCTTTCTTACGTTATCTCTGCAACCGAATTTGTATTCTGCTCTTTCCAAGTGCCAAACAAAAGCTACAGAACGACTCACATTACTGCAAATAGTGACTTTATCCATAATTGAATGCCATATTTAAACTGACCAAAATTGATCTTCAATAGCCATATTTAAACTGACCAGAATTGTAAAAGGAGGTAAATAATTGCATATTTAAACTGATAGTTGAAGCCAGGAAGCATCGGTAAATTACCGGTGGTCAGAAGGGGGGAGCAAGGTGACCATTGTGGTTGTGGGCGACGGCTCGACTTGGTCCAACTGGAGGCAATCTGGGATCTGAAGAGACTAAACATTTAGCATTTGAGAACATGCAACCTGAGAATATCGCAGGCACTTGCACATGCCAACTTGAGTTCATTCTGAATTTCAGTTACACACAAATCACCATGGCACGACAGAAGATAACAATGATATGTCGTAACAGGGCTGGGTCGAACGAAAACGAAGTATACAGATAAGGGAAAAAAATGGCACCATCAGATCGCTAACTGTCATCGATTTTGCTAAATTCTGAAACATTTAGATCGCTAACTGTCACCGAAGAAAATATACAACACGAAAAAATTGGCACCATCAGATCAGAACCCACGTAAACAGACCTGAAAAATGCATCACAAGTTGCATGCTCGCCCTGTCGTGCTTCTCTCCTGATGTGATGAGGACATCAATACCATTGTTACACCCACAGCCCCTACTGTTACATATACTGGACCAATTACTAGAGCTCGCGCACGCCAATTAAATTACCAGGTACTTTCGTTTCTTGGTAATGATTCTAATGTTCATGAGATTATGATGCTGCCTAAATTGGATACATTTGTTTTGCTTACAAATGAAGGGCCTAGCTTGGAGAAGGATGAACATTGGAGCAAGAACACGCATGGAGTTGATGGCATGCGCAAGGGGATCAAGAACGGAGTTACAAGTGATGATTTCAGGACTTTGAAGCCGCCATAAGGAGTGCATGAAGCCTTGGACGAAATATACAAAATGCCACTTCATAATATTCGTCCATAGGCTATTCTAGGTGCTGCTTCACCTTATTAATGGGCCAGGCCCATGTAATTTCGAAATACTTAACTATAGGCTATTTTTAGAGTCCGTATGTGTGGGGAAACAAGAGTTAGGGTTGGTTTCAGACCCCACCCTCAAGGGCCACGAAATTCCCCCCTCTTCCTCCATATATACAGCCCTTAGGGCGTCGTTTAGACTTTGGGTTTTGTTTAGATTAAAAGTTCGCCATAGCTGCAACTTCGCGTACTTCGTTTGTGTCCAACGACCAGACCAAGACGTCACAGAACCCCACCTTGATCAATAAAGCTTTCATCTTATATTCGCAATATCCCGATTGCAATCTCAGTTTCTTGCTTGTTCTTCGTTTGCTCGCAGGAAACAGACCCTCGTGGTCAGGTTGATCGTGCTCCGGCGTGGTCAATAACCCTCGGAAGTTGGTTTAGCGATTGCTAAGGCGCGACGTCTCGCACGTTCATAGTCAGATCGTCAAGGTCGACTCCCACAGAAAACGATAGCCACCATCTCATTGAAACATCGGGACACCTTAGCCTCTATCAAGTGGTATCAGATTTCCAGGTTGCTCGGTGAGATTTTACAGTTTTTCGTAGATTAGATCGAGTCTGTTCTTCATACCTACAGTCCACGAAAAAGCCAGAAAAAAAATTAGGGTTAGTTCATCATATCCGAACCAATCTGAGCCTTTGCATAATCTTTTTAGGGTTTTTGCTTTGTTGAATTTGCGGTTGCATCGTCGTGTCAAGTTGCTGGTCTTAGAGTCTAGTCTTTTAGAGTTTCGAGTTCTGGTCATAAGTTGTCATGCCGCCGCCGCACCATCATCATCGCCCATCTACCACTTTTGCTTATCCGCCACCGCTCTGAATCCATATCCATATACCACCACCAATCCGTATCCATATACCACCACCAATCTGTATCCATATACCACCACCGCTACCATATACCACCAACGCTGCCATATACCACAACCATATATCCACCACCAATCCGAGTTCTTCTCATATTAGGTTTGTTCTTGAGATCAATCTAAATTCTGATTCGTGTTTCCTTGCCTGCGTAGGTCTCGAAAAAAAAAGAGTCTGGAGACCCCCGGGCAGTTTTTAGGCCAAAATTTTCACGGGCAAATTTTTTTCGCTATCCTATTTTTAGGCTTTTCTGAGTCTTTTGAGCCACATGCCATCATAGTGATTTTTTGTCGCACTTTTTCGTCGTCGCTGCCCTGATTTCCGAAAAAAAGTGAAAAAAAAATCCGTGCCCATCCTATCAGTTTGACGAGGGAAGAGTTTTGAGACACTCGCCATTATAGTGATTTTTCGCAAAAAAAAAGAGGCGCAAACAAAAAGGAGCGCAAAAAAAAGAGTTCCAGAGTGTGCTTTTCCCTTATTTACGTGCAGCGCCGTGATTTTGTTAGTGTTCTAGGCTCGCGTCTCTAGCACGGTCTAGCCTAGGACCAGCACAGTACCGTTGTTGAGCGTTTATTCAACTTTGCATCTCTGAATTGATTATTGCTGACCCTTTTTGCTACCATACTATAAGCCTTCCCAGCTCCACATACATCTACGTCGTGCGTTTGACTCTCCCTGGCAATCGCTCTATCCAAGCTTTTGAGAGTTTTGACTACAACGGTTGCCGATCACCGCCTGCTGCTGGGTAAGAACTGGTAAGAATTTGAGATTTGCTTGACGGATTTGTGACACCTGCCACCACCACCACTTGTTAGTAGTCTGTAGGATCATATTCTTGTGTGTTTCTATTGCTGCTAACCATGCCAGGATCGCAAGCCGACGAGACCGACTGGGAGAACTTGACGAACAAGGAGCTTGATGATACGTTTCAGCAAATGATGAGTGGACAGGTGCAAGATGTGATAAACAGATTGGAAGAGGCCATGGAGAAGATAGATGGCATGGAGAAGACGTTTGAAACAAAGCTCGATAACAAGTTTGCTGAATTGCTTTCGCGTTTTCCACCACCACCGGCTGCTCCTGCCGCACCTCTGCAACAGCAGCAACAACATTGACTACCTCCATGTCGGGAAACAGCCCTCCGCCGAGCGAGCCGTGTCCCTCTTCAGTCGGGCCAAACTGCTGGTGCTGCTGTTGATACTTCTGTGGATCCTACTGCTGATGTGGAGGAGGATGATTATGTGGGAGATTATGAGGATGAGGTTGATCAACATCAGAACTACGTGCCACCACCAGCAAAGCAACCACCAGGTCGTCCACATGCAAATAATGGCAATGGTAGGGCTCACCCTCAGGTACGAGATCATGACCATCTCCCTAAACTAAAATTGAATATTCCACCATTTGAGGGTAGATAT
This sequence comes from Triticum dicoccoides, assembly GCF_002162155.2. NCBI lineage: Eukaryota > Viridiplantae > Streptophyta > Magnoliopsida > Poales > Poaceae > Triticum > Triticum dicoccoides. The sequence goes on from NC_041386.1 coordinate 286,476,474, forward strand.
GTTCCTGATATATATCTTACTTGGGAGTTAGAAACTGAACAACGATTTACATGTTTACAATATCCTGAGGAGAGACGTGTTCCTGTTGCTGTTTGTGCATTCACTAGTTTTGCATGTGTTTGGTGGTCTGAGCATTGTAGATTATATCCTATTCCGGCTACTTGGGCTGCTTTGAAAACTGCTATGCGTACTCGTTGGGTTCCACCATATTATCAACGTGAATTACTTCAAAAATTGCAGCGCTTAAGACAGGGGAAAAATTCTGTAGAAGAATATTATCAGGAATTACAAACTGGCATGATTAGATGTGGTATTGTTGAGGAGAATGAAGCTATGCTTGCACGTTTTATGGGTGGATTAAATAGAGAAATTCAGACGATTCTAGAGTATAAGGAGTATACTAATATCACTCGTTTATTCCATCTTGCTTGTAAAGCTGAACGTGAAGTGCAGGATCGACAGGCATTGGCGCGGACTAACTTTTCTGCAGGTCGACCTTCATCATGGACACCACGTGCATCATCTACTTCCACACGTTCTGCTACACCGGCGCCTCCGTCGGCTGCCACCTCCAACCGTGATACAATAAAGCAGGCACAATCACCACTATCTGCCAAGAGCAGACCTTCTGGGCCTGCAAAGAGCTCTTCTTCATCCATGGCATCAACAGGGCAAACACATGATATTATTTGTCGATGTTGCAAGGGTGGAGGTCATTATGCGAGAGAATGCCCATCTAAGCGTGTGATGATTGTTACTGAGGATGGTGGGTATTAGTCCGCTAGTGACTATGATGAGGAGACTTTGGCTCTTATTACACGTGAAGAACACGGTGGAGACGATTCTGATCATGAGACGCAATACATGGCTCCTGAAGATGCTGACAGGTATGAATGTTTAGTTGCTCAACGTGTTTTGAGTGTGCAGGTTACACAAGCTGAGCAAAATCAGAGGCATAATTTATTCCATACAAAGGGAGTTGTGAAGGAATGTTCTGTTCGCGTGATCATAGATGGAGGGAGCTGCAATAACTTGGCTAGCATGGAGATGGTGGAGAAGCTATCTCTCACCACAAGACCACATCCACATCCTTACTACATCCAATGGTTCAACAACAGCGGCAAGGTTAAGGTAACACGTACTGTTCGTGTGCATTTTAGTATCTCTACATATGCTGATTATGTTGATTGTGATGTGGTACCTATGCAAGCATGTTCCTTATTACTTGGTAGACCATGGCAATTTGATAAAAATTCTGTACACCATGGTAGAAACAATCAGTATACTCTTGTTCATAACGATAAAAATATTACTTTGCTTCCTATGACTCCTGATTCCATTTTGAAAGATGATATTAATAGAGCTAATAAATCAAAACAGGAGACAAATAAGAGTGAAAATCAGATTGTGGCAAAAGAATTTGAGCACCAAATGAAGCCTAATAATAAACCATCTACTGTTGTTTCTGAAATTAAATTGAAAAGTGCATGTTTACTTGCCACCAAATCTGATATTGATAAGCTAGATTTTAGCAAATCTGTTTGCTATGCTTTTGTGTGCAAAGAGGCATTATTTTCATTCGAGGACGTGCCTTCCTCTTTGCCCCCTGCTGTCACTAACATTTTGCAGGAGTTCGCTAACAACTTTCCACAAGACGTGCCACCGGGATTACCACCTATTCGAGGGATTGAGCATCAAATTGACTTAATTCCCGTTGCTTAGCTACCCAACCGTGCACCATACCGTACCAATCCAGAGGAGACGAAGGAGATTATGCGTCAAGTATAAGAACTGCTCGACAAAGGTTATATACGTGAATCCCTTAGTCCTTGTGTTGTTCCTATCATTTTAGTGCCAAAAAAGGATGGTACGTCGCGTATGTGCGTTGATTGTAGAGGCATTAATAATATTACTATTCGTTATCGTCATCCTATTCCTAGGCTAGATGATATGCTTGATGAATTGAGTGGCTCTACAATATTCTCCAAAGTTGATTTGCGTAGTGGATACCATCAAATTCGTATGAAATTGGGTGATGAATGGAAAACAGCATTTAAAACTAAGTTTGGATTATATGAGTGGTTAGTCATGCCTTTTGGGTTAACTAATGCACCTAGTACTTTCATGAGGTTAATGAACGAAGTTTTACGTGCTTTCATTGGACGATTTGTGGTAGTTTACTTTGATGACATATTGATTTATAGCAAATCTTTGGAGAAACATTTGGAACATTTACGTGCTGTTTTTATTGCTCTACGTGATGCACGTTTGTTTGGAAACCTTGGAAAGTGCACCTTTTGCACCGACCGAGTATCTTTTCTTGGCTATGTTATTACTCCACAGGGAATTGAAGTTGATAAAGCCAAGATTGAAGCTATTGAGAGTTGGTCGCAGCCCAAAACGGTCACACAAGTGAGGAGTTTCCTTGGCCTTGCTGGTTTCTATAGGCGTTTTGTGAGAGATTTCAGCACCATTGCTGCACCTCTCAACGAGCTTACAAAGAAGGATGTGCCTTTTGTTTGGGGTACCGCACAGGAAGAAGCCTTCACGGTATTGAAACATAAGTTGACACATGCTCCTTTACTCCAACTTCCTAATTTCAATAAGACTTTTTAGATTGAATGTGATGCTAGTGGAATTGGATTAGGAGGTGTGTTATTACAAGATGGAAAACTGTTGCATACTTTTCTGAAAAATTGAGTGGGCCTAGTTTGAACTATTCTACTTATGATAAAGAATTATATGCTCTTGTTCGGACCTTAGAAACATGGCAACATTATTTATGGCCCAAGGAATTTGTTATACATTCTGATCATGAATCTTTGAAACACATTAAAAGTCAAGCAAAACTAAACCGTAGATATGCTAAATGGGTTGAATTCATTGAGACTTTCCCTTATGTCATTAAACACAAGAAGGGTAAAGAAAATGTTATTGATGATGCCTTGTCTCGTCGTTATACTATGCTTTCACAACTTGACTTTAAAATATTTGGTTTGGAGACCATCAAAGATCAATATGTTCATGATGCTGAATTTAAAGATGTATTGCAGAATTGTAAGGAAGGGAGAACTTGGAACAAGTTCGTTCTTAACGATGGATTTGTGTTTCGTGCTAACAAGCTATGCATTCCAGCTAGCTCCGTTCGTCTTTTGTTGTTGCAGGAGGCGCATGGAGGAGGATTAATGGGACACTTTGGCGTCAAGAAGACGGAGGATATACTTGCTACACATTTCTTTTGGCCAAAGATGAGACGGGATGTTGAGCGTTTTGTTGCTCGCTGCACTACATGTCAAAGAGTTAAGTCACGACTCAATCCTCATGGTTTATATATGCCTTTGCCTGTACCTAGTGTTTCTTGGGAGGATATATCTATGGACTTTGTTTTAGGTTTACCTCGAACAAAGAAGGGAAGGGATAGCATATTTGTTGTCATGGATAGGTTCTCGAAAATGGCACACTTTATACCATGTCATAAAAGCGATGATGCTGTTAATGTTGCTGATTTGTTCTTTCGTGAAATTATTCACTTACATGGTGTGCCAAATACTATTGTTTCAGATCGTGATACTAAATTTCTTAGCCACTTTTGGAGATGTTTATGGGCTAAGTTGGGGACTAAGCTGCTTTTTAGTACTACTTATCACTCCCAAACTGATGGACAAACTGAAGTAGTCAATAGAACATTGTCTACTATGCTTAGGGCTGTTTTGAAGAATAACAAGAAAATGTGGGAAGAATGCTTGCCTCATATTTAATTTGCTTATAATCGTTCATTGCATTCTACTACTAAGATGTGCCATTTTGAAATTGTGTATGGTTTCCTACCTCGTGCACCTATTGATTTGTTGCCTCTTCCATCTTCAGAGAAGGTTAATTTTGATGCTAAAGAATGTTCTGAATTGATTTTAAAAATGCATGAGTTAACTAAGGAAAACATTGAGCGTATGAATGCTAAATATAAACTTGCTGGAGATAAGGGTAGAAAACATGTTGTGTTTGCGCCTGGAGATCTTGTTTGGTTACATTTGCGTAAAGATAGATTTCCTAATCTGCGCAAATCAAAGCTAATGCCACGTGCTGATGGTCCTTTTAAGGTGTTAGAGAAAATAAATGATAATGCATATAAACTTGAGCTACCTGTAGATTTTGGGGTTAGTCCCACTTTTAACATTGCAGATTTGAAGCCTTATTTGGGTGAGGAAGATGCGCTTCCGTCGAGGACGACTTCATTTCAAGAAGGGGAGGATGATGGGGACATCAATACCATTGTTACACCCACAACCCCTACTGTTACATATACTGGACCAATTACTAGAGCTCGCGCACGCCAATTAAATTACCAGGTACTTTTGTTTCTTGGTAATGATTCTAATGTTCATGAGATTATGATGCTGCCTAAATTGGATACATTTGTTTTTCTTACAAATGAAGGGCCTAGCTTGGAGAAGGATGAACATTGGAGCAAGAACACGCATGGAGTTGATGGCATGCGCAAGGGGATCAAGAACGGAGTTACAAGTGATGATTTCAGGACTTTGAAGCCGCCATAAGGAGTGCATGAAGCCTTGGACGAAATATACAAGATGCCACTTTATAATATTCGTCCATAGGCTATTCTAGGTGCTGCGTCACCTTATTAATGGGCCAGGCCCATGTAATTTCGAAATACTTAAGTATAGGCTATTTTTAGAGTCCGTATGTGTGGGGAAACAAGAGTTAGGGTTGGTTTCGGACCCCACCCTCAAGGGCCACGAAATTTCCCCCTCTTCCTCCATATATACAGCCCTTAGGGCGTCGTTTAGACTTTGGGTTTTGTTTAGATTAAAAGTTCGCCATAGCTGCAACTTCGCGTACTTCGTTTGTGTCCAACGACTAGACCAAGACGTCACAGAACCCCACCTTGATCAATAAAGCTTTCATCTTATATTCGCAATATCCCGATTGCAATCTCAGTTTCTTGCTTGTTCTTCGTTTGCTCGCAGGAAACAGACCCTCGTGGTCAGGTTGATCGTGCTCCGGCGTGGTCAATAACCCTCGGAAGTTGGTTTAGCGATTGCTAAGGTGCGACGTCTCGCACGTTCATAGTCGGATCGTCAAGGTCGACTCCCACAGAAAACGATAGTCACCATCTCATCGAAACATCGGGACACCTTAGTCTCTATCATGATGGACCAGACCCGTTGTTCTAGCCGATGATGTAAAACATCATGCATGAGCATGAAAATACGCTGAGCATCAGAGAAGCGCCAATAACGATGATGATGTCGTCGATCCTCCCACTCCCGTCGGGATCTCCAGGCACGTCAGCTGATAACGATAATGCGCCGCACGAGGCTTCGAGGCGTCTGATCGCAGGCGAGGCTCGCGTCCCTGGTCCTCAAAATCTCGACATTGCGCAGGCGCTTGGATTGACATTGACAAGTGTCCTCCGCCCTGACGTCCCTTGCCCAATCGAAAGTCAAGGAGCCATGGGCATAGACAAGAGGAACCCGTTGTGGACGATGTTGCTCTAGCGAGCTTTGGCGCCGACCATGGCGGCCGTTTCCTCCGAATGAAGTTCTTTGGGGTGGGGCTGCATCCTCCCTCGAGCAGGTGAAGTTTGGTCGCCTACGGCCGGTGCGCGCCGACCAAAGTTGATGCCCACGCGCCGAAGAAGTGCTTCAGGATATTGCTACCTGCGTCCGACAACAAGCGGCGATAGGAGTCGGGCGGCGAGGCGAGCGCCATGAGTGATCAACAACGTGGCACTGACAAATTAGATGAATTAAGAAACGTAAACACGAACTGGATGCATCGGATTGTTGGTCTTACCGGAGGAAGCCCGTTTCTGCTCATCGTCTCCCATCCTGATGGCTTGATCGCCATCCGCCATCGCATGAAGAGACGTCGTCGTGCATGACCGTTGCTGGCCCTGGCGTCCTTGACGATGATGCCGCATCAGTGAATTTAGTCATGTTGGCCTGCTTGCTACCCCTTGACCGTGCATGGTGGCGTCGAAGATTCGGCAGCGTGATGGTGCCAGTTTCCAGAGGCGGGCCTGGCGGCGGCCATGAAAGCTAGCGGAAGAGAGGGGTGGTGGTGCGGGAAGGGGCTGGTGGGGGACGAAACTACCTGGTGGTTTGGGAGAGGAACGGGAGATCGTGGGCAGGCATGACGGTGCGAGGGGATCGGGTGTTCCGCCTAGATGAGGCCTTCTTTTAGGAGCGACAAACATGGTTATAACCAATGGCAGTGGTGGGTAATTAGAGTGCTAAACACGTTTGATGTTAAGAGACGATTTGGACCGTCAGATTAGCATGGTTCAATGGTTGAGATGATTTGGTTCTCCGCCCTTTCGTGCTTTCATAGGGGTAGTAGATAAGGTTTTAGTGTTAGGGGCATAAGGGTGTGTTTGGTTTGTGCCCCAATTAGCTTAGCCAAAAATTTGGCATGACCAAAGTGAGGGCATGACCAAATTTTTGGTAAGTTATCATTGTTTGGATTGTAGCCAATGTACTTGCCAAAATTTTGGTAAAATTACTAAGACTTCATTTGGTTTGCCACTAGCTGAGTTGCCAAATGTTTTGTATGAGTAACTTGGATTGATTAGTGGTTGATCTGATTTTAATTTGGATGTACCTAGAGCCAACAAAGAAAGAGACATATTAAAAATAAGTTTTTTTAATATAAAAAATATTCAATATAATATGCCCAAAAAACATGCGAGAGAGGATTATTAGTAGTGGTTTTGAGGACATTTGTCCAATAGTAAAAGTTCCCTGATCGAAGGAAGTCCAGTAGTAAAACGTATATTAGTCTGGAGCGCACCGGACTGATCCATCAAAACTACGTACCCGTCAATGAAAAATCCATCCAAAACAGCTGTTCGGTTGCCTGAAGAAAAACTGTTCGGTAATCAGGCAGCTACCACGCGATTAATCTGCCGTATTATTTAGCAAGACCTCCGTAAAAGCACTGGACGAGACCACCGTATAAAAGCGAAAACGAAACGAGACCCAGCGTAAATAGCGGGCCAGAGCAGGCTGCCAATTATTTGGCGAGCGTTTTCCACGCCCTTACCGCGCCCACGAATTGGCGAGAATAACACGCGGATGTCGCGGGTAGGCTGGGCGAGCCAATTTTTTGGTGCCAGTCCAAACAGCAGCCAAATCCCGTGGGCGAGCCGATTTTTTGATAAGGCTAGCGTTGGTGGTAAACCAAACATACCCTCTTAAAGAGTGTTATTAGAATAGACCCACACTATATGTGTGTGTGTTTTTCTGTTTTCCACACAAACTGTTCGATCTATATCTCTAGTTAGGTCCCGCCATCTTTCCCACGTACACATCAATTAATCTACCTCGCTAGCTAACACACACACACGTTGTCTATTCATCGCCTCCCATCTTATCATGCATACCTTCCGCTTCATCTTTCAGACACGCGCGACCGCGCACGTTTTCGCCCCCTCTGTTTAAATATCGATCTCGCACTTGCACACTACTTCCCAGTCTTCATCCAGTTGGCCTCTCGCACCATCTTCCAGCACCCCCCTCTCCCAATGCTTGTACACTCATATAGTTCTTCCCTATATCTTTCTCTATCGATATCTCGCGCAAACAACCCCTCCCCTCCCTTCTCGTATATCACCCCCATGCACATACATATATGTATATAGGCCTCTCTTTCATATAAATTGCATTGACACATATTCCCTCTATATATCCCCCAGCCCCACACACACTTAAATTCATGAATTTCCCGTGATTTCTTGCACACACCATCTCTCTCTCTCTCTCTCACACACACACACGAAGTAGGTGTACGAAAGAGAAGAGGTGCACGCACACACTCGTTCCCACATACAAGCACACGGGTACACGGTGGAGCACATTTGTATAAGAAATATGCGTGTAGAAAGGCTTTAGATGATATGGCACTAGTACTTCCAGTATGTGCAAAGCACGTAAGTTAGAATTCCAATGGCACCCTACATAATGTCTCTCTTTTTACAATCAAAATATTATGATTAAAATGTTGTGGGGGCATCCATAAGGACACGTGGCACACGTGGAGGTGTTGTTGCGAGCTTCTTGTGTGGATTCATCACTATGACGTGTTGCTAGTTCTACAAGAATGTAGACACAACATACACTTGTCCTCTCTCACACACATGCGCGGGTACTCTTTCCGAGACACACCGTCTCTCTCTAGATCTATGTATACCACTCTACCTCTCTACCCCCCCCCACACACGCTGGTGGAGTACATGCACGAAGTGAAGATATGCAAAGATGCACTAATTTCCTCGCACACACGCGCGGGTACATGATGGAACACATTTTGTATGAAGAGCCACCCCGCGTAAGAATTTGACGTGCGTCCCAATCAGTGTGCCTTGCCATTCTCTCCCACATAGCACCGACTAGGGAGGGTCTCCGACCCCTTCTTCCTCGCTGTCGTTGTGTGGGCAGATCCAGCATCCTGATGCCCACCTAGCCACATCCTGGCGACCCTCTAGTATAACTTCCTCCGAAACTGGCCTTGCTCTACTGTCCCAGCTCCTCACGTCGCTGCATGTGTATCTTTTTCTACTTCTCAACCTCCCTCGTAGATAGGCTTGATCGGTTGTTCCATAGCCACCTAAATTTTTACTCTTAAGAGGTAAAACTACTTCATGTAGTCGAATCTAGTACTTGTTTCAAATGGGGAAGAAAGGGGGGAAGTTGTAGCCTGAATCTAGGACTTGGTTGAAAGGGGAAAGAATGAGGCAAAAAGTGGCAGAGACTGGCTATCCATCTGGTCTCTTGGTCTAAGAGGGGAATAAAGGGAAACACAATACAAACTCGATATAGAACCGATCTATTGGTTGTAAAATGAAAGAAAGTGGGGACTGGGGGATAAGTCAACAAAGTATGCCCAACACTAGATTTGCTGCCCTCATGCTACTTCTTGAGCTTTCGTTGGTTTTTTCCTTGAAGAGGGAAGGGTGATGCAGCAAAGTAGAGATAAGTATTTCCCTTAGTTTGAGAACCAAGCTATCAATCCAGTAAGAGACAACACACAAATCGCCTAATACCTGCACAAACAATCGAAAAACTTGCACCCAACGCGATAAAGGGGTTGTCAATCCCTTCTTGGTTACTTGCAAAAGTGAGATTTGATGGAGATAAATAAACAGTAAAGTAAATATTTTTGGTATTTTTGGTTTATATATCGAAAAGTAAAAGATTGCAAAAATAGTAGATCGGAAACTAATATTGTAGATCGAAAACTTGTATGATGGAAAATAGACCCGGGTGATGCGGAGCATCCCAAGGTCATCCCCATGGACCTACCTACGTCTCCCATGACACCACTTGGACCAATGCCAAGAGATCGAGCAAAGGCTATGGAAGATAAGTTGAACTCGCTCCTCTCCGAATTACCACTCTCTACATATGAGCTATGGCTACTACCTCAAGTGGAGACCCTATGCGTGATCAGGTACTTGGAGGAAGGCCATGGAGCAGCTACACCCAACGGACAAGACGGTGAGGACACCAAGTACAAGGAACAAGAAGAAGAGCTGCCAGGAAACCTCCAGCCACCGGATGACCGACCCCGGCCGGATGACCGGCGCTTGGAGCATCAGCCAGCCAACCAAGTCCCAGCCAGAAGACGCTCCAGCGGCTGGACGACCGACACCCGTCGGACAAGCAACATCTCCCAGCGCCTGGACGACCGAGCCCCTCTGGACGACCGACACCTCTATCACCGAGCCAAAACATCAGAAGTATGGCGGCCCCCAGACGACCGACCCACCGGACGTCTGGCCCCGACCGGATGACCGACCGAGCCCTAATTGAGCCAAAACATCGGACAACCTGGGCCAGACGGCCGATCCCTCGCGAGCCACCAGACTACCAATGATGGTCGGACGTCCGACGCCTGTATGCTGCCACGTGTTGGGCCGAAGCCCATACCCTTTCGTGACACTAGACTATAAATAGACCTCCTCCTCCATTTTTGTAGGGTTAGCAATGTGATAGCTCATTTGAGAGATAGAGATTTGGTCATCCACTTGGTTACTTCTCCATTGGAGTGCATGACCTCTTCAGAGAAGATCCCTCAAGCGGATTCAAGACCCCTCACGGGAAGAAACCCTCAAGGCCTCCTTGTGGAGAAAAACTAGTTACCTCTTGTATTGTCCCATGCTAACTTTGGATCGTGTATCTCTTTGTGTTTTGAGGATCTAGCATATGTGTGACCGAATCTTGTTGGTCGACTGTTTTCTCTCTTGCATTTCCCCTCATGTTCTTCGCGTTCTTCATAGGATCCCCTCCATTTCGTGAAAGATCGGGCATCTAGGGTTCTACCCTACATCATCTTGGTATCATGAGCAACATTGATCATGGATTTGGAGCCCCTGCACCTTGTTTTCTAGCTTGATTTTGTTATGTTCTTCCCCAATTTCGAAAATCCCCACCAAAAAATAGCCCCAAAAATTTTCTTTGTGATTTGTTGGTGTGATGAATTTTTGTTGGATTTGCTTTGCCACGAGTGGATCTAGCTTTCCCACATCATCTCCACCATTTGCATCCACAAAATCGCTCGAATTTGACCAATTTTACCACCCCAACCTCGAAAACCCGAGTTCATCCCGTGCCAGAAATCACCCAGGCACCGGACGTCCGACCGTCTCCGGATGTCCGACGACTACCGGTCGTCCGACCACCATAGGACGTCCGACCTTCCCTGACGAAACTGAACATTTTTAGTTCGGCCACCTCCACCTTTCCACCTCCACCTCCGCATACGCACTCTATCCCCATTCCCATTTCCGCATACGCACTACGATAGCCCTTCCACTTTCCGCAACCACAAATGCATACTCGCTACACACTCTGACAAATTTTGACACATTTGGTTTTGAGAATTTGAGTTGTGGTTCATCATTTCCTAGGGTGTTTCAGCTAACTAGGAACGGTTCGACATCGACATGACCACCGCTCATCGTCGCCACGAACGCATCATCGATAACAACCGTTCTTGCTTACACCTGACATACCAAGAATGGTAACTTCCACACCATCTTGGTATTGAGGTATATCTTCATTCTTACCATTCATTGATAACCACCATAGCCCATTTTGCATACCTTGCCTATCCAGACTAGCCTTTGAGTATTGCCGGCAATGTTACTTGTGCACATTAGTGATCATACTTCCCATTCCATACATACCATATCATCTTGGTACATATCTTGGTATCTTCTCTTGTGTCACAAGGTTGTCATCGCATATACAATTGCTATCTTGGTTCGTGAAGTTTTGCATGAGAAAGAGCTCAAAAGAGAAAGAGCCAAACAAGCTTTTAAGCAAAATGGAAAGATAAGCAAAGAGCTTTTAAGCAAGAACCATAGCATCATACAACATTAAGATTGTCATACTCAATCATCTTAGATCATATCATCGAAATACCATACATATAGCATACTTGGGATAGAAGTCGTTGTATTTTTGCTTAGTAGGTTGTGCACAAGTTTCATATCTGCCTATTGTGCAATCGTGCTAGCATCTCTCTAGTGTTGTGCAACAAGAGCATTTTCGTGGATTCCACATTTTGGCTCATTCCTTGGTTGCACGACCCCAATTATCTATTTGTGTGTGTGTTTCCGTGTACCATATCTTGCTATTGGTCAACTTGTTGCATTTGCAAATTTGTGAATATTTTCCAACTTTATTAAGGCTCACTAACAATTGCATCAAATTTTGTGCCACCATCCTAACCGAGCTCCACCGTAAGCTTTTATTTGTGTAGGGGTGAGAATCGACAAGAATTGGTACCAATTGTGCTATTTCCTTGTCACGCATTTGAGTGATCATTGATCCATCTTCAACATCGGTCAAGGTACATTTGGTGAAAGTTCTTCTCTTTCTCCCACTCACATATTTGCTTGGAATGATGGATAGGCCAGGTACTTCAACCAATCCACTCTTCATCGAGCAAGACAACGACATCACCTCCTACGTCACCAAGAGCCACCTCTTCGGTGCACAACGAGCTTTGCATCAAGAACAACAAGCAATGAGCGACTGCATCGACCATCTCTCCACTGACTTGCGACTCTCCGAGCGATGTACAAGAGACTACTTCGACAACAAGCTCGATGAAGAAAAACAAGAGAGAAACGCAAGAATGGACGAGATTCGTGCCTTGTTGGTCAACCGCTCTTCTACCTCTTAGTCCTACTCAAGAAGGAGCCGCTCGAGTCGACACTCCGATGACACCATCTCCGGCTCAAGTACTCCGACATCAAACACTCTTCGATGAGCCATGCACCAAGACCGTCAAGCAAACCGCAATCCTCTACATGGCAATCCTACACAAGAGCAATTTGACGAGAAAGCACATCGGCATCGCCAAAACCAAGCTACCTTGGCGCAAGCACAAGAAAGGCAATGCCAATGCCAACAAGAGGAAGAGCGAGCGCACCAACACCAAGAGGAGCAAGACGCTAAGGCGCTCCGACAACTACAACAACGGCGTGAAGCAAAAGCACTTGAGGCGCAACGTTCCCTCCATGACACAAGTCGCGCCATTGCCGGTCGTAACTGGCGTACTCGGGAGCAAGAAGAAGCACTTCGCGAAGAAGTTCAAGAGAGGAACTATCAAGCTCGAGTGCATCGTCAAGTTCCACAAGCTCCTCGACAAGAACCCCAAGTTTGCCAAATGAAGAAAACGGAAAACATCCAAAATAATGCATATCCGAAGCTAGGTGGTCATGGCATGTCATGTGAGATAAATGATGCAAAGGTAGCATGTCAATATCATCACAAGAAAAACAAATGCCAATAACCATGGGCTTGTCGTCTATGCCATAAGTGCAAATTGGGTTCATTTTAATGGCATATGCATAGTTACTATGAATAGATTGCAAATATGACATGTGGTTGATCTCATGCATAGCATATGACAAGTCAAGCAGATTGTCAAACATGATGTGACCAAGAGAGTTATCACAAGAAATCATATGCAACATCGCATCACAACTAATAGACTCCACTGGCAATCATCAAACTCATCATAAATGGGTAAAATCATTGCATGGGAAAGTCACACTAGCATGAAACGTGGCAATAGGTGGATCAACATCCTGCAAGCAATTAATGCCAAGATAGTCCATTAGTGGGACTAGAGCATCACCTTCACCTATATTACCTTTCTCATTCCACTCAAGTGGTGTAGGTGAGGTGGTAAAGACCGAACTGTGGTCATCTTCTTCATCTTGATGGAACCATGTGGGGGTGCATCATATTCCACCATGGCCATCGTCTTTTCCAAAGGGAGGACGGAGTCATCGAGTATCGGCGCGTCGTCATAGATGGGACGTAGCACCAAATGAGAAGACACAATAGAGGTAGAGGTTAAGTCATTAGTTTTGAAGGTGGCCTCATATGTCCTATCAAAATAGGTACACCAAGTGGTGTTTGTCTCACTCTCTCTATGTGGTGGCTCACCCACTCCCTCAAAATAGGTGCACTCAAAGTCACATATGGTGGAGTCACTCATCTCACTTAAGTGGTGGGGGTTATGGCTCTCCTCACATGGGAATTGGGGAAACTCATCATATATGGGGCTAGTGGTGAACTCTATCTCTCTCACACTCTCAATACCGTGGCACAAGTCACTCAAGTCATCACAAAATGCCGCCGTGGCTGAATGGAAAATCCCATGCTCAACCATCTTGTCACCGTCACTGTGGATGAAGGCCAAAGATGGCATAATCATTGTTCAAACTGAAATATTAAAGCTTCTGGAAGCAGGTATAATCTATCCCATAGTTGATAGTAGATGGGTAAGTCTTGTTCATTGTGTCCCTAAGAAAGAGGGTATTATCGTTGTTCCCAATAATAAAAATGAACTCATTCCACAAAGAGTTGTAACTGGTTATAGAATTGTAATTGATTTTAGAAAACTAAACAAACCCCCTAAAAAAGATCATTACCCCTTACCTTTTATTGATCAAATGTTAGAAATATTGTCTAAGCGTACACACTTTTTCTTTCTTGATGGATATTTTGGTTTCTCTCAGATACCTATATCACAATTCGACCAAGAGAAAATCACCTTTACTTGTCCTTTTGGAACTTATGCTTATAGACTTATGCCTTTTGGTTTATGCAATGCACCTGCTACTTTTCAAAGATGTATGACTATTATATTCTCTAATTTTTGTGAAAAGATTGTTGAGGTTTTCATGGATGATTTTTCCATTTAGGGAACTTCTTTTGATAATTGCTTAAGCAACCTTGATGGATTTCTGGAGAGATGTGAACAAACTAATCTTGTCTTAAATTAGGAGAAGTGCCACTTTATGGTGAATGAAGGTATTGTCTTGGGGTATACAATTTCTAAATGAGATATTGAAGTAGGTTAGGCTAAAGTTGATGCAATTGAGAAATTGCCATGTCCTAAAGATATTAAAGGTATAAGAAGTTGCCTTGGTCATGTTGGTTTATATATGAGGTTTATTAAAGACTTCTCTAAAATTTCTAGGCCTCTTAATAATCTCTTGCAAAAAGATGTCCCATTTGTTTTTTATGATGATTGTGTAGAAGCCTTTGAAACACTTAAGAAAACCTAAACCTCTGCACCTATTGTTCAACCACCTGATTGGAACCTGCCTTTTGAAATTATGTGTGATGCTAGTGATTATGATGTTTGTGTTGTTCTAGGACAAAGAGTTGATAAGAAATTAAATGCAATCCATTATGCTAGTAAAATTCTAGACAGTGCTCAAACAAATTATGCTACTACTGTGAAAGAATTTCTAGCAGTTGTGTTTGCATGTGATAAATTCAGATCATACATAGTTGATTCTAATGTAATTGTTCTCACCGATCATGCTGCTATTAAATACCTTATGGAAAAGAAAGATGCTAAACCTAGACTAATTAGGTGGGCTCTACAACTACACGAATTTGACTTGCATATTAATGATAGGAACGGAGCTGAGAATCCCGTAGCTGATAACTTGTCTAGGTTGGAAAATATTCTTGATGACCCACTACCTATTGGTGATAGTTTCCCTGATGAGCAACTAGTTGTCATAAATGCTTCTCATAATACTCCTTGGTATGCAGACTATGCTAATTATATTGTTGCTAAATTTGTACCACCTAGTTTCACATACCAACAAAAGAAAAAGCTTGTCTTTGATTTAAGACATTACTTTTGGGATGACCCACATCTTTATAAAGGAGTAGATAGTATTATTAGACATTGTATACCTAAGCATGAACAGGAACAAATCCTAGGAAAGTGTCACTCTGAGACTTACGGAGGACACCGTGCGGGAGACAGAACTGCACATCAGGTACTACAATCTGGTTTTTATGGGCCTACTATTTTCAAGGATGCTCGTAAGTTTGTTTTATCTTGTGATGAATGTCAAAGAATTGGTAATATTGGTATACGTCAGGGATTGCCTATGAATTATTCACTTGTTATTGAACCATTTGATGTTTGGGGATATGATTGTATGGGACCTTTTCCTTCCTCTAATGGGTGTACGCATATTTTAGTCCTTGTTGATTACGTTACTAAGTTGGTAGAAGCTATTCCAACTAGTAGTACTGATCATAACACTTCTATTAAAATGCCTAAAGAAGTTAGTTTCCCTAGGTTTGGAGTCCCTAGATATTTAATGACTAATGGTTGTTCACATTTTATTCATGGCGCATTCCGTAAACTGCTTTCTAAATA
Source organism: Triticum dicoccoides (assembly GCF_002162155.2). Lineage (NCBI taxonomy): Eukaryota > Viridiplantae > Streptophyta > Magnoliopsida > Poales > Poaceae > Triticum > Triticum dicoccoides. Next base: position 286,492,206 of record NC_041386.1, read on the forward strand.
TGATGTCAACCATAGAATTGCATCTCCCTATCACCTCAATGTAGTGGTCAAGTTGAATTGAGAAATAGAGAAATAAAGTTAATTTTGCAAAAGATCATCGATAGATCTAGAAAGACTTGGTCTAAGAAACTCGACGATACATTATGGGCTTATAGGACTGCTTATAAAAATCCTATGGGTATGTCTCCTTATAAAATGGTCTATGGAGAAGCATGTCATTTACCCTTGAGTTAGAACATAAAGCATATTGGGCAATTAAAGAACTCAATTATGATTTCAAACTTCCCGGTGAGAAGAGGTTATTTGATATTAGCTCGCTAGATGAATGGAGAACCCAAGCTCATGAAAATGCCAATTTTTTTATAGAAAATGTTAAAAGATGGTATGATAAAATAATTCCAAAATGGGAATTCAAAGTGGGTGAGTATGTTCTATTGTACAATTCTCGCTTTAGATTTTTTGAAGGAAAACTTCTCTCTAAGTGGGAAGGACCATACATCTTCGAGGAAGTTTATCGCTCTGGAGCTATTAAGATCAACAACTCAGAACGCACTAATTTGAGGGTTGTCAATGGACAAGGAAATAAGCATTATATCTCAGGTACGCCTATTAATGTTCAAACTAACATTATTCAAATTATGACACCGGAGGAATACATAAGAGAGACCTTCCAGAACACTCCAAAACCCTGAAAAGGAAGAGGTACGTGATACGGCAAGTGAACCGACTAGTCCATAAAAATACTTTCTGTCAGTTTTGAAACATTAGAAAAATACAAAAATAAGAAACAACCGAGGGGACCCACGAGGTGCACACGAGGCACCAGGGCGCCCCCCCTAGGCGCACCCTAGTGACTTATGAGCCCCTCGTAAGTCTTCCCGACTCCGTTTTCTTGTGGAATACATGTTTTGCAAGATAAAAAATCTTTATATATACTCCCGGACGTCTTGACCAACGCAACACAGAGATATCCTCTATTCTTGTTTCGTGCTATTTTTCCAACAGATCCGAAAGTATGTTGTCTCAAGACTCAGATGGAGAGAGCTTCGTATCACACTATGTTGCAAATCCAAGGATCTATGGGGATATAGATCCCTATGGATGCTCCACGGAGGAGGAGCAAGATGTCAACTTGAAGGGAACAGAAGACGCGAGCTTGGATGAAGACGACACCCCTCTACCTCAACCGGGAGATATGCATGTGGTGTTCAAGAAGTCGAGTCTTCCAAACATAGTAAACAAATCTAAGATCCAAGTTATCCCTTTTCGTCTTCTACAGGAAAACAAGAATGCATTGTGTGAGAAGATAGTGGAGCTTGATCAAGAAATTAGCAAGTTGAAGGAAGAAAACTGTGTTATCAAGCTGAAACTAAAGGACAAGCCCACCACCTCATCAGCACCATCATCGCCGAAGAAATAAACTTGAGTACACGGGTATGGGCACTCCCCTTGGCTTGTGCCAAGCTTGGGGGGAGGTGCCGCGATATCATCTCACAATCACTTTTATTGTCTTTACCTATTTTTAGTTTGATCTTTAGTTATTCCGTGATTTAGTTGAATAAAAGTTTAGTATGATCTATTTTTGAGTGCTAGTTTCTTGATCTATTTGTATATGTAATCGAGTTGAGACTTATATAATAAATAGTAGAGTTTTTGCTTCTTTACTTTTGTGTTTCAAACGTAGCAATGAAAATAGTGAAAAATATCATTGGTCAATGATGCAATTCATGAAAAAATTAATAAGGAAGAGAAGATTCACATACAAATACACTATCTTAGACACCTTTTATGATTGTGAGCCCCCATTGAGTATTCTATGTGAAATTGTTGACGTTGGACAAGCAAGACAATGCAATGAATTATGTTTTCTTATATTCACATAGAAGTTATATTGCCATAGATCCTCTAACATGTGGTGCTTGCCCAATATCTTTGCTAGCCAAAAATCCACACCAAGTAGATATACTACTTGTGCATCCAAAAACCTTGAACCCAGTTTCATGTCTTGAGAGTCCACTATACCTACCTATGGACTGAATAAGATCCTTCAAGTAATTTTTCATCGGTGCATACACTAGTGTACCAATCGTCGCACCATGATCCTCAACGACGACAGGACCTATGACTCAATGAGTGAGGAAGAAATGGACGTGCTTGAACACATGCCCATGCACTGGCGTATGAATGAGGATGAAGATGACCAAGTATTTTGTGACAATGATTCGAGGCCCACTCTCGTTGTCTCCAAGGTCTGGACACTTTAACAACAACAAGATGAAGACCAAAGATGCCATATCTTCCACACCGAGGCGAGCATCAATGGAAGCTCCGTGAAGGTCATCGTCGATGGAGGAAGTTGCCACAATTTGGGTAGTGAAGAACTATGCTCCAAGCAAAAGTGGTCAAGATAAAGAACCCTCACCCCTACAAGGTCCAATGGCTTAGCAACTCTAGCACCATTTAAGTGGAGCACACCGTTCAAGTCTCCTTCAAGATTGGACCATATGAAGACACTTTGGAGTGTGATGTGGTTCCTATGTCTATTGATGCGGAGAAACCTACGATCATCCCCATGTACACTCAAGCATACGCGCCTTTGGACCTAAGGTGAACTCGCTCATTTCCAAATCTTCCTTTTCCGCATGTAAGACATGGATGCTACTTCAAGCGCGAACCTTGTGCATACTCAGGTACACCCGAGGAGACCATGGAGAGACCAAGGACCAAGGCCAAGCATGCACGGAAGTGAAGGAAGGAGAAGGAAGAAGGGCCAGCTACTACAGCGGCCGGACATCCGGCCCTAGCCCGGACATCCGGCCCAGCCCGGACATCCGGCCTGACCACTGGAAATCCGGCATCGGCCATCGAGAGAGCACCGCAAAGGCCCAGTGCATCCCGGACACCCGGACATCCGGCTCCTCCCGAAGCCCCGGACATCCGTCCGCCTTCGCTCGGAAATCCGGCCCCTCCATCACCGAATGCATCTGGAAGACCCAGGCCAGCCCGGACATCCGGCCCCTTGCCCCGGACATCCGGCCCGTCCCGAAGCCCCGGACATCCGGCCCCTGCCTGTGCGCAGAGAACGGGCCAAGGGCCCATGTATCCTCTCCCACTTACCCCTTCGTGGCTAAGGCCTATATATACTCCCCACCTCCTCCTAGTTAGGGTTAGAGTTGTGATAGCTCATTTGAGAGATAGAGCTTCGCTCATCCATATCGGATCTACTCCTTGAGAGAGACCACGACCCCTCTTCGGAGAAGATCCACCTTGGATTCAAGACCCCTTTACAGGAAGATCCCCTTGTGGATTCAAGACCTCCTCACGGAGAAGACCGGTTACCATTTGTATCATCCCTTGTTGACTTTGGATCTTGTATCTCCTCTTGTATTTCGAGGATCTAGCACATGTGTGACTTAATCTTGTTGGTTTGAGTGATTCTCTCGTATTTCCCCTTGTGTTTCCCCTCGTGATTTCCCTCGTGTTCTTGTAGGATCGAAAGTATGTCTAGAGGGGGGGTGATTAGACTTACTTGACCAAATAAAAATCTAGCCTTTCCCCAATTTTAGTTCTTGGCGGATTTTAGCAACTTTGGACAAGTCAAACAATCTTAACACAATTCAAGCAAGCATGGAAAGAGTATATGAGCAACAGAAAGTAAAGCATGCAACTTGCAAGAATGTAAAGGGAAGGGTTTGGAGGATTCAAACGCAATTGGAGACACAGATGTTTTTGTCATGGTTCTGATAGGTGGTGCTATCGTACATCCATGTTGATGGAGACTTCAACCCACGAAGGGTAACGGTTGCGCGAGTCCACGGAGGGCTCCACCCATGAAGGGTCCACGAAGAAGCAACCTTGTCTATCCCACCATGGCCATCGCCCACGAAGGACTTGCCTCACTAGCAGTAGATCTTCACGAAGTAGGCGATCTCCTTGCCGTTACAAACTCCTTGGTTCAACTCCACAATCTTGTCGGAGGCTCCCAAGTGACACCTAGCCAATCTAGGAGACACCACTCTCCAAGAAGTAAGAAATGGTGTGTTGATGATGAACTCCTTGCTCTTGTGCTTCAAATGATAGTCTCCCCAACACTCAACTCTCTCACACAGGGTTAGGATTTGGTGGAAAGAAGATTTGAGTGGAAAGCAACCTGGGGAAGGCTAGATATCAAGATTCATATGGTAGGAATGGAATATCTTGGTCTCAACACAAGTGTAGGTGGTTCTCTCTCAGAAAAAGTAAGTTGGAAGTGTAGGTTCGTTCTGATGGCTCTCTCCATGAATGAAGAGGTGGTGGAGGGGTATATATAGCCTCCACACACAATCTAACCGTTACACATAACTTCCCAAACTAAGTGGGACCGAATGGTTAAACTTGGTCGGACCGATTCAGCAAAGCTAGTGACCGTTAGGGTTTTCGGTGGGACTGACATGCAACTCGGTAAGACCAATATGATTAGGGTTAGGGAATAACATAATCTCGGTGAGACCCATTACACAAACTCGGTGAGACCGATTTTGGTAATAAGCTAACCAGAGAGTTGGTCAGGTAAATTCGGTGGGACCGATCGCTCATTTCAGTGAGACTGAAACGTTATGAAGGGAAAACAAAGAGTTTACATTGCAATCGCGGTGGGACCGATCGCTCATCTCGGTGAGACCGAAATGTTACGAAGGGAAACAGAGAGATTAAAACCCCATCTCGGTGAGACCGATTTCCTAGGGTTTGTGGCAGTGGCTATGACATTTGAAACTCAGTGGCGCCGGATAGGAAGAATCGGTGGGGCCGAGTTTGACTTTTGGTTTAGGTCATATGTGGATGTGAGAAAGTAGTTGAGGGTTTTGGAGCATATCACTAAGCATTTTGAGCAAGAACCTCATTAAGCAACACCTCATCCCTCCTTGATAGTATTGGCTTTTCCTATAGACTCAATGTGATCTTGGATCACTAAAATGGAAAATGTAGAGTCTTGAGCTTTGAGCTTGAGCCAATCCTTTGTCCTTAGCATTTTGAGGGGTCCACTTTTCTCATCCATGCCATGACAATCATTGAGCTTTCCCGAGATATTAATCTTGAAATAGCATTAGCTCAATGAGCTATATGTTGTTAGGAATTACCAAAACCACCTAGGGATAGTTGCAAGGTTGTCAGAATCGCGATTTTGAATCGGATCAGAGCTTTGATGGTAGGATCGCAAATCGTAGAATCTCCACTATCAGGATCGTATAAACGTAGATTCTAAGAACTAAAATCGTAGAATCATAGGGGTTAGTTTGGATCGTAAAGTCGTAGAATCGTATAACATAATCGCAATTCTGACAACCTTGGATAGTTGCACTTTCAATCTCCCCTTTTTGGTAATTGATGACAACATATAGATCAAAGCTTCGACAAATGATAATAAGAGTGAAAAACATTGTCGCTTTGAGAAGTATGTGAAAAGCAAGAGATCCCCCTAAATTTGTGCATAGTTTAAGATTTGCTTTGGACTGCAAATGCACAAAGAGTTAGGATCATGGGTTACTCTTCCATGTCACATACATCTTGGTGGAGCGCTCAAAATGATAATCTTTACCTACTAATAAAGCGGCTATCGCTTCTGGTCGTCCATCAATAAAATTACCCTTCGAGTTGGTAAAAATTACCCACCAATGCCACCGGTAATTGGAAAAACGATTTAACTTTTCGGATAAAAATCACCGCCTCCTTCCTTGCTTTATAGGGACGCGGCGTGCAATAGTCATAGAATGAAGAGCAGTAGAGCGGTCGGCCTATCCCTCCTCTAGCAACCAGACCTCGGGTTCGATCCCCAGTGTCCACAAGTTTTTTAGCTTTCTTTTCTCACGCATGTTGTATCCATGTATCTGTTCATCGGTCGGCCCATGTGCGGGGCTTCACTCCCCTAGTTTTTTTTCATTTTACTTTTTTGTTTTTTTCTCGTTCTTTTTTCTTTTTTCTTTATTCTTTAAATTACTTGGGGATTTTAATATTCTAAAAGTTGCGAGTTTAAAAGAATGTTTGAGAAATCTAAAAATATGTGAATACAAAATTGTTTAGAAAATCATAAAAAAATTACAGATTCAAAAATGTTGGTGGTTTTGTAAAATTGTTCGCAAAATTATAAAAAAAATCACAACGTGGAAAAAATGGCCGTGAAATAAAATCATGTTCATGATTTTGAAAAAATGATCGTGTATTCAAAACATATTCGGGAATCTGAAAAAAAATGTCCATGACATTTTAGAATATGTTCACAAAAATAAAAATAAATATTTGTTTTTTAAATTTGTTCCCCAATTTTTTTTAAAAAGTTCATCGATTCAAAAAATGTTTGTTGAGACAAAAAAAATAATGAATTCGAAACTGGTTCATACATTTAAAAAGATTGTAAACAAAACTAATGTTCATGATTTTTTCGAGAAAATCAAATTTTTTACAAAAAATTGTTTGTCGATTTGAAAAACTGTTCACTGATTTATGTCTAGGATTTGATTAGTTTTTCGAAAGTCTTTATATGTCTTGGCATTGGGAGTAGTTCGTGCTCAGTGAGATTTGCTTTTAAAGTTTTAAACGTTCCCTTGTGCAACATAATTAAAAGTGTGACATGCACTGGCAAACTCATAGCCTTGGGATTTACCGTGTCGAATGCATTGTGATCACGTAGACATCATGACCATCATCTGTTAGGGTGGGAAAGAATGAATGACAACATGGTGAGCCACTGTGTTAAAAATAGAGTACGCTCATATATCAAGATATTTAGTCATACTTATTTGATTAGCTATAATTTTTTGTCTCCCGTTGCAATGCACGGGCATATTTACTATAATTAAAATACATGCAGTCATCACCAAGCAAAGTGAGTGATCATATAAAAGGATAATGTCATCCAACAAGCACTAAGGTAGCATATGATCAAACACATGATCATCTAAGCAAGCACAAAGTATAAATTATCTCAACCAAGCAAATAATAAAGTTTAACCACCAAGGAGAAACGCAAGAGAGAACAAAAGCAACACTCTCTCTCGAAGCCTATGATCTATACATTCTCTCCCCCCTTTGGCAACAAGTTACCAAAAAGTTCATAAAAAATGGATAGTGCTAAATCGACTCTCAGGCTTGGTCTTCAGGTGGTGGTGTAGACAGAACTCCAAGGACGAAGGCGTCAGTTGATGTAGATGGAGCTGGTGGCACTGAAGCTATAGCTGGTGCAGATGAAGTTCCTCTGGTGTTTGTGACAGGCACTGCAGCAGACCTCTGACCTCTGGGCACTCTAGCAAAAGCATCAATGGTTGTCTTGCCCTTCTTCTCCTGCACTTCATCCTGAAGTTGCTGAACGACTAACTGGATCTCAGTGACCTTCACATCTAAGTCATAGAACTTCTGCTCCACGATCCTCTCCAAGCTCTCCTGGTTTTGAGTCAGGGTAGCCAATCCCTTCTCAATCCTCAGAGTGGAGGCAATCAAGTATCCAAGCTGATCTTGCTTGCTCTTCAGAAGATACTGAGATGCCTCTTCAGTGGTTGGTATCTTTGCGGCCTTTTTAACCCTTGCCTTCTCCTTCTTGGCTTGTGCATGCACAGAAGATGGTTCATTTTCATCCATCACCAGTGTGTTGTCCTCAAAGTCTGGGTAGATGGGCAGGTGCTCCTTGTCCAGCAGATATGTGCCAGTGCCCATCTTGGAGTTGATCAGCTCCTGGATCTGTGGGGCATACCCACAACTCCTCTTCTGATCTGCAGCTATCCTCTTTATGGTTTCCACAATTAGGCTCATGACCTTGAACTTCTGTGGAACATCAAAAATATGCAGCAAGTTGATGGAGTGACCTCTGATCATCTTGTGATCACCTGACTTTGGCAAAAGAGTGTGCCTGAGGATCCAGTTGATTGTTGACAAGCCTAGCAGAAGGTAATGTACTGATCCAAACTTGTGTGTCTCAAGAGCAGCATCTGGGATCTCTTTGTACATGTGTGGCATGGTGTTGTGATCGTTCTTCTTCTTGGCATAGACATCCAAGTCATCTTCTTGTTCTTCTGAGGCATTGATCAACTGAGCCCATTCTGCAATTGTTGACTGGTACCTAGTGCCTTCAGACATCCAGACAATCCTTCCATCTGGGTAGAAATGAGCTGTGGAGTAGAACTGCATGATGAGCTCATCATTCCATTTTGTGAGATTCTGAGCCACAAACTCATCGACTCCACATGCCTTGAAGCTGTCATATACACTAGGGAACTGATCCTCATTTTCCTCAATGAATTTCCAATCCACCCATCTCTGTCACACACTATTGGCTTCTTGTCAAGCAACACTGTCTCATAGAAGTCCTGATGTTCCTTGATATGGAACTTGTAGTCCACAACAGTTCTTCTTCTGGTGGCATATGGATCTGACTCCCTCCATAGCCTCAATCCTGAATCCTTCCTTATCTTCATGTTCTCAGCTACTGGATGAGCATCATTGTGATCTGGAATTTTTGGCTTCAACTTCCTCAAGACATGTGACTCATCATCTTCTTCTTCCATTGCAGCTTCAGGCACTTGGGCCTTGTTCTTCTCCTCAACAGGGATATTCCTGGTGCTCCTCTTTAGTTTTGGCTTTGGAGCTGGAGCAGCAGTCTTAGGAGCAGTCTTAGGCTTAGATGGAACAGCCCCTGCCCTTATAGAATCTCCCATAAGCTTTTGAGCTTTGGGTGCTGGTGCTGCATCCTCTTCCTCTTCCTCTTCCTCTTCTTCAGAGTCTTTCATTATTGAAGATCTCCCAAGCACTCTGGCAGTGATCTTCTTGACCCTCTCTTTCCTTTTCTTTTCTGCCACAACCTGCTCTTTGGGTGTAGATCCCAAAGTCTCTTGAGTGGATGTTCTGGCTTTTGACATGGGAGCTCTCTTGGCAGGAACCTTTTGCTTCATCCCTGGCTTAGTGGCAGCAGTTGTGCCATATTCCTTTTTCAGGACTTTCCTCTTTGAGGTGGACTCTTCCTCAGCAGCCACATAGTCCTCATCCTCTGAATCTGAGGTTTTCTTCTTTCTGGTCCTGGTGGCTGCCTTGGGCAAGTTACTGGGTGTGCTCCTGCTTCCATCCTCTGAGCTACTGGAGGGACTAGTTCCCTCACTCATCTGAATCTCCTCCTCAGATTTGTTCTGACTATCACTCTGATCTGACATGATGCTAACACTGACAGTAGACCCTGTGAATAGATTATAGATGAGGTAGAGTGGATGATCATCACAAAGTGCAAAGGTTTTTGCAAAAGAATGAATCAAAAACATAGTTTTAGTTTTCCACAGAGAGCATTTCGGGTCTACCGATTTGAAATCTCGGTGATACCGAAGCAGCTGTTGGAACCTAAACTAGTGAACTTGGTCAGACCGAGTCACAGTTCGGTGGCACCGAGACTGCTAGGGTTTCACAAAGACTCGAACTCGGTCACACCGATTTGCAATTCTCGGTCAGACCGAGAATCACATGTGCAATGGCCTGAGCCAAATTGGTGGAACCAATTTCAACAACTCGGTCGGTCTGAGATGGTTTCGGCGAAAACCTAACCCTAAATTTTCAACCCTCTTCTAAACTACGGAGTGTTTTCATTGGATAAAGTGATCTCAATCGTGGCAAGATACATGGCAAAACAATGTGCTAGGGAATCAGAGTGAGAACAGCACAAAGATCAAGTCCATACCCTAGTTCGGCGATGGACTCGGTACGGCGGCAACGGCGGAGACGATCCCGTTGACGGCGACAGAGACCAGTGACTGGAGGCGGCTGGCGACGAGGAGGACGATCCAGAGACCCAGGGAGGCAGAGCAGGCTGAGCGCGGGCGAAGAGGTTCGGAAAGTTTTCCAAATTTTGTCCCGTGGGTATATATAGCCTGACCCTGTCGGTGTAACCGAGTGGAACAACTCGGTGACACCAAGATGCATAACTGCAAGCAGTTACTGCAACTCGGTGTGACCGAAAAGTTCAAATCAATTGCACCGAGATTAAAACCTAGATCAACTTAGTGATCTCGGTATGACCGAAATGGATGAATCGGTCAGACCAAAATGCACAAAGAAGTTTTGGAAGTTTAAGTCTATGACGAATCGGGGACTCCGAGTGCTCCTCACACAGAGTGGTTCGAATCTGACTTGATCAAACTTTGTGATGCAGCATGAATAGAGTTTGAGACAAGAAGAGCACAGATAGCTAGAGAAGGTTCTTAGGCATTCTTGTCCATCCACTTGGCAATAGAAAAAGAAACCAACCAATCAAAACAACAAGTGGATGTCCTCGAATGAGTAAATTATGCAACCAACATGCTCACACAATAAAATGATAAATGAAATATGTGGCAAAGCATGCACAAACAATTATAGCATCTATCAAGCAATTGGCGATGACTAGGTCATCTATATATGAGTATATTGACTTAGGAGTCAAATGAGAACATTTGATCATAGGTCATACTCATCATTTAAGCACAAGTGGGGTTACCACTTTTACATAAAGCGTTGTTGTGTTCACACCATTAGAGTTGCTTTAGCTCAATTCTTAGAGTAAAGCTCCCCCTAGATGTGAGATCCCCCCTAAGAGGGATGAACTAACCTTGGGTTTTGTCGATGATGACTTCATGTAGGTGTTGAAGCTGTGGATGCTCTAAGTTGATGTAGATCATTCAGAGCTATCCTTTGAAGTGAGTTGCACTTTCAATACCTACACGGGTTAGTACCACAAGGAACAAACGAGGATATCCATATACATAGAGTGATGCACACACAAGATGATGTCTATGAGAGCATTAGGTTACCTTGTCCCTTGTCTTACCAACAAGAGGGTTCGTGACTTCTTGAACTAGTGCAAGATGTGGAAGTTGATTGCACTTGTTCTTGCCAAAATGATAAGAGTGAAGTATGTTGGCGGAGTCACCCTCAAGAACTCTCTAGTTCTTCTTCTTCGGGATCCACACCATCTTGATGGGAATCCTCGGAGTTGTAGTTGTACTTGATGAAGTGGAACTTGATGTAGTCTTGGGAACCCACTTGACCAAGGCCTTAGGAGCTTCTTCAAATGCATCAATTTCCTCTTGAAGCTTGTCCTTCCCTTTTTCCTTGTGGTCTTGTGGTGGAAGATCATCTTGAGCTTGTGTCCCTTTGAAAGAAGTAGGACCATACTTCTCTTGTTGAGGAACAAACTTCGTCTTGGTATATCGATCTTCTTCTCACCCAACTCCATTGGCATTGAACTTTCGTTCAAAACCAATACCTTGATTCTTCCGGTGCCTTCCTTGCTTGCATACAATTTCCTCGAATTGCTTACTCCCGGCAAGGCTCTTGTAAACACCTTTCTCTATGATTCCCTTCAATAAGCTATTTTGTTGCTCAAGTGTAACTTGGCTAAGAGAATCATTAGTGGAATCAAGAGAACTACTAGAAGCAACAATATTGGATTTAGCATGATTATTGTTACTACTAGAGGAAGAATCTTTCTTGTTCTTGTTACTAGACTTGACTTGAGGCATGTAAGTGGATAAGAGTAAACGCTTGGCAATGTAAGAAGAACTTTTCTTGCGAAGATCATCATTGATTGCCTTTCAGAACTCATGCTCTTGCTCAAGATTGAGCTTCTGAAAACGTAATTTCTCCTAAGATAGTTTCATGAGCTAACTTAAGAGTGTTTAGTTCTTTAGTTAGAGACTCAATCTTCTCCTTATCATTGTCATTCGCTTTATCTTGATTAGCATGATTAATTGATGTTTCATCATAGTATTCATCACTAGAGTTGTCAACAAGTAAATCATCATCACCTAACAAGTCATCTTCATCACTATTGAAATCAACATACTCGGGGTGTGATACCTTTGGACCTTTGGCCATGAAGCATCTTCCAATTCCTTCATTTGGTGAATCAAATATGTCATAGGAGTTGGTTGACACAAGTGCTAGACCGGCAACACCTTCATCTTGAGTATATTCAGAGTCGGAGTGATAGCTTCTCTCAGAGTGATTGTCGGAGTCGGAGCCGGATACCCATTCACCAACATGAGCTTGATGTCTTCGTTTTGTGTAGCTCCTTGATGACTTGTCCTTCCTTTCCGAATCCTTACTTCTCCAAGAGGGTCTTCGTTCATAACGATCATACCTACTCCTCTCCTTCGATGGTGATTCTTCTCTTCTACTTCTTCTTTTGGGAGAATCTTCTCTTCTCTTGTAGGGGGTCGTACATTCATTGGAGTAGTGTCCAGGTCTTCCACAATTGTAGCAGTTTCGCTCTTGACTAGAAGATCTTTTTTAATTGTAGGACCTTGACTTGGAACTTCTCTCTTTGCTTCTACTCTTGTAGAACTTGTTGAAGTTCTTCACCATTAGGCTCAATTCTTCATTGAAGGTTTGTTTCTCACTTGATGACGCGTGAGCTTCACATGAGGCTTTGTAAGCACCACTGACTTGTTATGGAGCTCCTCCTTATCCTTGAGTGACATCTCATGAGCAACAATTCTTCCAATGACTTCCGTTGGCTTGAGATCTTTGTAATTTGGCATCATTTGGATCAATGTGCATACGGTATCATATTTTCCATCCAAGGCTCTTAGGATCTTCTTGATGATGAATTTGTTGGTCATCTCTTCACTTCCTAAGCCGGCAATCTCATTTGTGATAAGAGCAAGCCTAGAGTACATTTCAGCGACACCTTCACCATCCTTCATTTTGAACTTGTCAAGTTGACTTTGAAGCACATCCAACTTGGATTCCTTGACGGAGTCGGTACCTTCATGCATATCAATCAAAGTATCCCAAATTTCCTTTGCATTCTCAAGACGGCTGATTTTGTTGAATTCTTCGGGGCACAATCCGTTGAAGAGGATATCACAAGCTTGAGCATTGTATTATAGCATCTTCAACTCTTCCGCAGTAGCTTCACGGTTTGGTTCTCTCCCATCAAAGAATTCGCCTCGCAAGCCAATACACACAATAGCCCAAATGACGGGGTTATGTCCAAGAATATGCATTTTCATCTTATGCTTCCAACTAGCAAAATTAGTACCATCAAAGTAAGGACCTCTACGGTGGTAATTTCCCTCGCTAGATGCCATACTCTCCTAGGTTGTGAAACCAAGGCTATGACCACCAAAAGCTATGGAAATCAAAGCAAATGGAGACCAAAGCTCTAATACCACTTGTAGGATCGAAAGTATGTCTAGAGGGGGGTGATTAGACTTACTTGACCAAATAAAAATCTAGCCTTTTCCCAATTTTAGTTCTTGGCCGATTTTAGCAACTTTGGACAAGTCAAGCAATCTTAACACAATTCAAGCAAGCATGCAAAGAGTATATGAGCAGCGGAAAGTAAAACATGCAACATGCAAGAATGTAAAGGGAAGGGTTTGGAGGATTCAAACGCAATTGGAGACACGGATGTTTTTGTCGTGGTTCTGATAGGTGGTGCTATCGTACATCCACGTTGATGCAGACTTCAACCCACGAAGGGTAACAGTTGCACGAGTCCACGGAGGGCTCCACCCACGAAGGGTCCACGAAGAAGCAACCTTATCTATCCCACCATGGCCATCGCCCATGAAGGACTTGCCTCACTAGCGGTAGATCTTCATGAAGTAGGCGATCTCCTTGCCCTTACAAACTCCTTGGTTCAACTCCACAATCTTGTCGGAGGCTCTCAAGTGACACCTAGCCAGTCTAGGAGACACCACTCTCCAAGAAGTAAGAAATGGTGTGTTGATGATGAACTCCTTGCTCTTGTGCTTCAAATGATAGTCTCCCCAACACTCAACTCTCTCTCACAGGATTTGGATTTGGTGGAAAGAAGATTTGAGTGGAAAGCAACTTGGGGAAGGCTAGAGATCAAGGTTCATATGGTAGGAATGGAATATCTTGGTCTCAACACAAGTGTAGGTGGTTCTTTCTCAGAAAAAGTAAGTTGGAAGTGTAGGTTCGTTCTGATGGCTCTCTCCACGAATGAAGAGGTGGTGGAGGGGTATATATAGCCTCCACACAAAATCTAACCGTTACACATAACTTCCCAAACTCGGTGGGACCGAATGGTTAAACTCGGTCAGACCGATTCAGGAAAGCTAGTGACCGTTAGGGTTTTCGGTGGGACCGACATGCAAGTCGGTAGGACCTATATGATTAGGGTTAGGGCATAACGTAATCTCGGTGAGACCAATTACACAAACTCGGTGAGACCGATTTTGGTAATAAGCTAACCAGAGAGTTGGTCAGGTAAACTCGGTGGGACCGATCGCTCATTTCGTGAGACCGAAACGTTACGAAGGGAAAACAGAGATTTTACATTGCAATCTCGGTGAGACCGAAATGTTATGAAGGGAAACAGAGAGATTACATCCCCATCTCGGTGAGACCGATATCCCTATCGGTGAGACTGATTTGCCTAGGGTTTGTGGCAGTGGCTATGACCTATGAAACTCGGTGGCGCTGGATAGGAAGAATCGGTGGGGCCGAGTTTGACTTTTGGTTTAGGTCATATGTGGATGTGAGAAAGTAATTGAGGGTTTTGGAGCATATCACTAAGCATTTTGAGTAAGAACCTCATTAAGCAACACCTAATCCCTCCTTGATAGTATTGGCTTTTCCTATAGACTCAATGTGATCTTGGATCACTAAAATGGAAAATGTAGAGTCTTGAGCTTTGAGGTTGAGTCAATCCTTTGTCCTTAGCATTTCGAGGGGTCCACTTTTCTCATCCATGCCATGCGAATCATTGAGCTTTCCTGAAATATTAATCTTGAAATAGCATTAGCTCAATGAGCTATATATTGTTAGGAATTACCAAAACCACCTAGGGATAGTTGCACTTTCAGTTCTTCGTGTTCTTCGCGGCATTCGCTGCTTTCGTGAAAGATCGGCCATCTAGGGTTCCACCCTACATCATCTTGGTATCATGAGCCACGTTGATCACAATTTCGGAGCCTCCCTGTTGTGTTTTCTAGCCTAATTTTGTTGATTTCGTCATAAATTCGAAAATCCCCACCAAAAATAGCTCGATTTTTTTTGTGATTTGTTGGTTTGACGAAGTTTTGTTTGATTTGATCCATGGATTTGCTTGGTTTCAAGTGGATCTAGCATATCCCCACTTTTCCTCACTTTCCATCCACGAAATCTGTACATTTTTGACTTTGGAATCATCCATTTTTGCCCCCAATTCAAAAATTTCCGCCTCAAACGAGATCTGGATTCGTCGGGCCGGACATCCGGGCCATCGGGCCGGACATCCGGGTCCCAAGCCGGACATCCGGCTCCTGGAGCGCCAAATTTGCACAGTTCTGGACACTGACCCCCGGATATCCGGCCCCCGCCCCCGGATATCCGGCCCGTGACATCTCAGCCATCCCCGTTTCACCGTTTTGTCCATAACTAATTCATCCGGAGTCCGATTTTCGCGTTCTTTAGCTCGTTGAAAAGCTCTTGACATCCCCCTTCCAACAAAAATACTACCATAACCATTTGACTCCATCAAATGTTTGGAACTTTGCCATCTTTGCCTAGGGCTTCCACCACAACCTCCGCATAACCACCACCGACTTCCGCAACCTAACTAATTTTGTTCCTTATAGCGTTTGTGGTTGCTTGAGTAGTGATTCGAGTCTCCTAAGGTGTTTAGGATACTTAGGGACGATTGCTTCTTCATCAACCACCACCACCACCACCATAACTCCCACATAGGCTTGTCCACCATACACTTCCACCACCCCAACTTAACCCAATTTTGTTTGTGTTGTGAGTTGTGTCTCCTAAGGTGTTTCAGCTACTTAGGGACTGTGCTTCCAACTCCGACACCGTGTATAGACAACCTTACCCTCCACTTCTGCATTGCCTACTCGCAAAACCCATCATTGCATTTCCGCAATCCCATTGAGCTTCCGCAACACCACCACCACATTCCCGCTACCACCATTTGACATTTGAGATTTTGAGTTCACGGTTTTTCCGTTTCCTAAGGTGTTTCGGCTACTTAGGGACGATTCTCCATCATCTTGGTATCTCCATCAAGATCACCGCCACTCATCATCAACATGGACGGTAACCTCCATATCATCTTGGTATCGTGGTATCCCTCCATTGTATATTCCCTTGCAATTGCATTGATAACCCCTAGCCCATTTGCGCCACTTGCCTATCGAGACTAGCCATTTGAGTATTATCGGCAACGTTACTTGTGCACATTAGTGATCTGCACCATACATTGCATACATACCATATCATATTGGTATCATATCATCCCTTGTGTCACAAGATTGTTCCCGTATATATCCAATTGCTATCTTGGTTTGTGCATTTTGCATTGTGGCCATAAAAAAGAATAAGATTTTAAGCAAAGAAAAAGAGTGAACAAAGAGTTTGTAAGCAAGTGCCATAGCATCATACCACATTGCATAAGATTTTCATATCCGATCATCTTGGATCATACCACCGGAACATCATATACATAGCATACTTGGGATAGAAGTCGTTGCATTTTTGTCTCCTATAGGTTGTGCACAAGTGTCGTATCCGCCTATTGAGCAATCGTGCTAGCGTCTCTCTTGAGTTGTGCAACATGAGCATTTTCCATGGATTCCACATTTTGTGCTCATCCTTGGTTGCACGACCCCATTTATCTATCCGTGTGTGCGTTTCCGTGTGCCACCCATATTGCTATTGGTCTACTTGTTACACTTGCAACTTTGTGAATCTCTTTCAACATTATTGACTCTTTCTAACATTTTGCATTAAATTTTTGTGCCACTATCCTCACCGAGCTCCACCATAAGCCTTATTTGTGTAGGTGTGAGAAACCGACAAGATTTGGTACCAATTGTGCTATTCCCTTGTTCCACATTAGAGTAATCATTGATCCACCTTCAACTTCGGTCAAGGTACATTTGGTATTTGTTCTTCTCTTTCTCCCACTCATATTTGCTCGAGTATTGTGATGGATAGACAAGGCATTTCATCTCCGGTCTTCGACAACAACGACGGCGTGAACAACTACATCACCAAAGCGTCAATCTTCGATCTACAACGACAAATGCAAGGCGCACAATCATGATTGAGAGAACGCATCGAGAACCTCTCCATTGACATTCGCCACTCCGAAGCGAGGAAAAGAGACTAGATCGACAACAAGCTTTTCACACAAAAGGAGGAGCAAGGATGGAGGAGATTCGAACCTTGTTGATCAACCATTCTTCCCCTTCATCATCCTCAAGGCGGTGATGTTCAAGTCACAAGTCTTTGGAGCGCAAATATAATGCAAGTGCAAGTCGTCCACATCCACATCTCCATGGCGATCATCATCACATTCATGATCCACCTCGTCATGAAGGGCAAGTCACCTCCAAGCAACATGTGCACGACGACGACGAACGACATATACTACGAGCTCAAGTGCGACAACGCCAATATCATCATGACGATGCTCACCAAGCACAAATGTAGAAGTCCCAACAAGCCCTACTTCACGCCAAGTCCACGCTTCATGAGAAAAAGAGAAGACCGCGAGATGACCACAACCAAGACGGCGCTACGGCTACTACCACCACCACTTTGGCATCTTCTCCAAGTGCTATCAAGGCATCTTCGCCTTTGGACGTACGGCATCTTCGCCTACTCCCCACAAGTATGCCTACAACGACTTCATCAAGTCCAAGGCGACCACCTACGAGGGAGGGCGACACTTCCATCTTCGGAAGCCCCTCAAGGAAGATGGCCGAGCATGGGAAATTCCCTTCGGTCATGGAGACGAGCTATGAGGTGCTACATCATATGGGCCTCCAACAACAAGACGGTGACAAGAAGGTCGAGCAAGGGCCATCCCCTTCGACCACGGCGACAAGCATGAACCTCTTCAACAACATGAAGACGACACCCATATTGGACTCATACTCCGAGTCAAGCTACGAGACCGCACATGAGACCTTATTTTTTGTCTTAGAGGAGAGTGATGATGTGCCATCTTCGGCCTTCATCCACTGCTACAACTACGACATGATTGAGCATGGAGACATTTGCACCAACATCTCTCCGACACCCACATATAAAGTGATGCCCCAATTCCCATGTGAGGAGAGCCACCCCACCATGAGTGATATGAGTGACTCCACCATTTGTGACATTGAGTGCATTTCCTATGAGAGGATGAGTGTGACCACCACTAGCCCCACACTTGAGAGCATCCAAGAGGGAGTGAGTGAGCCACCACACTTAGTGAGTGAGGTAGCTGACATGGCACGTGAGGCCACTATGATTCCTAACGACTTAACCTCTACTCCGAGTGTGTTTTCTTCTTTTGTGATAGGTCTCCTACATGACGACATGCCTATCCTCGGTGAGTCCATATCTCCAATGGAGACAACGATGGCCATGGTGGAAGAAGATGCACCCCCACATGGTTCCATCAAGATGAAGATGACCACGACTTGGTCTTCGACACCTCACCTGCAACACATGAGCGATGCTCCAAAGGTAACATAGGTGATGGTGCTTATCTTGTCCCACTAGTGGACTATCTCACCAATGATTGCTTGCATGATGTTGATCCACCTATTCCCATGCTTCATGCTAGTGCGACTTCTTCATGTCATGACTTACCTATTTATGATGAACATGATGATGAGCATGTTGATTTGCCTAGTTGTGATGCTATGCTCCATAGGATATCATGTGAAAATTCTTTTGGTCACATCATGTTTGACAATCCTTTGAACTTGTCATATGCTATGAGTGAGATCTCCCATATTGCATTATTTCAATCTCAACATAGTAGCTATGCATGACCCATTAAAATAAATCCCATTTGCACTTATGGCATACATGACGAGATGATGGTCATTGGCTTTTGCTTTTCATGTGATGATATTGCCATGCTTCCTTTACATGATTTGCGCAATTCATCTACTATGCCATGCCATGGTCACATTGTTCCAAATATGCTTTGTTTTGGATGTTGTCAATATTCTCCATGTGATGTTTCCATCAATGCTCATGAGGAGACCCCCATAGTTTCCTCATATATATTAGGAGATTTTGATGCATTCCATACTTTGCATGATTCTCATAATTGCTTGCACCGTATGCATTCCATGAATAACAATTCTCTATGTATTTCCCATGATGCATTACACAATTTGAGTCTCCATTATGCTATACATAACAACAAACCTATCATGATGGATGACATGTTTCTATATCATGCTCTCATTTATTTGAGCATTGGCTATTTTGTGCTAACCAACACAAACACGTGTGCATCATGATGGATGATGTGTACATATACCATGCACACACAATTTTCCCTTTGTCTTTGTTTTGTGTAGGTACTCTCGTATACTCGTCAACCTCTCAATCCCAAGAGTTGACGAAACGAGCTCTTGAGAGCAAAGATGACTTGGGATCCCGTGAACTATCCTTCCCACCACTCTCTTCGCGCAACGACTATGCGCATCTCTCTCACTTGGCTCTCACACGACTATGGGCTATATATCGCTTGTCGCTTCTTGCTCATTTTACCGTGTTCACTTTGCATGTTATGCTTGCTTCTATTCCTTTTCCATGCAATTGTGACCCTTGCTTGCATCTACCCATGATTCACCGTTATGCTACTCCTATGTGTATTTGCATGCTTGGTAGAGATCCTTGTTGCTATTGCCATGTTTATCATGTGCCTCATGCTATTGATGCTATTTTGCTCATATCCTCCTTTCATGCTTGTGCTATGTCATGTGAATTATTCATGCACACCATTTGCACCCATGACATGCTTGCCATGATTCCTTCCAGTATGTTGCATCTTTGCACTACTAGCTTGCTTGACTTGATCACCATGATTTCTTGCTTTGTTGCATCACCCACGTTCCTTTCTTACTCGCCTTCTTGGGTTGATGACATATATGTTCATGCCTCTCACATGATACATCTTGTTCATTGTCGATTGCCTCCAATTGTTGCATCTATGATTATTGATCTTGGAGACTTGGACACTTTACTTGTGATGCATGCTTGCTTGATTGCGCCAATTCTATTTGGTTGTTCTCATTTCATATGCCTCCATACTATGAAATGCTCCCTTGTCCTTTCTTATGATGAGCATGATGCAAACACTTGTTGGGTATCTCACCATTCGAATGATAGGTGTTGCATTTGCACTAACCTCATTTGTTTTTCCGAGTGTTTGTCATGTTCTTTCATTTTCAAGGATTCACAAGGTGGCACCATCATGAAACACATTGGTCATGTGAACGCGTACATGATCCCCTTTGAGCCATTCTCAAATACGCATATTGGATGGGTCATTCTTTCATTGTTGCCTCTTTCTTGTTGTCTACATGATACATCTATTGGATGGAGGACCTACATTGGAGATGGACCCTATGCACCTTCAAGTTGAGGAGTGCCACGAGATCGAGCTATGGTACAACACCACCCATGACAAATTTGCATCCTATGCATGGATTGACTCATATTATGATTGCCTTGTTGCATCTTGTCTTTCTATGTCATCCATGATATATGAGCTTGTGCATTTCCTTAGAATTTTTTTTGTGATATACCTTGATGGCATATTCATACATCATGATCTTACTGCCTACCATCAATTGCATGATCACATCACATTGAGCAGCCATTACCATATTCATGCTATTGATAAACCATCTCACTATGACATCATTTTGCACCGTGGTTGCATTGCTCACATTCACAATACATTTGTGTGCACAATGAATGCTTTTGATCCCATGAATGCTTTACATCTCATTCCATATCATCTTGCTAAGCTTCACGCGCTTTGTCACGAACAATCTTGCCGCACAGACTCATTCTTACATGATGGACAGTTTGTGCGCGCTAACCATTGTATTTCCCGGTGTGGTTTGTATTTGGTCTTTTTGCATGTATACCACTCCGGCGACACCTTGGAGTACTTGGATTGCGCCATGTCTTCCTCTTCGTCCAACTACAAGTCTGTCCACGACGACTGTTTCCCTGGTGATGAGGTTTTCGATCCGAGGTCGGATCTTTCCCAAGGGAGGGGAGATGATGCGGAGCAACCTACGATCATCCCCATGTACACTCAAGCATACGCCTTTGGACCTAAGGTGAACTCGCTCCTTTCCGAATCTTCCTTTTCCGCATGTAAGACATGGATGCTACTTCAAGCGTGGACCTTGTGCATACTCAGGTACATCCGAGGAGACCATGGAGAGCCCAAGGACCAAGGCCAAGCATGCACGGAAGTGAAGGAAGGAGAAGGAAGAAGGGTCAGCTACTACAGTGGCAGGACATCCGGCCCTAGCCCGGACATCCGGCCCGACCCCCGGAAATCCGGCATCGGCCATCCAGAGAGCACCGCAAAGGCCCAGCGCAGACCGGACACCCGGACATCCGGCTCCTCCCGAAGCCCCGGACATCCGGCCCCCTTCGCCCGGAAATCCGGCCCCTCCATCACCGAATGCAGCTGGAAGACCCAGGCCAGCCTGGACATCCGGCCCCTTGCCCCGGACATCCGGCCCGTCCCGAAGCCCCGGACATTCGGCCCCCAACCCGGACATCCGGCCCCTGCCTGTGCGCAGAGAACGGGCCAAGGGCCCATGTATCCTCTCCCACTTACCCCTTCGTGGCAAAGGCCTATATATACTCCCCACCTCCTCCTAGTTAGCGTTAGCGTTGTGACAACTCATTTGAGAGATAGAGCTTCGCTCATCCATATCAGACCTACTCCTTGAGAGAGACCGTGACCCCTCTTTGGAGAAGACCCACCTTGGATTCAAGACCCCTTTACGGGAAGATCCCCTTGTGGATTCAAGACCTCCTCACGGAGAAGACCGGTTACCATTTGTATCATCCCTTGTTGACTTTGGATCTTGTATCTCCTCTCGTGTTTCGAGGATCTAGCACATGTGTGACTTAATCTTGTTGGTTTGAGTGATTCTCTCGTGTTTCCCTTGTGTTTCCCCTCGTGATTTCCCTCGTGTTCTTCGTGTTCTTCGCTCCTTCCGTGAAAGATCGGCCATCTAGGGTTCCACCCTACACCATCTATTTGACATCTCCTACTTGGACGACCTTGGCAATTTGACCGTAGTGTCATCCACAACGGGCGAACCAATCACTATAGCTTCAAGATGATGGGAAAGGAGTACGTGCTACGACCTATGTCACCAAGCCAAGTGATCATCGATAAGCAAGCAACCACCCATCATGGAGATAATAGTGAGAGAGCGAACCACCAAAAGGAGAGTGAGCACCACAAGCCCAAATTGAGTGCCTCCACGATAAGCGACAAGAAAAACTTATTGCTATTCGCTACTAAAAGTGAGATGAGAGAAGTGTGTGAGAACTCATAAAGTGTTATGCAATATGTCCTTTTGTGCAAGGATGAAGTGGCAAGGACTATATTCTCTATTGCAGGAATTCCAAGATGTATTCCCAACAAGCCACCTCTGAGTCTACCTCCTCTTCGGGGCATCTGACACCGCATCGACCTCATCCCCGGAGCACCTCTTCCTAACAAAGCACCCTACTGCATCAACCCCGAGGAAACCAAGGATATTCAACGCCAAGTACAACAACTAATCGACAATGGTCCTATACGAGAAAGCTTGAGCCCATGTGTTGTACCGGTAATCCTTGTTCCCAAGAAATATGGTACATATCGCATGTGTTTCGATTGTCGTCCTATCAATGCTATCACCGTTCGTTATCGCTACCCCATTCCACGCCTTGATGATATGCTAGATGAGCTTAGCAGAGCCACCTTTTTCTCTAAGATTGACCTTAAGAGTGGCTATTACCAAAATTGCATCCAAGAGGGTGATGAATGGAAAACCGCTTTCAAAACCAAGTTTGTCTTGTATGAATGGTTGGTCATGCCTATGGGCTTATCCGAAGCACCCGGCACCTTTATGCATGTGATGCATTTTGTTCTCCGCCCCTACATTGGCATATTTGTTGTGGTCTACTTTGAAGATATTCTTATATTTAGCAAATCTCTCAAAGATCATGTCAACCATCTTAGAACCATTTTGCAAACTCTTAGAAAAGAGCGCCTTTATGCTAATATGGACATATGCCTTTTTGGTTTTGATAATCTTGTTTTCTTTGGTTTCATTGTGTCTTCTAAGGGTGTTCATGTAGATGAATCCAAGAACAATGCTATTAAAACTTGACCACAACCAACCAACCAACTTGCAACCAGTGCGAAGTTTCCTTGGCTTAGCCGGTTTCTATCATAGTTTCGTGAAGGATTTTTGCACCATCGCTTTACCTTTACATGCCTTGAGTAAGAAAAATGCACCATTTGTTTGGGGACCATCTCAAGATACCACATTCAATGAGCTTAAGAATTTGCTTACGCATGCCCCTTTGCTTGCATTACCCAACTTTGATAAACCATTTGAGATACATTGCGATGCTGGCGGTTACGGTATAGGAGGTGTGTTGATGCAAGAGAAGTGCCCCATAGCTTACTTTAGTGAAAAACTTTCCGGAGCGCAACTTAACTACCCCATCTATGACAAAGAACTATATTCTTTAGTGAGAGTCTTGCATGTTTGGGAGCATTATCTCCGCCCTCATGAATTCATTCTTCATACGGGTCAAACTAAGTTGAAGAAGCATCATGCTAAGTGGAGTGAATTCATTGAGTCTGTTCCTTGTGTCATCAAGTATATAAAAGGCAAAGAGAATGTTGTGGCGGATGCACTTTCCCATAGATGCATGTTTGTTAACCAACTTTAATTGAATCTCATTGGCTTTGAGCACATAAAAGACTAGTATGCGCATGATCCTACTTTTGCTATTCCATATGCCAAATGTTTGATGCATACATCTTGGGAACGCTATTACATCAAAGATATTATCTAATGAGAGCTAACAAACTATGTATCCCCAAGTCTTCTCTTTGTTTTTTTATTTTGCAAGAGGCTCATGGAGGACTTATTGGACACTGGACGCGATGAGACATTTGCTACGCTCTCGAAGAACTACTTTTCGCCCAAGATGTTCTGCGACGTCTCATGCTTCACCAACCGATGCTCTACATGTCGCAAAGCTAAGTCTAAAGCTCAATCCCATGGTCTCTATATGCCACTCCCTATTCCGTATCACCCATGGGAAGATATTAGTATGGACTTTGTGCTTGGTTTGCCTAGAACTAGGAATGGCAAAGATTCCGTGTTTGTTGTTGTGGATCGATTCTCTAAAATGGCACATTTCATACCATGCAACAAGATAGATGATGCTTCAAATGTTGCAGATCTCTTTTGTAGGGAAATCTTGTGTCTACATGGAGTTCCAAAGACGATTGTCTCGGACCGCGACATCAAGTTCCTAAGCTACTTTTGGAAGACATTATGCGCCAAGCTCGGAATCAAGCTTTTGTTCTCTTCAGCATACCATCCTAAAACCGACAGCCAAACGGAGGTCACGAACCGAACGCTATCCACTCTCCTACGCGTGTTGATCAAGGAGAACATCAAAGAGTGGGAGGAGTGTCTACCCATCATCGAGTACGCCTACAACCGCGCAAGACACTCTACTACCGGCAAGTCCCCCTTCGAGGTCATCTACGACTTCGACCCATTGTCCCCATTAGACATTCTACCTCTACCACTACAAGAGCGCATCAACATGGACGCAAGTGCATGAGTGAGCTACCTCAAGAAGATGCATGAAGATACAAGGCACACCATTGAGCGCGAAGTTCAACGACTCGTGACCAAGCTTAACATCATCAAGCAACCCATGATATTCAACATTGGAGATCTTGTATGGCTAAACCTTTGCAAGGAACGCTTTCCCAATGAATCCAAGTCCAAGCTACGACCACAAGCCAATGGACCCTTAAGGTGCTCGAGCACTACAACAACAATGCGTACAAGATCGACTTACCACGCGACAAGTACTCCGGGAGCGACATCTTCAATGTCAAGGACCTCCCTCCCTACCATGGTGATGAGGCTTTCGATCTGAGGTTGGATCTTTCCCAAGGGGGGTGGGAGATGATGCAGACCATCCTACGGTCATCCCCATGGACCTACCTACGTCTCCCACGACACCACTTGGACCAATGACAAGAGGTCGAGCAAAGGCTATAGAAACTAAGGTGAACTTGGTCCTCTCTGAGCTACCACTTTCTACATATGAGACATGGCTACTACCTCAAGTGGAGACCCTATGTGTGACTAGGTACTTGGAGGAAGGCCATGGAGCAGCTACACCCAACAGACAAGATGGCGAGTACATCAAGCGTAAGGACCAAGAGAAGAAGCTGCTTGAGTTGACAGCCACCGGACGATCGATCGCCGTTGGACGTCCGACCCCTGGAGGCCTCACCAGCCAGAAGGCCCAACCAGAGAATGCTACAACAACCAAATGGCCAACGAGGACCAGATGACCGAGACCCTCTAGCCACCGGACAACCGGCCCCCACCAGAAATCCGATACCTGCGGCTCTGAGCCAAAACGCCAGAAGTTTGAGACCAACCAGACGACCGAAGCCTCAGACGTCCAACGCCGACCGGACAATCGAGGCCTCAGATGTCCGACGCCGACCGGAAATCCGATGCCAAGCCACCCAAGCCAAAAGGTCGGACATCTGACAAGTACCGGATGACCAGGCCCTTACGAGCCATCGGACGTCCGATAACTATCGGACGTTCGATAACTGTCGGACATCCGACACCAATGTGTTACAGCGTGTTGTGTCGAAGCCCATGTACCCCTTCGCCCACTTAGACAATATATACTCCTCCTCCTATCTCTTTTAGGGTTAGCATTGTAATAGCTCATTTTGGAGATAGAGCTTTGCTCATCCACTTGAAACTTTCTCCGTCGGAGACCGCGGCCTCTACAGAGAAGATCCCCCAAGTGGATTCATGGATCTTCCTTTGTTTAATTTGGATCTTGTATCACCCTTTATGTTCATGAATCTAGCACATGTGTGATTGTTCTCATTACTTTGAGTGTTTCCCCTCGTGTTTCTCCTTGTTTGTTCGTCGTGTTCTTCGTAAGAATCCCTCCAAATCGTGAAATATCAACTTTAGGGTTTCCACCCTACATCAATTCTACTCCCTCTTAGTCAGTTGCTTTGGTGACAATGGACCCACTGAAGCTTGTCGAATCGGCATGAGCCCCGTGTGTGAGCCCATGTCGGCGGGGCATGTCGAAAGTTTGGGACTCCACTGCATTGGCCGAGTTCTCTTCTGGCCCCGTTGGCTCCAACATGTACTTGCCACGGCCAATGCAGCCAGCCCTGTCTGGCGAATCATTCCGCTATAGTGCGACATCCCTTCGATCATGCAGCTATGCCACCGGCGTCGAAGCTGTCGGGAATCGAGTGAGAGCACCTGTGTTGTTTTGCGGTAGTGGACGCCCTACTGATAAGCATATGTCATACACACAAAGTAATCCAGAGTGAGAGTTCTACATCCGTCGTAACCGTGGAAAGGTAATATGACAGGAAATTCCTCTTGATCTACTTCTGCTAATTTGCATAATTCAACTTTATATATAGTGTCACGATCATTAATATATGTGTGTGTATATTGTGATCCACAGACGTTAGGGACAAAATATTGCTACACATGGATATGGGTTGATCTCATGCAAAAGTATGTGGGCGAGTTGCTCGAGTACTCCATTGGTGAACTAAGACAACAAATAGATGAGATGCAATTAAAGACTAATGTGATGTGCGGCCAAATCCCAAAATTCAAGATTCTTTGATATGCGCTTTTAGTTGGTGTTATGATTGGCCTCATTCTCCCTGCTGGATCGCTAGCAGTTTTTTCTTCTTGTGGGAATCATTACACTGATGATGTTCTTAGTCTAGATCAAGAGTGTAGTAGTAGAAGTTATATGCACTTTTATTTCTTATTATTTTCATCCTTCAACTATTATGTATCTAGACTAGATTAATGAGATCGATGTTGTGTTCTAATTTTATTTGTTTTACTTGTACATATGTTTACATATTTACACAACATAATTAATAAAAATAACAATATAATAAATAATGGGAAAATAAAACAATAAAATAATAAACTAAACATCTATATGAATATAAAAAACAATATGTCTAACACATAAAAGTAAAAAAGAAAACTACAAAAATAACAATATAATAGCAATGGCATTGGCCACATAGGCCAACAACAGCAATTATCCCACCGTCCCCGACCGGATTGATTAAAACACCCCCACACACACAACCATCTGTCTTCGTTCGATCCCCATTAAATCGCTGCCACCCACGTCGCTGTCACCTCCGCTTCCACCGCTGCCTCCGCCTCTGCCTCCACCGCCAAAGCCCCCGTCAGTGTCGCCTCCGCCTCCACCGCCGCGGTCCCCATTGCCGTCGCCTCCGTCCTCATCACCGTCGCCTTCGTCCCTGTCACCATCGCCTCCGTCGAAGCCCCCTTCATCGTCGCCTCCGTCGGAGCCGCCACTTCCCACGTCGCCTCCGCCTCCACCCCGCCCCCGCCCCCGCCCCTGTCACACCCCACAACACCCCCTCACCATCTACCGCCGCCGCAGGTGAGTTCTACTTAGTGTAGTGTAATAGTAGTGTAGAATAATGTAGAAATTTGTGTATAAGAATAGTGTAAAATTTTAGTGTAAGAGTAGTGTAAAATTTTAGTGTAAGATTATATTATATGATTTGTAGACTATGATTTTAGATAGTACAATTTTATTGTACTTCTCCTAGTGTACTTGTGGTGAAAGAATTTAGTGTAGTTGTAGACCATGATTTTAGATAGTGTACTTTTATTATAGTTCTATGTAGTGTACTTGTGGTGAAAGAATCTAGTGTAGTTGTAGACTATGATTTTAGATAGTGTGATTTTATTGTAGTTCTATGTAGTGTACTTGTGGTGAAAGAATTTAGTGTAGTTGTAGACTATGATTTTAGATAGTGTGATTTTATTGTAGTTCTGTGTAGTGTACTTGTGGTGAAAGAATTTAGTGTAGTTGTAGACTATGATTTTAGATAGTGTGCTTTTATTGTAGTTCTATGTAGTTTACTTTTAGTGAAAGAATTTACTGTAGTTGTAGACTATGATTTAACTAGTGTAGCTGTAGTGTATGTTTTATTACATTGTAGGTTTTGCATGTACTCGTTAACATGCCCATTTTTTACTAAGTTGTTAGTTATATATGCATCGTCACATATGGCTCCGAAGTTTGGTGGTGTGCGGCAGAAGGGAAATAAGTACTATGCCACCATTAGGAAGTACAATGTCATCCATGAACTTGTCCATTGGGATACCCGGAGTCAGCGACGCGCGCTTATGATGCCATGGCAGCAGGGTTCTTTTAGGAAGGGGCGATTCTGAACTTCCTTGAGTGTCATGAGTTCGAGATGCTCCTCGCGCCTGAGGACATGAGGATATGCACTAGGGTTGAGGGGAAGGAGAACAAACAGGATGAGATGGAGCTCTTCGACACATTGGTGAGCGAGCTTGCGAGAGATGACAAACTCGTGGAGGCCAAAAAGATGATTTTACTTCAATATGCAACCAGGAAGAGCCCGGAGGAGGATCCATAGACTGTGATGCCTTGGAGCGTGATGAGGAGGGTCAGCAGGGGTGTGGTAGTAGGTCCACTAGGCACAACTACGAGGCAGGTCCCTCTGGCCACTAGCTTAGTGCGCGCTACCTATTTTCTATGAACTATTTAACTTTATGCATGTTTTATGTTTGTACTATGCATGGTTTGTAGAACTGTTTAATTACAAGTATGTCTTAATATCTAGATGGCCCGATAGCACTGGTTCATACTAACTGCTTATGTTGCATCTGTTATGTATGCTTATTTTTATGTTATACATCTATTATGTATGCTTTTTTTCCTGAACTTTATGAAAGCAGTAAATGGGTGCCCCATGTGAGACCTGTGGTTCAGTGATATGCCAAAGGGATAAGAAGTTCTTCATAGATCTGCGAATGACTTCCTCACTAGGACGATATGTTTTAGTTGAACATGTTTTGATTGAGTTTCATATGATGTATATGGTTGTACCCAAAATTGTCTAACTAGCTAGCTACTTCTTTCTTTTGATTTTGCTCAGGTCATCCCTTGCGGGGCAAGGCGTGACTTCTTAGAGAAGTTTAGAGTTCCAGTTGATGCCACCATCACATTCCAGTGCACCCTGATGAACATGTTGACGGCCCAACACCTCAATTGTCTTGTCACCAATGAGGCAAACCGCACCTAGTTCGGTTGCCCTGGTTGGAAAGACCTTGCAATTGCTTACGAGATGGAAGCTTGGGAGAGATTCACGTTCTACCTCAACTACGATCATGACGAGATCATGGTCTACTACAAGCTTGCTGGTAGCGATGATGGTTCACTTACTCCAAACTATGACCCTAACTCTGCCTGCCGAAAAGTCCTAGTTAGCTAGTTGGCATGCATGGAAGATCTCATGTTATTATCACCTCTATTTATTTGAACTTGTACATTCATATGTGTGTTACTTTGCCTACTTTGTTGAACTATATCAATAAGTGCATTGTTGATATTAAATGGTGTCATTGGGCCTATTTATAGTTGATTTATTGACTGTTCTTAAACTGGATTATGCTGTCATTTTGGTTGAGATTGTTGATATAAACTTTTATTTCAAATCTGAAAACAAATTACTAGCGTTGCGAAAACTTGGAACATCACAACTGCTGACTCATACTGCTGGTGTTGACCATGCGACACGCCATTACTATCCAAAATACTGCTTGCATAGGTGGCAACGCCAGCACTAATTTTTAACACTGGCGCCATATTAGTGGCGTCGGGTGTCCACGCCACCAAGGTTGTTTTTGGCACGCCGTAGCTAGGCTTTTCTGCACTAGTGATAAAGCAATAAAAATTTCTCCTAAATATGTATGATCTTTTATTGTAAGGGAAAACAAGCTTTGTACGATAATGTGATGGTAAAAAAAATAAAAGCAACGGATTGCATAACAAAGGTTGCTATCACAAGGGGCAATCTAAAGTGACGTTCCTTCACATTAAGTGCTTGTGCATCCCAAAACAAAAAGTGCATGACAACCTCTGCTTCCCTCTCCAAATGGTCTATCTTTTACTTTTATGTATTTACTTTTTATGCAAGAGTCGGTAGTATTGTCCTCTATTCCTTTTTATTTTTCTCTTTTGCAAGCATCATGTGGTGGGGAAAGATCTAGGCATATATATCCAGTTGGATATGAGTGATCATGAGTTATTATTGTTGACATTATCCTTGAGGAGAATAAGTTGGGAGGCAAAATTTTAAGCCCTTATCTTTTCTATGTGTATTGCTGAAACTTTTTGCTCCGTAGATATGCTGCGAGTGTTAGCAATCATAGAAGACTAAATTATGGTTGAGTATGTGGACTTGCTAAAAAGCTCCTACATGAGACTCTTCCTGAAAATATGATGAATTGCAATTGCATTGTTGACTGAGAACATAGTTTGTTAGTTTTCAAGAAAATGTATGCCTTATACTTCGTTGTTGTGATGAATTGGTATTTGCTCATGAGAAGTTCTATGATAATGAATATTGCTGCTATAATACACATCAAGATGCTACTATGTCCGTATTTTGTTTTTATCGACACCTCTCTCTCTCTCTCTAAACGTGTGGACATGATTATCGATATCAACTTTCACTTTAGGACAAGCGAGGTCTAAGCACGGGGGAGTTGATACGTCCATTTTGTATCATGTTTTCCTATTGTTATTTATAGTATTTTTAATCAATATAACATTTTATGGAGCAATTCTAATGCCTTTTATCTCTTAATATGCAAGATTTACATGAAGAGGGAGATTGCCAGCAACTGGCATTATGGACCTAAAAAAGCTATGTTAGAGATACCTATTCTGCACATCTCCAAATGAGCTAAAATTTCATGGAGATTTATTTTGGAATTAATAAAAAATGGAGAAAAGATGTACCAGAGGGGCCCACCCAGGTGCCCACGATGCACCAGGGCGCGCCCACCCCGCAGGGCGCGCCCTGGTTGCTTGTGGGACCCCTGGTGATGTGAAGCATCCTACATACATCACCATGTCAAGAGTATATTTGGCAAGTGACACATGTGACATCTACTTCACATACATAAAGGTGAATCATCTCCTCTACATGTGTTCACTTGACCCCTTCAAGGATGGTATACTACTTGACCCTCCATCGTGCATGCATAGGTGTTGTCGGAGCTTCACGAATGTCGAGGAGGAGTGTAAGTGCCAAGGAATGACTACACCATCCACGAGGGAAGCGTGGAAGAGAAGACAGAAGAATGGACAAGTTTGCACTTGCCCGGATCATCTGGAATGTAGGGAATCGTTGCATGGAAAACAAAAAAAAATCTATGCACACGCAATGATCTATTCATGGAGATGCATAGCAACAAGGGGGAGAGTGTGTCTACGTACCCTTGTAGACCGTAAGAGGAAGCATTTCACAATGGCGTTGATGTAGTCGAACTTCTTCGTGCTTCAACCGATCAAGTACCGAACACACGTCACCTCCGCGTTCTGCACACGTTCAGCTCGGTGACGTCCCTTGCCTTCTTGATCCAGCAGGTTGTCGAGGTAGTAGATGAGTTCCGTTAGCATGACGACATGGTGATGGTTATGGTGAAGTGATCCTCGTAGGGCTTCACCTAAGCACTACGAAAATATGACCGGGGTGTAAACGGTGGAGGGGGTGCTACACACGGCTAGGCAATTGTATAGTGTGTATATATATATATATATATATATATATATATATATATATATATATATATATATATATATATATATATATATATATAGGTGGGAGGGAGAGGGGAGGCAACCCAAGTAGGCCGAATCCTACTTGGGGCCTTCCTATGGTCGGCGCCCCCCTTCCTTATATGTCGGAGGGGGAAGGAAAGAGGAGGGAGGACGGAACGAGGGAAGGAAGGGGGAGGCCGAATCCCTCCCCTTTCCTTCCCCCTTCCCCTCTTTCCTACCCCTCTGGTTCGGCCCATATGAGGGGCGCACCAGCCGCTGGTGCCTGGTGCGTTTCATCTCTTGGCCCATTAGGCCCATATCTTTTGCCGGGGGTGCCCGGAACCCCTTCCGGTTACCCGATAGGTACCCGGTACCCCCGGAACACTTCCGGTGTCAGAATACCATCTTCCTATATATCAATATTTACCTCTCGACCATTTCTAGACTCCTCGTCATGTCCGTTTCTCATCCGGGACTCCAAACTACATTCGGTCACCAAATCACATAACTCATATAATACAATATCGTCATCGAACGTTAAGCGTGCGGACCCTACAGGTTTGAGAACTATGTAGACATGACCGAGACACCTCTCTGGTCAATAAAAAATAGAGGAACTTGGATGCCCATATTGGGCCCTACATATTCTACGAAGATCTTTATCGGTCGAACCGTTATGACAACATATGTTATTCCCTTTGTCTGTCGGTATGTTACTTGCCCGAGATTCGATCGTCGGTATCTTCATACCTAGTTCAATCTCATTACCGGCAAGTCTCTTTACTCGTTCCGTAATACATCACCTCGTGACCAACTCCTTAGTCGTTTGCTTGCAAGCTTATGATGTGTATTACCGAGAGGGCCCAGAGATACCTCTCCGATACTCGGAGTGACAAATCCTAATCTCGATATATGCCAACTCAACAAACACCTTCGAAGATACCTGTAGAGCATCTTTATAATCATCCAATTACATTGTGACATTTGATAGCACACAAGGCATTCCGCCGGTATCCGTGAGTTATATAATCTCATAGTCGAAGGAATATGTATTTGACATGAAGAAAGCAATAGCAATAAAACTGAACGATCATAATGCTAGGCTAACGGATGGGTCTTGTCAATCACATCATTCCCTTAATGATGTGATCTCGTTATCAAATGACAACTCATGTCCATGATTAGGAAACCTTAACCATCTTTGATCAACGAGCTAGTCAAGTAGAGGCTCACTAGGGACACGGTGTTTGTTTATGTATTCACACATCTATTTAGGTTTCGGATCAATACAATTCTATCATGAATAATAAACCTTTATCATGAATAAGGAAATATAAAATAACAACTTTATTATTGCCTCTATGGCATATTTCCTTTAGTCTCCCACTTGCACTAGAGTCAATAATCTAGTTCACATCACCATGTGATTTAACACCCATAGTTCACATCGCCATGTACCAACACCCAAAGAGTTCACTAGAGTTAATAATCTAGTTAACATCACCATGTGATTAACACCCAAAGAGTACTAAGGTTTGATCATGTTTTGCTTGTGGAAGGGGTCAATGGGTCTGTTACATTCAGATCCCTATGTATTTTGCAAATTTCTATGTCTACGATGCTCTGCATGGAGCTACTCTAACTAATTGCTCCCACTTTCAATATGTATCCAGATCGAGACTCTGTAACATCCCAAATTTTCAATTTGAAATGTTTTACAATTATTAGCTAAGCATCTATGCATTTTGTTTGAGTTGAGTGGCATTTGGAAATTTCAGAGGCACTTGAGTATTATCTGACTTTGAATTCAACTTGGCATTTGAAATTTGTTCCAAAAAAATCCCTGACAAATACTTGTTCAAAAGTATGAAAGGAGCAAACTTGAAACTCCAAAAAGTCATAAGAAAACAATGCCAAAAATTTTGAATTCAAATTTGAGTTTCATTTGGATTTTTTCAGAAAAATGTTTTTTATAAAGTTTTTCTTTAGCCTGTGAAAAATAGTTCATCTTATAGGATTTCTTTCTCTGATTTTTTTGATATATATATATATATATATATATGTCCTATATAATTTGCTTTTATTTTCTCTCTTTATATTTTATTTTATCTGTTTAATAAAAAAACCAGACAGCCACGGGCCATGGAAGGTCCAACCTACTCACGACCACATGGTCGTCTTCATCCTTGTACGTTCATGGTAGGAGCACACCTCATCCGGCGCCCCACTCCCTCCCCTCCTCTCCCTTGCTCCAAAACTCCTCTAA
This sequence comes from Triticum dicoccoides, assembly GCF_002162155.2. Lineage (NCBI taxonomy): Eukaryota > Viridiplantae > Streptophyta > Magnoliopsida > Poales > Poaceae > Triticum > Triticum dicoccoides. The sequence continues at coordinate 286,526,209 of NC_041386.1, forward strand.
ACGGATTCCCCTCGCCCCCTATACCCCTTCCCCTTCCTAGTGCGCCTTGGAGTCGCCCGTAGTGGCCATTACGAGGCAGAGGAACAACCACCATTAAACTCAATCTTCTGCTCGAATTCTGACCTCCCAAGCCCTATAAAAAGCACCTCCGCGAGCCCCTCCCAACCCTTGTCCGAATCCCCCTCCTTTCGGGAGCTATCTTCCTACCTATCCCGCTTAATTGCTCGCCGGAGTTCTTTGATTCCGGCGGCTTCTCCACCATGCCAGGAGACGATACCGACCCCGCGACACTGCTCCTCGGATCCGCCTCACGTTGCTCTTCGCTGTCCCGCACACGTCCTTCGCCGAAACACACCAGAGCTGCCTTCTTCCTCGTCACCAGCGACAAGTCCAGCGAGCACCCAACCATGGGTATCCGCCAATCAGAGGGCGCCACTTGGCATTTGGCCAATTTTTTCTCTTTTCCAGTATTTTTCCAATCTCAGATTCTATACCAAGTCTTCTTTCTTGTATATCTTTTAATCTATAGATACAATTTAGTTGATTATTTTTCCTACTAGTTCATAAAAATATCCTCTATCCAAAAAACAAAACGAAAAATATTTTTGAAATTTTTAAAATTTGAATTCAAACAAATTTGAATTCAAACTTCGTTAGGCCATATCTTGAGTTTCATAACTCCGTTTTAGGTGATTCTTTTTTCAAATCGGAGCTTGTGACATATACTTTCTGTTAAAACCAACACCATTTACTTTTGTTTCTGTAAAAATTATGTTCTGTAAAGAACTTTATTTGCTTGTTTTTGAAGTTTTCCAAAGTCTTTTATTTGTTTTCTTTTTAGATCTTTGCTTGTATGCTTATGTATGTTATTGCTTGCTTACGCTAGATCATCCGGAGTGCGAAGCTTGCCACTACGAATCTTTAGAGTTCAATGAACGTCACCAAGGCAAGTTCACACTTTGATCATAATTTTCAATACCCGGTTTTACTATGCATTAGTTTAACCCTCAAAGATTGCATGAGTAGGATTGGGAACATGTGGTTATGCTTTGTAGTTCATGTGGTCGGAACCTATGACCTTTGATCACCCCGGGAATATTCGTTATGTCATATATTGCTTAGCCATGCTTGTAGACGGGGATTGGTATGTGTGATCCATGCAAGTTGCGAGAGATAATAATTTTGGGACAACATAAGGTGGCAACCTTAATACACATATGGTTGGATTGTTTGGGGCACCTGGAGAAACCAGTGCTTGCCCAAGGGGATCCCGGAGTACCCGTGCGATTACCCTAGGTCTGCCACCTAGGCTCAAAGGGATCATAAGATATTTCATGCCTAGAAACTTCCGTGTGCAACCACAAGCTATTATGGGCTCTGGCATAGTTGAGTAAGTTGTGTGACCTCTCTCCATGGTAGACTAGCTGATGTAGGGGGAAGTAGGTGTATCGGTCTACCCAGGGTTTGGAGGAAATACTTCAGAAAGGCTATGTCTCGATCTTCCGATCATGGAGGTGGTCGAGTCTTGTGGGGAAAAGTGCGCAAACCTCTGCAGAGTGTACAAACTAATCATGATTAGCTGTGTCCCCGGTTATGGACAACTTGAGTATCTAGAAGTGAATTATTGGTTGATCTCATCACTCTTTTTAATGAAATTATTGGGATACTAATAACTTGGGAATTTTGGGATTGAGTTGGAGGAACCTTCTCAATAATGGCATTTTAATTTAGTAGTAAGTAAAAAATTTAATCCTTCGTTGTAGGTTAAAATTTTCTTTATGCAAAAATTAAACTTAGAGCCTCCACCAGCTAAATTTGCATATAGAGATAGTCTGTTTTTCATTATTATTCTATGGTGTGAAATTGCCAGCATATTCCATGTGCTGACCTACATGGCTGCAACGTCTCATGTCGCAGACTTTTCCGACGAGGATTAAAGGTGTGATAGGTCGTTGTTCTACACTTAGTTTGCCATGGAGTTGGATGGACTCATTTACCTTCGATGCTTCCACAATTATTCTTATTTAGATGGCCTTTGGCCATGTTATTGTAATAAATACTCTTTTGAGGACCTTGATGTAATGAAGTGTGTGATTGAACTCTATTATAATTACTCGAGTACTGTGTGTCAGCATACCGATCTAGGGATGGGACTCAGGAACAGAGATTTCGATCCATTTGGGTTGGATCGCTACAGACTCAGGGTCATCCGGATCGGTGTCAAAGCTTGCATCGACGTAACTCTTTACGATGAACTCTTTATCACCTCCATAACCGAGAAACATTACCTTAGTCCTCTTTAGGTATCTAAGGATAATTTTGACCATTGTCCAGTGCTCTACTCTTGAATCACTATTGTACCCCTTGCCAAACTCATGGAAAGGCACACAATAGGTCTGGTACACAGCATGCCATACTTTATAGAACATAAGACCGAGGCATAGGGAATGACTTTCATTCTCTCTATATATTCTGCCGTGGTCGGGATTTGAGTCTTACTCAACTTCACACCTTGTAGCAAAGGCAAGAACCCTTTCTTTGACTAGTCCATTTTGAACTTCTTCAAAACTTTATCAAGGTATGTGCTTTGTGAAAGTCTTATCAAGCATTTTGATCTATCTCTATAGATTTGATGCTCAATATGCAAGTAGCTTCACTGAGGTCTTTCACTGAAAAAATCTTATTCAAGTATCCTTTTATGCTATCCAGAAATTCTATATCATTTCCAATCAGCAATATGTCATCCACATATAATATCAGAAATGCCATAGAGCTCCCACTCACTTTCTTGTAAATACATGTTTCACCATAAATCTGTATAAAACCATATGCTTTGATCGCCTCATCAAAGCGTATGTCCAACTCCGAGATGCTTGCACCAGTCCACAGATGGATCACTGGAGTTTGCACACTCTGTTAGCTCCTTTAGGATCGACAAAACCTTCTGGTTGTATCATATACAACTCTTCTTTAAGAAAGACATTAAGAATTGTAGTTTTGACGTCCATTTGCCAGATTTCATAACTATAAAATGTGGCAATTACTAACATGATTCGGACTGACTTAAGCATCGCTACGGGTGAGAAAATCTCATCGTAGTCAACCCCTTGAACTTGTCGAAAACCTTTTACGACAAGCCGAGCTTTGTAGATGGTGACATTACCATTAGCGTTTGTCTTCTTTTTGGAGATCCATTTATTCTCAATGGCTTGCCGATCATCGGGCAAGTCCACCAAAGTCCACACTTTGTTCTCATACATGGATCCTATCTCGGATTTTATGGCCTCAAGCCATTTATCAGAATCTGGGCTCATCATAGCTTCTTCATAGATCGTAGGTTCACCATGGTCTAGTATAATGACTTCCAGGACAGGATTACCGTACCACTCTAGTGCGGAACGTGCTCTGTTCGGGCAAGTCCACCAAAGTCCACACTTTGTTCTCATACATGGATCCTATCTCGGATTTCATGGCCTCAAGCCATTTATCAGAATCTGGGCTCATCATAGCTTCTTCATAGTTCGTAGGTTCACCATGGTCTAGTAACATGACTTCCAGGACAGGATTACTGTACCACTCTAGTGCGGAACGTGCTCTATTCGACCTATGAGGTCCAGTAGTAACTTGATCTGAAGTTTCATGATCATCATCATTAGCTTCCTCCCTAGTTGGTGTAGGCATCACGGGAACGGATTTCTCTGATGTGTTACATTCCAAATTGAGAAAAGGTACAATTACCTCATCAAGTTGAACTTTCCTCCCGTTCACTTCTTTCAAGAGAAACTCCTTCTCTAGAAAGGTTCCATTCTTGGCAACAAAGATCTTGCCTTCGGATCTCTGGTAGAAGATGTTCCCAATTGTTTATGTATTCACACATATATTTAGGTTTCCAATCAATACAATTCTAGCATGAATAATAAACCTTTATCATGAATAAGGAAATATAAAATAACAACTTTATTATTGCCTCTAGTGCATATTTCCTTCACGGAACTCCACACGAACGATCCGGACGACGCCTGGATGAGCCGGTCCCCGACCCAAACGGTCCGGCTACGCGCACAAAGACAACAGCACCGGCCTAGATGAAGCCTGGTCATCCGAACCCTCACTAGGATCATCTGCAAGATGCCCGAACCATACGGACGGAAACCTCAGACGTCTGTCTCTTCCCTGCGGCTATGACCCAGCCGGATCATCCGGATGAGCACCTGGATCATCCGAATGAATGTCCGGATCATCCGGATGCCCACCCGGATCATCCGTACTTTGCTTGCGTGCATGTTTTGGGGCAAGGCCCATGTACCCAATCCGCCCCCTCACTTACCCCTTCATGGCCTGGACTATAAATAGACCTCATCCACCCCCTTTCTAGGGTTAGCAAATATGATAGCTCATGTGTATGTGAGCTTTTCTCCTACCTCCTCCTCTTGAGAGAGAGAGACCACTCCCATGGAGTTCAAGGCCTCCATGTGAGAAGATCCATAGTGGATTCAGGACCCCATCTAGCGAATGATCATCTAGATCATCAAGACCCTATCTCCTTTGGATTTGGGATGAACTCTACGTTGTATCTTTCTCTTTGTTATTCATGAACCCTTGTGGGCCTTGTGTGTTTGATTGTCTAGTGGATGTGTGATTGGACTTGTTCTTGAGTGTTCCTCTCGTGATTTCCCTCGTGTTTCCCCTCACGTTCTTCGCAGGATCCCCTCCAAATCAGAAAGATCGGCCCCTAGGGTTCCACCCTACATCATCTTGGTATCATGAGCCACGTTGATCATGAATCTGAGTCTAGAACGTGAGAGACTTGCACTCTATCTTCTCTTGGGCCAAAATTGACGTGAGAGGTCTTTTTGAACATCACCTAAACGTCTCTTTCTCCATTATCTTCATATGTGGATTGTACAAATGTCCCATACACCTGCAATTAGACATCGCACAAAAGTCTGTGGAGTACTTTTGTACTAGATAACATAAATAAATTATTGCGTAGTTTGCATTAGAAATCACCTCACAAATATGCATGTATGCAATATTTTCGGTCGTATCCAAGGTAGTCATGTCCTCATCATTATAGGTGGTGCACAAGTGTCGTATCCGCCTATTGAGGAATCATGCTAGCGTCTCTCTAGAGTTGTGCAACACGAGCATTTTTCGTGGATTCCATATTTTGTGCTCATTCCTTGGTTGCACGACCCCATTTATCTATTTGTGTGTGTGTTTCCGTGTGCCATTCATTGCTATTGGTCTACTTGTTTCACTTGCGAATTTGTGAACCTCTTTCAACATTATTAACTCTTACTAACAATTGCATCAGATTTTTGTGCCTCTTGTCCTAACCAAGCCACTCAATAAGCTTTACTTTGTAGGTGTGAATGAGCAAGTCCGGTACCAATTCCACTATTCTTTCATTTCACATTGAGTGAAATGGGAAACATCCTCAACTTTGGGAAAAGGTAGCTTGGTATTTTTATCTCATTTCCTACTCACCTCTACTCGAGTCTTGTGATGGATAGGAAAGCACATCAACTTCGGTCTACACAAAAAACGACGAGTTTGATGCGACGAAAAACTTCTTCGACTCCAAGATGGATGCTCAAATGGAGGAGATCAAAGACCTCATCAAGTCTGCCAAGAGGTCTTCCTCATTTTCAAGAAGACGCTCAAGTGCACGTGCTTCCGAGCTACCATCTCCGACAAGGTTGCATCGGCATCGACACCATCACCAGCAAGAACGTGAAGGTCAAGAGCTCAAGACCAACCACCGCTCTACGACTTCACCATCTACCTTGGCATCTTCGCCAAGCGACCTCAAGGCATCTTCGCCTTTGGACATGCGGCATCTTCACCCACAAGCACCTCAAGAGAAGCCCCCCAAGCTCAAGTCCGCGACGTCCACAAGCTAGTACGACCTCGACATCGACCATGAGATTCCTTTCTATGGAACTCAAGACCCCGAGGAATATCTTGAGTGGGAGCGCAAGATGGACGACTACCTCAATCTACTTCAAGTCCCTCTAGAAGATCAAGTGAAGTGCGCCACAAGGAACTTCCATGATTATGCGTCGACATGGTGGCTTCACACACCTTCGAATACCTTCGACATGAGTTGGCCCAAGACGAAGAGATCTATGCGACGAGAGTTTTTGCCTTCCACCTACACAGCATAACTTCAATGCCAATTGGAGAACACCATCCAAGAATCCAAATCCACCGACGAGTACTTCAAGGAGATGAAGAAAGCCTTGCGATGAGTCGGCATGCATGGCCCCATTTCGATGAAGTTCCACTTCGTGATGGGATTGAACAAGGACATCCACAAGACTATCTTCCGCGAGAACTACACGTCCCTCGACGACAACTACTTTGGTGCTCTCATGGTGGAAAAAGAATTCATGAAGGCCAAGGCTTCTTCATCCCAAGCTCACTACGCGACGACCAAGCTCCACGACAATGAGCATGAGGATAGTACCACCAAGATGTCCAAGCCCGATGAGCTCCAAGACGATGCTCCCAAGTTTGACTTCACCTCCATCCCTCTTTGTGGCATTGATGATGCCGAGTCTACCTCGACTCTTTTTGAAGATGGTGCGGTGACAACTATGACTACGGAGTCTCTCAAGGAACATGCTTTGGAGGCGAGAGACATGGCGGCGAGCAAGGATGATACCTCCATCTTTGGAGGCGAGAGTGATGATGTGTCACCTTCGGCCTTCATCCACGGCGACGGCGACGAGATGGTTGAGCACGGGATTTTCCCTTCGATCACGGCGGCGTTTGTTGATGAGTTGGGTGACTTATTCCACCATATTGAGAGTGGGAGTGACTTCACCACTAGCCCCATATATGATGAGTTTCCCTAGTTCCCACGTGAGGAGAGCCACAACCCCCACCACTTGAGTGAGATGAGTGACTCCACCATATGTGACTTTGAGTGCACCCATTTTGATGGAGTGAGTGATCCATCACATAGAGAGAGTTTGATAGTTGATATGTCATGTGAGGCCACTATTATTTCTAACGACTTAACCTCTACCTCTATTGTTTCTTCTCATTTCGTGCTAGGTCCCATATATGATGACACGCCGATTCTGGGCGACTTCGTCGACAAGATGATGGCCTTGGAGGAATATGATAAACCCCCCACATGGTCCCATCAAGTTAATGATGATGACCACCGTTTGGTCTTTACCACCTCACCTACAACACTTGAGTGGGATGAGAAAATTAACAAAGGTGAAGATGATGCTCTTGTCCCACTAGTGGACTATCTTGACATTGATTGCTTGCATGATGTTGATCAACCTACTACCATGCTTCATGCTAGTATGTTTTCCCCATGCGACGATTTACCCATTTATGATGAGTTTAATGATTGCCATGTGGAGTCTCTTTGTTGTGATGCCATGTTACATATGATTTCTTGTGATAATTCTCTCTGTCACATCATATTTGACAATCTGCTTGACTTGTCATATGCTATGCATGAGATCAACAATATGTCCAACTTGCAATCTCTTTGTAGTAATTATGCATATGCCATTAAAATAAACCCAATTTGCACTTATGGCATATATGACAAGCCCATGGTTATTGGCATTTGTTTCTCTTGTGATGATATTGATATGCTCCCTTTGCATCATTTCAATCATATGACATGCCTTGACCACCTAGCTTTGGATATGCATTGTTTTGGAGGTTGTCCATTTTCTCCATATGATGTTTCCGATACTGCTCATGAGGAGACCCCCCACAGTTTCCTCATACACGTTAGGAGATTTTGATCCACCCCATCCATTGCATGATTCACATGATTGTGTTCACCATATGCTCCCCATGAATGAAAATGCTATTCATGTGCCATATAATCACATGCTCAATCTGTGTCCCCATGGTGTTATGCATAACCACTATTCTTTCATGATGGATGACATGTTCATATACCATGCTTCAATTTTTTTTATCATTGCTTATCTTGTGCTAACTCTCACGTGCACATTCACATCATGATGGATGATTTATACATTTACCATGCACACACTTTCTTTTGTTTGTGTCTCTTTTGTGTAGGTTCCCATGAATACTTGTCAACCTCACAATTCCGTGAGTTGAAGAAACGAGCTCTAGAGAGCAACGATGACTTGGGATCCCGTGGATTGTTTTCCACACCATTTCCATTGCGCATGGACTTCGCGCATTTCTTCTACATGGCCCTCACATGGTTTTGGTTATTGTCCATCATATATCGTTTGCCCATATTGTCATGTTCACTTTGCATGATATGATCATTCCTATGCATTTGCCATGCATTTGTGACCCATGCTTTGCATTACACATGATGATTAATTCTACTACTTGTATGTGTATTTGCAAGGTTGGTGGAGATATTGCTTGTTATTGCCATGTTCCATTTATGACCCATTCCTATGATGATACTATGATCTTGCTTTGTGTTCGTGCTTGTGATATGTCATGTGCATTGCCTATGCCTACTATTTGCTCACATGACATGATTTCCATGATTTCCTCTAGTGTGTTGCATCTTCGCTCCACTAGTTTGCACGACATGATTGACATGCTTGGTTATGTTGCATTACCCATGATTCATACTTGCTCATTCTATGCGGTTGATGACAATCATTGCCATTCTTTGCACATGATTACTATTGCTTCTTATCATATATCTTCATATGTTGCCTCTCTCATGCTAGATGATTTGCCATGTATTGAGTGCAATAATGATTATAGTCTTGCTCATGAGATTGCCCCCATAGCATTCTCGCATATATTTGACATTTTGGCATATTTCTTGTGAAGCATGCGTGCCTTACTTCTTTGCACCATATACCTAGTGCCATGAATATTGCCATTGTCATATCGTATTATTCACGCATTTGTGCTTCTAATGGTTATGTGCAAAAGATGAGAACCATCATGATGGATGATGTGTTTATCTACCATGCGGATACGTTCTTTCCTTTGTTTTGTGCATGTGTAGGGTACTTGAACTTTGTGTCGACTCCACTTCACATGAGTTGACCATCCGAGCTCTTGAGAGCGAACCACCTTAATGAGGACATGGCTACCTTGTATACGACTAAAAATATTGCATACATGTATATTTATGAGGTGATTTCTAATGCAAACTATGCAATAATTTATGTATGTTATCCAGCACAAAAATACTTCACAGACTTTCGTGTCATGTCTAACTGCAGGTGTATGGGACACTTGTACAATCCACATATGAAGATAAGGGAAAAGGAGAAGTTTAGGTTCTGTTCAAAAAGTCTTCTCACGTCACTTTTGGGCCAAGAGAAGATAGAGTCCAAGTCTCTCACGTTCAGGATTCAAATTCAGACTGCACAGACATACCTGACTCAAAACGTCAAGAACTCTTTCATCCAGACTCCGAATTGGGTGATTATTTTTTTGTTGGAAAGTAGATTTCGTGCTATTTCCAATCTGATGAGATATTGATGAAACAATCTGACGCTACAGAAGAATCTGAGTCAAACTACAAGTCCAAAAGTGTTGGATCACCACCACTTGGGCCCATGGGCCTTGTACGGCCTAGGGTTAGTTTTAGGCTAACTTGGGACGTCCTCCCACCTCCTTGGCCACCCCCTTGCGCCTATATAAGTAGATCAATATAGTAGCTTTTTGCTTGGGATTTGTTTAGTTAAAAGTTAGCCATTGCAACTTCGTGTACTTCGTTTGTCTCCAACGACCAGACCAAGATTGCTTCCAGATCCCCACCTTTATCAATATTTCATATATATATATGCAATATTCAGATTGCTTTATCATATTCTTGCTTATTCTTTGATTGCTTACAGGAATAGACCTTCGTGGTCAGGTTCATCGTGCTCCGGCGTGTTCAATAACCTCTCGAAGTTGGTTTAGCGATTACTAAGGCGAAACGTCGTGCACGTTTGTAGTCAGATCATCAAAGTCATATCCACCAAATTGATAGTTATCATCTCATTGAAAGATCGGGACACCCTCGCCTCTATCAAGTGGTATTAGTTTTTAGGCTGCTCAATGAGAATTTCCAGTTTTCCCTAGATTAGATTTATTTTCTTGTCTATTTCCAAGAAAAACCCATAAAGAATTAGATATATTCATCCTTTGTCCAAGCTAGTCTGAGCCTTTCAATTTTCTTTTCATTGTTTGCATTATTGAATTATCGGTTGCATCGTCGTGTCGTGTTGCTAGTCTTAGTATCTAGTCCTTTAGAGTTTCGAGTTCTGTTCACATTAGTCATGCCGCTGTTGCATCATTATCCCTTCTGTTATCCACCACCCCATCCATCAATTTCCACCACGTGCTATTCATTGCCATAATCATAGTTGAGGTTGTTCACATCTTCACTTGATCCAATCTGCATCTTATAGTTTGTTTTGGAAAGAGGGAGTGAGAAAAAACAGAAGATAGAAAAAAAGAGAAATTGGTAAAAAAAAGAGAGAAATAAAAAGAAAAAAGTGTGAGAAAAAAAGAGAGAAGAAAAAAAAACAAAATTTGGATCTATCTAGACTCAATCTCGTACCTGAATTCGGACTCGAATCTGTTTTGCGCACTATTCAGTAAAACAACCATATATTTTTCATACGAACTCTGTTTTGGCTCCACAAGTACTCAAATTAAAGCTAGCAACGTGCTGCATCTTAATAGTTGCAAAAGTTAGTTCAATAATTGAGACCTCAAATCGGCTTCTAAATAGGTCTTTTTGCCCTCCAAAGTTCACGAACATAGATTGTTCCAGTTTTTCTGGGTAGTTTTAGAATTTTTTGACTACTCATATCAACTCAGAATTGAGAGATTCTTTTTGCATTTGAAAGGTTGAGTCAGTGCCATTCTTGAGAAAAATTATCATAAGATTGGCACAAACTTTTCCAGAGTAAAGTTGGAGAGAGTTGTCGGTATATCCTACTTGGCAGTTGTTTCTCATCATTATCTTTACTGCAATTGTGATCTTCACTTATATATTGCTGTCCAGAGCTACTTCATATTCTTTATTGATGCTAGTTGTGCAATGTCATGACCTCATTAGTGTTCTAGGCTCCGGTCTATCCTAGGATCAGCACAGTACCGTCGTTGAGCATTTATTCAGCATTGCATCTCTGAATTGATTATTGCTAATATTTTGCTACCGTATATTTAAGCCTTCCAAGCTCCACACATTTCTACACTGTGTATATGCACATTGCCCTGGCAGTCTCTTTACTCAATCTTTGGAGTTATTTGACACTGTTGGTTGCCTGTCACCACCTGCTGCATGGTAAGAACTTGTAAAACATTGATATTTCCTATAGCATGAGCGTTTTACCACCACATCCTTGCAGTTCATAGGAACATTATTCTCAGATTTTGTTTATTGCTTTTTACTAATTATGAAAGGTTCCAGAGCTGTTAGTTCTTAGGCTTCATCGACATGGGAGACGTGCCACCACCTAAGCAAATACTACAACTGTCACGAGAGGTACACAAACATCCAAACGCACATGATCAGGTTAATGTTTCTATACCACCATTTAATGGTTGTTTTAGACCTGCTTTATATATTGCATGGGAGTTCAACATAAATGATATATTTGCTTCCCATAATTTTGTTGATTGTAAAAATGTTAAGGTCGCGGTTGGTTTATTCACTGGTTATGCTTCAGTTTGGTGGAGTGAATAATGTCGGTTAAACCTTGATTATATACCTACTACTTGGGATGTTTAAAACATGTCATGAAAGATAGATTCATAGATGTTTATTATACTCGTGGAATGATTAAAAAACTACAACAATTTAAACAAGGTAGTGACACCGTAACAAAATATTATAATGATTTACAAACTACCTTGTTGCACTCAGTTTTAGAAGAAAGTGAAGAATATTTTATGAATAGATTTTGGGGAGGATTAAACCGTGATATTCAGGAGATACTAATTCATGAAGAGTGTTATCCTATGAACTATTTGTTTAGTCTTGCTTGCAAAGCTGAACAGGAAATAAAACGACGTGTTGCCCACAAAGAGAACAAGCACAAGGTGCACATTCCAAGTGTTGATATAGATGTTTCTTCAACTACTAGGCATACTATGACAACCACATCCGTTGTTGCGAGGACTACATCATCTCCATCATGTGACACATCACCATTGAGAGTGCTAACACCATCTGAGTTGATCATAAGAGGTAATGACAAAGGTACAGATTTTCCATTTTCACATGAGAATGATTCATGCCTAGTTAACTTGAATACATCATGTGTTGAGTTACCTATTGATTTGAGCACAACACCAATTTTAGAGAATCATGTTACTGTCATGAATGCATCATGTGATCAAACAACTGAAATACCAACAATTTTGAGTGCACCCATTGAATTAACTATTGATGCAAAAGAACCAAGTTTAATCATTTTGATATGACATCTAATCTTGGTGACGATTCTGTGTAAAATGACTTAATGCATGTTTCCTTATTTGAGCATGTTGTAGCATGTACATTTGATGCAAGTAAGTTTCATTCGCCAATGCTGGGATGGTTTAATGATGAACATTGTAAATCTTTTGAAATGAATAAGAGCTTCACTTATGTGTGCAAACTGAGTTGCAATATATTCATGCCTTCTACTTCTTCTGATATGTCATGTGCATTGCCTATACCGACTATTTGCTCACATGACATGATTGCCATGTTTTACTATAGTATGTTGCATCTTCGCTCCATTAGTTTGCACGACATGATTGACATGCTTGGTTATATTGCATCACCCATGATTCATAGTTGCTCATTCTATTGGCGGAAGAGGGGGGAATTTCGCCCTAAGGGCTGTATATATGGAGGAAGAGGGGGAATTTCGTGGCCCTTGGAGGAGGGGTCCGAAACCAACCCTAACTCTTGTTTCCCCACACATACGGACTCTAAAAACAGCCTATACTTAAGTATTTCGAAAATACATGGGCCTGGTCCAATAATAAGGTGATGCAACACCTAGATTAGCCTCTGGACGAAATTTTTGAAGTTGCATCTTGTATATTTCGTCCAAGGCTTCATGCACTCCTTATGGTGGCTTCAAAGTCCTGAAATCATCACTTGTAGCTCCGTTCTTGATCCCCTTGCGCATGCCATCATCTTCATGCTTGAACTTGCTCCAAGGTTCATCTATCTTGTCCAAGCTAGGCCCTTCATTTGTAAGCAAAACAAATGTATCCAATTTAGGTAGCATCATATTCTCATGAACATTAGAATCGTTACCAAGAAATGAAAGTACCTGATAATTCAATTGGCGTGCGTGAGCTCTAGTAATTGGTCCAGTATGTATAGCAGCAGGGGTTGTGGGTGTAACAATGGTATTGATGTCCTCATCAAAGACGAACGGAGCTAGCTGGAATGCATAGCTTGTTAACACGCAACACAAATCCATTGTTAACGACGAACTTGTTCCATGTTCTCCCTTCTTTAGAATTCAGCAATACATCTTTAAATTCAGCACCATGCACATATTGATCTTTGATGGTCTCCAAACCAAATAATTTAAACTCAAGTTGTGAAAGCATAGTATAATGACGAGACAATGCATCGACGATAACATTTTATTTACCCTTCTTGTACTTAATGACATAAGGGAAAGTCTCAATGAATTCAACCCATTTAGCATGCCTACGGTTCAGTTTTGCTTGACTTTTAATATGTTTCAAAGATTCATGATCAAAATGTATAACAAATTCTTTGGGCCATAAATAATGTTGCCATGTTTCTAATGTCCGAACTAGAGCATATAATTATTTATCATAAGTAGAATAGTTCAGACTAGGCCCACTTATTTTTTTAGAAAAGTATGCAACAGGTTTTCCATCTTGTAATAACACACCTCCTAATCCAATTCCACTAGCATCACATTCAAGCTCAAAAGTCTTATTAAAATCAAGAAGTTGGAGTAAAGGAGCATGTGTCAACTTATCTTTCAATACCGTGAAGGCTTCTTCCTCTGCAGTACCCCAAACAAAAGGCACATCCTTCTTTGTGAGCTCATTTAGAGGTGCATCAATGGTGCTGAAATCTGTCACAAGACGCTTATAGAAACCAGCGAGGCCAAGAAAACTCCTCACTTGTGTGACCGTTTTGGGCTGCGGCCAACTCTCAATAGCTTCAATCTTGACTTTATCAACTTCAATTCCCTGTGGAGTAACAACATAGCCAAGAAAACATACTCGGTCGATGCAAAAGGTGCACTTCCCAAGGTTACCAAACAAACGTGCATCACGTAGAGCAATGAAAACAACACGTAAATGTTCCAAATGTTCCTCCAAAGATCTGCTATAAATCAGTATATCATCAAAATAGACTACCACAAATCGTCCAATGAAAGCACGTAAAACTTTGTTCATTAATCTCATGAAAGTTCTAGGTGCATTAGTTAACCCAAAAGGCATGACTAACCACTCATATAACCCAAACTTAGTTTTAAATGTTGTTTTCCATTCAACTCCCAATTTCATATGAATTTGATGGTATCCACTTTGCAAATCAACTTTGGAGAATATTGTAGAGTCACTCAATTGAACAAGCATATCATCTAGCCTGGGAATAGGATGACGATAACGAATAGTAATATTATTAATGCCTCTACAATCAACACACATACGTGATGTACCATTCTTTTTTGGCAGTAGTATAATAGGAATAACACAAGGACTAAGAGACTCGCGTATATAACATTTGTTAAGCAATTCATGTACTTGATGCGTAATCTGCTTCATCTCCTCTCAATTGGTACAATATGGTGCATGGTTTGGCAGCGAAGCACCAGGAATTAAGTCAATCAGATGCGCAATCCCTTGAATATGTGGTAATCCCGGTGGCACGTCTTGTGGAAAGACGTTAGTGAAGTCCTGCAAAATGTTAGTGACAGCAGGAGGCAAAGAGGAAGGCACGTCCTCGAATGAAAATAATGCCTCTTTGCACACAAAAGCATAGCAAACAAATTTGCTGAAATCTAGCTCATCAATATCAAATTTGGTGGCAAGTAAACATGCACTTTCAATTTAATTTTAGAAGAAACACTAGATGGTTTATTATTAGGCTTAATTTGTTGCTCAAATTCTTTTGCCACAATCTGATTTTCACTCTCTTTTTTCTCCTGTTTTGTTTTATTAGCTCTATTAATATCATCTTTCAAAATGTAATCAAGAAACATAGGAAGCAAAGTAATATGTTTATCCTTATGAACAAGAGTATACTAATTGTTTCTACCATGGTGTACAATTTTTTTATCAAATTGCCATGGTCTACCAAGTAGTAAGGAACATGCTTGCATGGGTACCACATCACAATCAACCTAACCTAATCAGCATACGTGTAGAGATACTAAAATGCACACGAGTAGTACGTGTTACCTTAACCTTGCCGCTGTTGTTGAACCATTGGATGTAGTAGGGATGTGGATGTGGTCTTGTGGTGAGAGATAGCTTCTCCACCATCTCCATGCTAGCCAAGTTGTTGCAGCTCCCTCCATCTATGATGACGCGAACAGAACGTGCCTTCACAACTCCCTTTGTATGGATCAAAAATGCCTCTGATTTTTCTCAGCTTGTATGACCTACACACTCAAAACACGTTGAGAAATTAAACTTCCATATATGTCAGCATCTTCAACAGCCATGTATTGTGTCTCATGATCAGAATCATCTCCACCTTGTTCTTCACTTGTAATAAGAGCCAAAATCTCCTCATCGTAGTCACTAGCGGACTCATACCCACCATCCTCAGTCTCAATCATAACACGCAGAGACTGGCATTCTCTCGCATAATGACCTCTACCCTTACAACAATGACAAATAATATCATGTGTGTGTCCTGTTGATGCCATGGATGAAGAAGAGCTCTGTGCAAGCCCAGATGGTGTGCTCTTGGTAGATGGTGGTCGTGGTGCCTGTTTTCTTATATCTTGGATGGAGTTGGTGGATGAAGTAGGCAGTGCTGCAGTAGGACATGTGGAAGGAGAAGATGTACGTGGCGTCCATGATGAAGAACGTCCTGCAGAAAAATTAGTTCGCGCCAATGCATGTCGATCTCGCACTTCACGTTCAGCTTCGCAAGCAAGATCGAATAAACGAGCGATATTATTATACTCCTTTTACTCTAGAATGGTCTAATGTCTCTATTTAATCAACCGATAAAACAAGCAAGCATAGCTTCATTATCCTCAACAATACCACATTGAATCATGCCAGTTTGTAATTCCTGATAATATTCTTCTTCATAATTTTTTCCTTCTCTTAAGCTCTGCAATTTTTGAAGTAATTCATGTTGATAGTATGGTGGAACCCAACGACTACACATAGTAGTTTTCAAAGCAGCCCAAGTAGCTGGAATAGGATATAATCTACAATGTTCAGACCACCAAACACATGCAAAACTAGTGAAAGCACAAACAGCAACAGGAACACGTCTCTCCTTGGGATATTGTAAACATGTACAATGTTGTTCAGTTTCTAATTCCCAAGTAAGATATATATCAGGAACATATCTACCCTCAAATGGTGGAATATTCAATTTTAGTTTAGGAAGATGGTCATGGTCTCATACCTGGTGGTGCAGCCCTACCGTTGCGATGATATACATGAGGACAACATGGTGGTGGTGGTGCTGGTGGTTGCACGTAGTTCTGATTTTGATCAACCTCATCCTCATAATGGTCCTCCACCTCTGCTGTAGTAGCATGAGCTACAGAAGAATCAACAGCAGTAGCAGCGGCACCATAAGTTTGTCCTGGCTCAAGAGGAACACGCTGCGGTCGCCTTGCTGGATCACGGCATGGAGGTGGTTGTTGATGTTGTTGCGACGGTGCAATAGAGGCGGCTGGTGGTTGTGGTAGATGTGTGAGTACTTCATCGAACTTGGTGCCCAACTTGGTGTCAATTGTCTTCTCAATGTCATTAATCCTCTCTAGTGCCTTTCCAAAGCTGGCCATCACAACTTCCACCTGTTGACCAAACATTTGCTGAAACTTATCATGAAGCTCATTCTTTGTCATGTTCTCCCAGTCAATCTTGTCAGCTTCTGGTCCTGCCATGGTTAGCACCAATAGAAACACACAAGAATGTGACTATTAGGAAGTGGCGGTGGTGTTGTTGAAAATCATAAATCCGTCAAGCGAATCTCAAATTCTTACCAGTTCTTACCAAGCAGCAGGTGGTGATCGGCAATAGTTGTAGTCAAAATGCTCAAAGCTTGGATAGAGTGATTACCAGGTGGTGTCAATCACACGATGTAGATATATGTGGAGCTGGGACGGCTTAATAGATGGTAGCAAAAAGGTCAGCAATAATCAATTTAGAGATGCAATGTTGAATAAACGCTCAATGACAGTACTATGTTGGTCCTAGCCTAGACTATGCTAGAGACGTGAGCCTCGAACACTAACAAAATCACGGTGCGACACATCAATAAGGGAAAAGAACACTCTAGAATTTATTTTTTCTTGCGCTCTTTCTTTTTTCGCTCCTTTTTTTGCCGAAAGTCACTATATGGCGAGTGTCTCAAAACTCTTCCCAAGTAAAAATAACAGGATAGGCACGAAGTTTTTTTGACTATTTTTTTTGGAAATCGGGGCAGTGATGACCAAAAAGTGCATCAAAAATCACTATGATGGCATGTGTCTCAAAAGACTCAGAAAAGCCTAAAAACAGGTGTGGGAAAAAATATTTTCACCTGCAATTTTTTTCCCGAAACCTACCCAGGCAAGGAAACACGAATCAAAAAATAGATGGATCTCAAAAACAAACCTAATATGAAAATAACTCAGATTGGTGGTGGACAGGCGGATGTAGATGTGGACTTGGATTGGTGGTGGACAGGCGGTTGTATATGTGGATTAGAATTGGTGGTGGACAGGTGGATGTCTACGGCATCGGTAAGGAATATGTTGGTGGTGGTGGTATATGGAAGGAGCAATGATGATGGTGCGGCGACGGCGTGACAACTTATGAACAGAACTCGAAACTTTAAGAGAAACTAGACGCTAAGACCAGCAACTTGACACGACGATGCAACCAAAAATTCAACAAAGCAAGTACAGAAAAGATTATGAAATGGCTCAGATTGGTTTGGATATGATGAATTAACCCTATTGTTTTGGCTTTTTCATGGACTGTAGGTATGAAGAACATACTCGATCTACAACAACAACAAGAACAAGAACAAGAACAAGAACAAGAACAACAACAACAAAGCCTTTAGTCCCAAACAAGTTGGGGTAGGCTAGAGGTGAAACCCATAAGATCTCGCAACCAACTCATGGCTCTGGCACATGGATATCAAGCTTCCACGCACCCCTATCCATAGCTAACTCTTTGGTGATACTCCAATCCTTCAGGATTTGTTGTTGATGCCATGGATGAAGAAGATCTCTGTGCAGGCCCAGAAGGTGTGCTCTTGCAGATAGTGGTGGTTGTGCCTACTTTCTTGTATCACAGTTGGAGGTGGCAGCTGACAGAGGTGCCAGTGCAGCAGAACATGTGGAAGTAGAGGATGCACGCGGTGTCCATGATGAATGTCGACCCACAGAAAAGTTAGTTGGCGCCAATGCCTGTCGATCCTACACTTCACGTTCGGCTTTGTAAGCAAGATGGAATAAACGAGTAATATTGTTATACTCCTTATACTCTAAAATGGTCTAAATCTCTTTATTTAATCCACCCATAAAACGTGCAAGCATAGCTTCATTATCCTCAACAATACCACATCTAATCATGCCAGTTTGTAATTCCTGATAATATTCTTCTATGGAATTTTTTCCTTGTCTTAAACGCTGCAATTTTTGTAGTAATTCACATTGATAATATGGTGGAACCCAACGAGTACGCATAGCTGCTTTCAAAGCAGTCCAAGTAGCTGGAATAGGATATAATCTACAACGTTCAGACCACCAAACACATGCAAAACTAGTGAAAGCACAGACAGCAACAGGAACACGTCTCTCCTCAGGATATTGTAAACATGTAAAACGTTATTCAGTTTCTAACTCCGAAGGAAGATATATATCAGGAACATATCTACTCTCAAATGGTGGAATATTCAATTTTAGTTTAGGAAGACAGTCATGATCTCGTACCTCAGGTGGTGGTGCAGCCCTACCATTGCGATGATATGCATGAGGACGACATGGTGATGGTGGTACTGGTGGTTGCACGTAGTTCTAATTTTGATCAACCTCATCCTCGTAATGGTCCTCCATCTCTGCAGTAGCAGCAGGAGCTACAGAAGCATCAACGATAGGTACAGCGGCACCGAAAGATTGACCAGGCTCAAGGGGAACGCGCAGTGCTCATCCCACTTGATTTGGAAGGTGATGTTGTTGTTGTTGTTGGTGGTGGTGGTGGTGGAGGTGGTGTTGTTGCTGTAGAGGTGCGACAGGTGCAGTGGGTGGTGGTTGTGGAAGACGCGCCAGAAATACAATAAACTTATTATCGAGCTTTGTTTCGAACGCCTTTTAAATGCCATCTATCTTCTCGATGGCCTCTTCAAATCTGTTTAGCACATCTTCCACCTGTCCACTCATCATTTGCTGAAACGTATCATGTAACTCTTTGTTCGTCATGTTCTCACAGTCAGGCTCGTTGGCTTGTGATCCTGCCATGGTTAGCATCAATAGAAACACACAAGAATATGATCCTACAGACTACTAGGAAGTAGTGGTGGTGGTGGTGTGTCACAAATCCGTCAAGCGTATCTCAAATTCTTACAAGTTCTTACCCAGCAGTAGGTGGTGATCCACGACCGTTGTGGTAAAAACTCTCAAAGCTTGGATAGAGCGATTGCCAGGTGGTGTCAAACGCACAACATAGATGTATGTGGGGCTGGGAAGGGTTATAATATGGTAGCAAAAAGATCAGCAATAATCAATTCAGAGATGCAAAGTTGAATAAATGCTCAACAATGGTACTGTGCTGGTCCTAGGCTAGACCGTGCTAGAGATGCGAGCCTAGAATACTAACAAAATCACGACGCGACACATAAACAAGGGAGGAGCAATCTCTGATTTTTTTTATTTTTTTTTCACTTTTTCCTCTTTTTTTTTTGCTCTGCAACAATTTTTTTTTAAAAGTCTACAAATGGTCTAAAAAAATTCCTAGCCAGAATTTTCTAGACTTAGTTTTTTTAACTGGAACTATTTTTATACTACGGGTGGCATGGAAATTGGGGAGTCCTACTCTGTCACGACCCGGAGTATGGCGTGATCTGGAAGTCGAAAACAGAGAAACAAATACTGGACTCGGACTAGGACTGGTGGCGAAGATGAATCCGGTGGAAACTCGGACTGGTGAAGGATATATGTAGGGCGGTGGAACATGGATTGGTGGCGAATCTGTGATGGATGTGGATTTGGATTAGCGTGATGGTGGTGGATATGTGGTATATGGCAGCAGTGATGACGATGGTGGTATGTGGCAGTGGTGATGGCGATGGTAGTATATGGCAGCAGTGATGCCGATGGTGGTATATGGCAGCGATGACAAAGATGGTGCAGCAGCGGCATGCCAACCAGTGAACAGAACTCGAAACTCTAAAGGACTAGACGCTAAGACCAGCAACTTGACATGACGATGCAACTACAAATTCAACAAAGCAAATGCAGAAAATATTACACAATGGCTCAGACTGGTTCGGATATGATGAACTAACCTTATTTTTTGGCTGTTTTCGTGGACTGCAAGTATGAAGACAGACTCGATCTGAACTACGAAAAACTGTAAAATCTCACCGAGCAACCTCTAAATCTGATGCCACTTGATAGAGGCGAAGGTGTCCCATCTTTCGATGAGATGGTAGCTATCGTTTTTGGTGGAAGTCGACTTTGATGATCTGACTACGAACGTGCGAAGACGCCACGCCTTAGCAACCGCTAAACCAACTTCGAGAGGTTATTGACCATGTCGAAGCATGATCAACCTCACCATGAGGGTCTGTTTCCTGCGAGCAAACGAAGAACAAGCAAGAAACTGATATTGCAATCTAGATATTGCGAATATAAGAGCAAAGCTTTATTGATGAACGTGGGGTTATGTGACGTCTTTGTCTGGTCGTTGAACACAAACAAAGTACGCGAATTTGTAGCTATGTCGAACTTTAATCTAAACAAAACCCAAAGTCTAAACGACGCCCTAAGGGTTGTATATATGAAGGAAGAGGGGGGGGGGTCGTGGCCCTTGGGGAAGGGGTCCGAAACCAACCCTATCTCTTGTTTCCCCACACGTAAGGACTCTAAAAACAACCTATACTTAAGTATTTTGAAATTACATGGGTCTGGCCCAAAAATAAGGTGATGCAGCACCTGTAATAGCCTCTGGATGAAATTTATGAAGTGGCATCTTGTATATTTTGTCCAAGACTTCATGCACTCATTATGGTGGCTTCAAAGTCCTGAAATCATCACTTGTAACTCCATTCTTGTTCTCCTGTCGCATGCCATCATCTCCATGATTGATCTTGCTCCAATGTTCATCCCTCTTGTCCAAGCTAGGCCCTTCATTTGTAAGCAAAACAAATGTATCTAATTTAGGCAGCATCATATTCTCATGAACATTAGAATCATTACCAAGAAATGAAAGGACCTGATAATTTAATTGGTGTGCATGAGCTCTAGTAATTGGTCCAGTATATATAGCAGCAGGGGTTGTGGGTGTAACAATGGTATTGATGTCCTCATCACTAAGGAGAACTGGTTTAAATAACATCCCCATGTTAAAGAAAATATTGAGGAACCCGTTAAAGTTAAAGATGAAACTACCATTTACAATGTTGATCTAGTTGTTCCTACTGCTTATATTGAGAAACCACCTTTTCCTGTTAGGATAAAGGAACATGCTAAAATTTACACATTGGTTAACAAAATTAATATTAGAGCACCTACACCCTCTGGACAAATTAAAGTTGAACCTAATGTTGCTATGGTTAAAGATATCTTGGTCGATAATATAGATGGGCACGTTATTTACTTCTGTGATGAAGCCACTAGAATTGCCAAACCCGATACTAAAGATAAGAATATGGTTGTTGTTGTTGTTGTTGCCATGCTTGTTGTCTCTGTTAAAATAGGAGATCATTATTATCATGGCTTATGTGATTTGGGAGGTAGTGTGAGTGATATTCCATTTACCTTATATCAGGAAATTATGAATGATATTGCACCTATTGAAAAAGAGGACATTGATGTTACTATTAAGCTTGTGAATAGAGATACTATTATGCCGCTTGGGATCATTAGAGATGTTGAAGTCTTGTGCGGAAAAATAAAATACCCCATTGATTTTCTAGTTCTTGGTTCTCCAAAAGATGACTTTTGTCCCATTACATTTTGTAGACCTTTCTTGAACACTGTTAATGCTAAGATTGATTGCGCTAAAGAAACTGTAAGTGTTAACTTTGGTGATATATCTCATGATTTTAATTTCTCTAAGTTTCGTAGACAACCACAAGATAAAGAATCGTCTAGTAAAGATAATTATTGGTCTTGCTTCTATTGTCGTACCTCCTACTGCTCTGTTAGAACAATATTTGCTAGACAACGAAAATGATATGCACATGAATGAAAGAAATGAACTACACAAGATGTTCTTTGATCATGAAAGAAATGAAATACACAAGATGTTCTTTGATCAACCACCTATCCTTAAACACAATTTTCCTGTTGAAACTCTTGGAGGTCCTCGTCCACCTAAGGGTGGCCCTGTATTTGAATTGAAACAGTTGCCTGATACATTGAAATATGCTTATCTTTATGAAAATAAGATATATCATGTTATTATTTGTCGGATTTCGGGTTCCAGCAGACCCTTGAGGTTTGAACACTGGGGTGCACGCGGAGATTTCGCCTTCTACCTACCTGCACCCCTCCGCCTCGCTAAGATCTAAGCTATGAAAAGAACATCACAAGAGACACAGGGTTTATACTGGTTCAGGCCACCGTTGTGGTGTAATACCCTACTCCAGTGTGTGCTGTGGTGGATTGCCTCTTGGGCTGATGATGATGAGCAATACAAGGAAGAACAGCCTCGCGAGGGTTTGTTCTTGGCTGGGGCGACGAACTGCTAGGAGGAGTTCAGTCACCCTTCTCTCTCTCTCTCTTCTCGATTGCGATCCGATCTCTTCTACCCTGTGGGTGGTTAGTCCTATTTATAGGCAAAGGCCCTGGGCCTCTTCCCAAATATTGAGCGGGAAGGGCGCCAACAATTGGCCACTTTGAAGGGGAACATCTTGTACACTTATCCTGACTAAAGTTGGTCCTCGCCTGCCAAAGGCTCTGGTGGTGACGCTGGTTGGGGCTCCACAATGACTTCCTCCCTGCCGTTGGACTCGTCTTGATCTCGTTGCACCGAAACGGGTGCCTTTGCTTGATGCTCTCGCCTGCGCTTGCTCCCTTTTCACCAAAGAGGAAAGGAGGACACTGCGCGGCTGGCGCCCGCCTGGCGCCTTTGGTCGTCATGGCTTGCGTCACGGACACCTCGTGAGGTACCCCGCCTTGATCTCTCCGCCTCCTCGCGGGACAGCCTGATGAGGCCGTGCCTGAGGAAGCTCCGTGTCGTCTGCCCCGTGAGGCTTGGCCCCTCGCGAGGGTCTTGGGTCTGTGTTGATGAAGATGGGCCGTGCTGGGGCCCCCTTTGAGCCACGCCGCAGGCTGCAGGAAGGCAAGTCTGGGGACCCCCGTTCCCAGAACGCCGACAGTAGCCCCCGGGCCCAAGGCGCGCCCGGACTTGGCCGTGCAGGGAGGAGAAAGGGCAAGAGCGAAGCGCCGCGGGCCCTAACAGCCTGCGGCCTTGGGCGCCGCGTGGCGGTTGATTGGACGTGAGCGCCTCAGCAACCGCACGAGTTGATAAAGGAGCGGCATCTGCCTAGGCTTTGCTTTTTTGCTTTCTCCGGTTGGTGCTCAGATCCCCTTTCTTGCGCCTCTTCTTCCTTCCTCCAAAATTTTCAGATCTACTCCGACCGCGTGACCTAGGAAGCCATGGCGCCTCGTCAGTCCCCGGTCAGAGCTTGGTACTCATCTGCCCTGGACTCGCCGAACGTGTCGGAGGCGAGCCTCGCCCGGTTGCGCCGGATGGCGGCGGCGCAGGGCATCAACGGGGGGAAGGTGTTCAAGGCCGGCTCCGCCACCCCTGAGGGCCAATGGAGCACCTTCTTTCCGTTCTTTGTAAGCGCCAGTGCTGCTGGCCTGGTGCCTCCCTTCTCCGAGTTCTTCTTCTTTGTCCTCCGCCATTATAAGCTATAGGCTCTGCATCTCCACCCCAACTCCGTCCTTCTCCTGGCAATCTTCACCTATTACTGCGAGGCTCACGTAGGGGTGCAGCCCTCAGTGGCTTTGTTGCGCCACTACTTCTACCTCCGTACCTCTCGCGGTCCTGCTTCCGCATGCGCGAGCTTCATCACGTACAGTGGCGCCATTGCCATTTCGAACCCCGGGAAAAGGATTGAGGGCTTCAGGGGCAAGTGGGTCTTGGCAGATGCTGGGCGCATCCACCCTCGGCTGATCTTGCCCACGGAGCAACCCACGAGCTCTAGCGATTGGGGTCGAGCGGAGCTCGCGGACCCCCGCGCGAAGCTGGTGTTGGAGAAGATGGACGCGGATCTGAGGCCGGCCAACATGGCGACGGCGAACCTGACCGGCGCGTTGCTGCTGAGGGAATTCCTGGAGCACCAGCTAGCTCCGCTTCGGTAGTACTCACTTCCGATGTGGAGGCCCCATCCGAGCCCCGTGGCCTTGGCCAGTGAAGATCTGGCTGCGGTCCTCCAATCTTTGGTCGAGGGCGATGTGGCGAGGTTGGAGGGCGCTCCTACGCCCTTATTCCTCCGCGACGACTGGGAGCAGGTAGTGGAGTCCATGCCCATCTTCAACGGGGACGGGCCCGTGCCCATGGAAACTCTCGGGGAATCGGTGGACGTGTCCTCCGATGACTCCAGCGAAGAGGAGGAAGGAGGGGAGCGGGAAAAGGGCCTGACTCCGAGGCGACTGACGGAGAGTCGAGGGCTCCCCTCCCCCGGCGCAAGTCCCGCGTTCTCCGCCTCTCTCCGAGCGATGACGACGAGGATGATGACGAGCAGGACGACGGGAGCTTGCCCCCGATCCCGAAGAAGGACAGGACCGGGCTGTTCTCTCGCGGGTCTGTCCCGACCCCGAGGCGGACCGCAGACGCGCCTTCCGCTTCCAAGCTTCCCGAGGTTGACCCTTCCAGCTGGCTTTCGGGCTTCAAATTTGGCCGGAGGCCGCTTGAGCTCACTGGCGACGACCCTAAGCGCTTGATTCTTGTCTTTATTTCTTGTTCTGCTTCTGAGGCTTGACGTCTGCATCTCTTGGATAGGCTGGCGCCTGCAGCAAAGAAGCCGAAGGAAGCTTCTGAGGTTCCATCCGTGGCAGCGCCTCTGCCCGCGAAGGAAGGTGACCTCGACGCACGGGCTTCTCCTACCTGGTCGTCCTCATGAGGCCTGGCTGAGCCGGATGGGGCGAGCTCAGCTCCCATGGCCCAAATGACTCCCGAGGTGCCTTTGCCTACTGCCGCCACTTCAGCCGTTGGGGCGCAGCAAGTTCCGCCTCAGGATGCTGTGGTCGCGCTGCCGCCTTCTCCTCCTACTCCACCGACTGCTGTCTCTCCAACTCCTCCTGCCATCCTGGATCGTGCTGCTGCTGAGCTAGACCGGCTGCGGCAGGATCTTCTTGGCGCCGACCCTCGCTTGGTGGCCGGGCGCTTGGAGCTGGCTTCAGGATGGATTCACTCCGACGCTTCGATTCGGGCGGCGCTGGTCCAGGCCTCGACGGCTTGCGATGAGGAGAGGCAGGCCGTCCTTGAGGCGAAGGCTGCTCGTGACGCAGCCCTGGGGGAGGTGGTCGACGTCCGTGGTCGCTGCAAGGCGCTGGAGGACGAGCTGGAAGGCCTGTGGGACCAGCTCGCGAAAGAGGCCCGCCTTCGCCAAGAGTAGGAAGAAGGCGTGAAGGCTCGCGAGGCGGCCATCAAGGAGAGGGAGGTCAAGCTCAGGAGGCGCCGTGACCGCCTAGGCGCGCTGGAGCAGGAGTTGGGGGCGAGGAAGGTCGAGCTGGACGACAAGGCCCAGGTTCTTGCCGAGAACCGCATGGCCTTCGCGGAGATGGAGGCGAAGGCTCGCTTCTCGCTGAGGACGCTTTACGACAGCGGCCTGGAGAGCCCGCTGGCTGGCGCCGAGGATGGCCCTGCCAAGCTACTTCCCTTCCTGGTTTGCGCTCTTGAAGATGTTGCCCTTGGCCTTGGCCCCATGGCCAAGGCCGAGGCGCGTGTCCTGTCTTCTGTAGCACTGACGCGGGTCCTCACCCACATCTACCTTCGCGATCCCGGCGTCGACCTTGACAGCCTGCTGGAGCCAGTAAGCAGCGAGCGTGCCGCTGCCGCTGCCGAGGCCGTGAAGGGTCGCGTGGAGGCTCTGCTGGGGAAGTTCCGGGCCTTCAGCACCAAGCCGAAGCAAGGCGCTGCCGACCCCGCTGCTCCATGAGGCGAACCCACTCCACACTGCTCCACCGCCGACAAGTGACTCCGTTGTGGCTCCTGTCCTGCCTTTAATTCCTGCACATGTATCATGCCTCGGGGAGGCGTTTAAACTTGCGTTTGGCATTGAGATAACAGTGTGGACTGTAATATTTGCTTTTGAATTCCTTGAAATTTACGCTTTTCCTTCCTACTTGCTTATGTTCTACACCGGCAGAGCCCGGCCCCGCGCATACCTCAGCCGCCGTTAGCCCCGACCGGAAACCAGGACGGGACCAAGGAGTGAGGGACTACGTGACAAGTTAGGCTCCTGAGTCACGATGCTCAGGAGTCCCCCTTGGCGCACGAACAACAAGTAGGGAGGTGTGATGTGGGTGAATCTACCGTTCTACGTCTGCAGAGCCCGGCCGCGCGCATACCTCAACCGCCGTTAGCCTTTCGAAACTAAGGAGTGAGGGGCTACGTGATCAGTTAGGCTCCAGAGTCGGATGCTCAGGAGTCCCCCTTGACGCTCAAATGGCCTTCGTACCTTGGCTCCGCTCGGGGAGAGACGTGCGACAAACCAGGCCCGGGGGGGCCTGGCTGGGTGGCGTGCGTCTGGGCGTGACCCAGACGCAGCCCCCGTGCCCAGCCCCCTCGCGTGGCACTCCCGAGGGGAGGCGTTACGATGAGCCTAGACACTGAGCTCTGGGCTCCTTGAGGTTGATGCGGCCCGGGGGCCGCCCTCAGTTGTTTATCACCAGCGCGGAGCATAGCACTTCCGTATGTGTACGGGCATAGCCGCTCCTCGGCAGTGTCGTCAGCCAACACGGAGCATGGTGCTTCTACTGGTACGTGGGAGGGGGCTCCCCTCCGGGAGGAGCCCCCGGGGCGTGTACAGCCCCGCCCTGACACGTGGCTGGCACGGTAGGGCCTAGCGAGGTGTATCTGGGCACCCGTGAGCCAGCGCGGGACTCACGGGGCCCTACCTCTAGGCGGGTTGCGCCTGGCACTGGGCCTTATCTTGTGATGTGTCCCTGCAAATTTGGTTAGATGTCGGCACTCTACGTCCTCGGGTCCCGGCCCTCGAGCTGGTCTCAGTCGTCGCTGGTATGCCAGGCAGACCCTTGAGGTTCGAACACTGGGGTGCGCGCGGAGATTTCGCCTTCTACCTACCTGCACTCCTCCGCCTCGCTAAGATCTAAGCTATGGAAAGAATAGCACAAGAGACACAGGGTTTATACTGCTTCAGGCCACTGTTGTGGTGTAATACCCTACTCTAGTGTGTGGTGTGGTGGATTGCCTCTTGGGCTGATGATGATGAGCAATACAAGGAAGAACAGCCTCGCGAGGGTCTGTTCTTGGCTGGGGCGACGAACTGCTAGGAGGATTTCAGTCACCCTTCTCTCTCCCTCCCTCTCTCTCTCTCTCTCTCTTCTCGATTGCGATTCGATCTCTTCTACCCTGTGGGTGGCTAGTCCTATTTATAGGCAAAGGCCCTGGGCCTCTTCCCAAATATTGAGCGGGAAGGGCGCCAACAATTGGCCATTTTGAAGGGGAACATCTGGTACACTTATCCTGACTAAAGTTGGTCCTCGCCTGCCAAAGGCTTTGGTGGTGACGCTGGCTGGAGCTCCACAATGACTTCCTCCCTGCCGTTGGACTCGTCTTGGTCTCGTTGCACCGAAACGGGTGCCTTTGCTTGATGCTCTCGCCTGAGCTTGCTCCCTTTGCACCAAAGAGGAAAGGAGGACACTGCGCGGCTGGCGCCTGCCTGGCGCCTTTGGTCGTCATGGCTTGCGCCACGGGCACCTCGTGAGGTACCCCGCCTTAATCTCTCCGCCTCCTCGCGGGCCAGCCTGATGAGGCCGTGCCTGAGGAAGCTCCGTGTCGTCCGCCCTGCGAGGCTTGGCCCCTCGCGAGGGTCTTGGGTCTGTGTTGATGAAGATGGGCCGTGCTGGGCCCCCCTTTGAACCACGCCGCAGGCCGCAGGCAGGCAAGTTTGGGGACCGCCGTTCCCAGAACGCCGACATTATTAGTGCTAACCTTTCAGAGCATGAAGAAAAGATATTACTAAAAACTCTGAGGAAGCACCGTGTTGCTATTGGATATACTCTTGATGATCTTAAGGGCATTAGTCCCACTTTATGTCAGCACAAAATTAATATGGAGCCTGATGCCAAACCAGTTGTCGATCATCAACGATGATTAAACCCTAAGATGAAGGAGGTGGTAAGAACTGAAATATTAAAGCTTCTAGAAGCAGGTATAATCTATCCCATAGCTGATAGTAGATGGGTAAGTCCGATTCATTGTGTCATTAGGAAAGAGGGCATTATCGTTGTTCCGAATAATAAAAGTGAACTCATTCCACAAAGAATTGTAATTGATTTTAGAAAACTAAACAAAGCCACTAAAAAAATCATTACCCCTTACCTTTTATTGATCAAATGTTAGAAATATTGTCTAAACGTACACACTTTTTCTTTCTTGATGGATATTTCGGTTTCTCTTAGATACCTGTATCGCAATTCGATCAAGAGAAAACCACCTTTACTTGTCCTTTTGGAACTTATGCTTATAGACATATGCCTTTTGGTTTATGTAATGTATCTACCACTTTTCAAAGATGTATGACTATTATATTCTCTGATTTTTGTGAAATGATTGTTGAGGTTTTCATGGATGATTTTTCAGTTTAGGGAACTTCTTTTGATGATTGCTTAAGCAATCTTGATGGAGTTTTGCAGAGATGTGAACAAATTAATCATGTCATAAATTAGCAGAAGTTCCACTTTACGGTGAATGAAGGTACGGTCCTGGGGCATAAAATTTCTAAATGAGATATTGAAGTAGATTAGGCTAAAGTTGATGCAATTGAGAAATTGCCATGTTCTAAAGATATTAAAGGTATAAGAAGTTTCCTTGGTCATGTTGGTTTTTATATGAGGTTTATTAAAGACTTCTCTAAAATTTCTAGGCCTCTTACTAATCTCTTGCAAAAAGATGTTCCATTTATTTTTATGATGATTGTGTAGAAGCCTTTGAAACCCTTAAGAAAATCATAACCTCTGCACCTATTGTTCAACCACCTGATTGGAACCCGCCTTTTGAAATTATGTGTGATGCTAGTGATTATGTTGTTTGTGTTGTTATAGGACAAAGAATTGATAAGAAATTAAATATTATCCATTATTCTAGTAAAATTCTAGACAATGCTCAAACAAATTATGCTACTATTGAGAAAGAATTACTAGCAGTTGTTTTGCATGTGATAAATTCAAATCTTACATAGTTGATTCTAATTTAATTGTTCTCACTAATCATGCTGCTATTAAATATCTTATGGAAAAGAAAGATGCTAAACCTAGACTCATAAGGTGGGCTCTACAGCTACAAGAATTTGACTTGCATATTACTAATAGGAAGGGAGTTGAGAATCCCGTAGCTAATAACTTGTGTAGGTTGGAAAATATTCTTGATGACCCACTACCTATTGATGATAGCTTCCGTAATGAGCAACTAGTTGTAATAAATGCTTCTCATAATACTCCTTGGTATGCAAACTATGCTAATTATATTGTTGCTAAATTTGTACCACCTAGTTTCACATACCAACAAAGGAAAAGATTTTCTTTGATTTAAGACATTACTTTTGGGATGACACACATCTTTATAAATGTGTAGATGGTATTATTGGACGTTGTATACCTGAGCATGAACAGGAACAAATCCTACGAAAGTGTCACTTTGAGGCTTATGGAGGACACCATGCGGGAGACAGAACTACACATAAGGTACTACAATCTGGTTTTTATGGGCCTACTCTTTTCAAGGATGCTCGTAAGTCTGTTTTATTTTGTGATGAATTTCAAAGAATTGACAATATTGGTATACGTCAGGGATTGCCTATGAATTATTCACTTGTTATTGAACCATTTGATGTTTGAGGATTTGATTATATGGCACCTTTTCCTTCCTTTAATGGCTATACACATATTTTAGTCCTTGTTGATTATGTTACTAAGTTGGTAGAAACTATTCCAACTAGTAGTACTGATCATAACACTTCTATTAAAATTCCTAAAGAAGTTATTTTCCCTAGGTTTGGAGTCCCTAGATATTTAATCTCTACTCCTAATGTCTCAGTTGGTAGGTCGCGTTCCGAGTTTTATTTTCGTCCCACCTCACCCGGTCTTTTTTAGTATTTCTTTGATAGTATTTCTTTTTTCGTCCCACCTCCCACTTCGTCCGGTTTAATTTCGTTGGTTATTTTTCGCCGGGTAATTTTTCGTCTCGCCTCTCTGCCTCTCCCACCGATTATTTTATCGTTGCCTCGTCCCATGACTCCCATCCGAGACGCTCCTCTCTTCCCTCTCCTATGCGCTCGATCCCCTCTCACGCCTAGGGTTCCTAGAGATTGCGTCGCCACCGCTCGGCTCTGCCTCTCCCTTCCCTCCCCTCACCTCCAGCCACACCCGTCCGACTACCTGCCGGATCCCGCGCCGCCACGCCTGCATCGCTCCGGTCTTCTCCCACGACGCGCGCATCACAACGGCGCTCGCGCCCGCGCGGTCTCCTCCATGACCTCGGCGTGCTCCCGTCCTAGCCATGTTTGCCGTCGGGATCGCTGCCGCGTACGCCCTCGACGTGATGAGGCTTCGGCAGGGAGCCTTCTCGCCAATTTTCCCTGCCCAGGATGCCAAGATCCGCCAACTAATCTCCTCGGCAAGCTTGGCGACAGCTCACTCCCTCACCTTCTTCCTCCCCTGCTGGGCGCCCCGGGCGGCTCCGCGTAAGGCGATGTGGTCATTGTTCTCAACCACCGCCTTGCCGCCGTCCCATGCCTTGGTGCCCAGCATGGCCGTATCTTCGAGTGTGGCCGCCTGCGGCATCGAGAGACAAGGAGGCCTCTGGACGATTACATTGAGGAGCATCTGTCCTAATCTGACTCCATCACCACCCATCTCTAAAACCTTTGCATTACCCAATCACGACCCATCTCTAAAACCTTTGCATTACCCAAATTAAGGCGATCACTGTTGGTGCGCCGGAGTCGTTAGCCGCGCTAGCCGGCCGATTGGTTTCTGATGAGATGGTGTGCTATGTACAAGGAGCAAGCTAGCAGGCAGGTGGATGCTTCCGTGGAAGCTAGCTAACCACGAGCCCACTACTTGATCGATTGATCTCGGCGGAACAGCACACGCGAAAACAAGCAATTTTGATGGCTAATAATTGCACGGAACATGGATTCCGAGGACTATGCCTGATACGACCTGCTCCTCCCGGTGCTCCCGCATAAGGTATCAATTTGCTGCTTCATGGTCTTAGTATTCTTTGCTTGATGGTTTCAGCAGACGAGGATGACTTGTGTTGGATGGGCTGCGAGTGGACTGAGAGCAGCTTGGAAAGGAAGAAGCTGGGCTATTGTTTTACTGCAGATTTTTTTAGATCATTATGCTTTGTGCCACGTTATACGCACATATGAACAAAAGTAACTCTTTTATGTCATTGTGATAAACTCGATGATCTACTGATTAGTTGATCTATGCTTCATCGCCTACTGATTTTTCAGTCTGTTTTTAGTGATGTTTCTCAATGTTTCCAAGAGATGTAATTGGCAGTATTTTTCGTATTTCTATCACTGAACAGTTCCATTTGCTTGTTGGGCTAACTTGCCTTTAGAAGCACAAAGGAAAAATTATTGGTTTGTTAGCAGGTTTAGTGAATTTATTTTGTAGATTTTTACAGTGCCTAATTTGAATCGTTAAGGATCATGATATTGCATTATCAGACTATGTTCAGTTTCTATGCTAAGCTAGAAATTTGAAGAAAAAAATTAAGGTGTGTCTCTGGTGTCAATATTAAAAGAAAGAGCCTTAATTTTTCTTTTCAGTTAGAGTGTAGAAATTAAGGCATGTGTATCTTTTGATGAAAAACATAACTATGATATCGATGAGGTAATCTCATGTTACCTTTCTATTATGTTAGCTTGCTAATTTCCTATATCCAGTTCATAATATTGTGGCTATTATCATGAACTAAGTAATGATTGATAGTATCCACATTGGCCTATGATCTACTATCAAGTAACGGTCTACTACTCCTTCGCTTATTACTGTCATCGGCATCTTTTTTATCAGCGCTGTGGGAGGTACTCTTATTACTGGCAAGTTGGCCCTAATCATATTATAATAGTTTATTACTTGGTCTCTTAGTTGTGTTATTTTCCTGGGTGTGCATAAAAAATTACCTGAAAATCTACGCATGCTTTTCTCCAAGTCTCCATCATTGATTTGTCTAAATCTCCATATGAGTTATTCATGTGTGGTGTACTGACCATTTTGTTGCTTCAGGTCCCGCAACAAACTGAACAGCTGGTTTTCGCTGAAT
>NC_041386.1:286559551-286592681 GCF_002162155.2 Triticum dicoccoides
GTGATTCTTACCCAGACTAGCTTTGCCATTCATTTATGCTATTTGGAATCATGATCATCCATAATGAATAAACCATTCTTCTACTTCTAAACTTGATGGTTTAGAAGCAAGAACTGATGCTGATATTCAAGTGCTCTGCTTCTGCTCTGACATGTCACAGTTATGTATGTAAGTGGTCTACTAACGAAAGTTCATTGGTGACAAACTGACACTGATATTAAGATCATAATATGGCCAATAAAGCTTAGAAAAAAAACGTGGATGAAACTTTCAAAACATAGAATCCACAATTATATGCATACCTTTGGAAAGCAGGCTCTGCACTATATGAAATTGTTCTGTACTTTAAGGTTTCAGGCTAATTCTAATGAACTACAAGCTGAAAGTGTCAAACAAATATTGTGACATCTATGCTGACCTAACAACACATACACGACCAGAACTTTACATATTCTGTGTGACAGTAGTGCGGCATCGTCCTTTTCATTCATCATCCTTTTTTGTTAGCCATGTGTTAATTGTCCTACTTAATTTCTAACTCATCATATTGCTCTTGATTTTTAGTCATGCTTCGAGCTTTGGTCTGTGCATCTACATGAAGAAAGCATGTCTTGGCTAAAGGTAAAATTGAAACTTGTAGGTGATCAAATCATATGCTTTGGTCTGTATAAGAGTGTAAATTAAGGATTACAAATTTCTTGGCACTAGATTTTGACCTGGCCTGAAGTTCAGATTTTTTGAAGTTGATATATATCTTCTGTAGATCTTTTATTTTTCCTTTGGGTTTGGGGCCAGTATATACAGATTGAAAGTATCATTTTTTTAGAAAAATAAGATTTTGTTCTTCTATTTCACCATAATTCATGTTTACATAGTTTTGAGAGGCACTTAACTTAAGTTTCCTCTTCAACTGACTAATTGTCAAGAAAGGAGATCAAAAGAATATTTCGGCGTGTAAGGAGACACAACGCTTGCATGCGAGGGAAGCTGCAACAGGGATGATCAGTTTGTCGCTACATGAATGGAGACCACATGCCATGATGTTTGACACACAATTCTTAATTAGAGAAAAAATTAAATTACTTGTTTTTATTCCGTGCAAGGTATGCATGCATGCCACACACATATATCAGTTGTTGCAAGTTGAGATCATCCGCCAATTATCTTAAAAGTCAATCTGCCAACTTAATTAATCAGTCATGTCGAATTGTTGCCAACTTAATTAATCAATCATGTCGATTTTTAGACGCGGTGACTAGAAGATGCAAAATTCCTGTTTAGTTGATTTTTAGTAGAAGGTTTTGTGCCAATGTAGAACAAAATCTGATTTGATTGGTGTTATATATTGATAGGACTAATTAAGCTGCGTGCATGCTGAATGCCCGTCCTGATGTTTCCTACTGTTGAGATTACGCTTTTGGCTCAAGGGGCATCACAGGTGGTGCACGCCTCCTCCCCTTCATAGTGGTGGCGGATCGGCACGAACTTGTGGGGATGGAACTAGGACGGAGAGTGGGGCGCTTGGCGGTCCGTGGGGAAATACGGTGTGAAGAAGAGAGGGCGCCATGGTGAAGGAGAGGTGGACATCATCCGGTTTTAAAGGAGGGGGCTCTAATGAGAAATGTCCCACTACAGCGGGAAACCTAGCAGGAATGAAAGGGTCTGGCAAGAAAAGGAAAGGGTTCATCTTGGGCAGGGCTTTTGTGTTGGGCCCTCTCTCCTTCGTGATGGATAGTCTGGATAACCACATTCTACACCACACATATGGTCTGGGTTTGGGTGAGCCGTACTATCCGCATTTTGGGGAGCATGCTGGACGCCCGTTTGATGTCCGAACACGCCCGAAGGCATTTAGGGAATATAAAGAGAAGAAGGCATAGCCCATGTGTAGTTTGGAGGCAAACAAAGCATCATTCAATACAGTCACTAAATGAGGATGTGGTGGAACAAATGTTTCCTGGCTGAGTCCTTTCTCTTATTTAATCTTTAATTCTTTTTTCTTATTATTTTGTACTAACGTGAGGCGCCTTATGAATCACCATTAGTTGTTGGTGTTCCAAATATATTAGAGAGCAACACAACGACTGAAAAGCCATAGACATAGTCAAAGGGCAGTGAATTGAAAGATGAATGATGTAGGGATGTAGAAGGTGACCGATAACAACTTGATGGAAAGGTCTGCTAGAGGGGTGAATGGTGTTTGTTGAAAAGAGAAAGGAAGATGCTTGTGTTTGTTGTCCCATGGAATATCACACACAATATGCGCATTCATGGACAAAAACTCAAGCAATATTTACATTCATTTGTTGGCCCGTGGCAACGCACGGATTTTTTTCGTCCCACCTTCTCTGGGTTGTTTTCGTCCTCCCTCCCACCTCTCAATTTTCCCGTAGTAGCGATCCCACCTCCCAGTTTTGTCGGTTTTTTTCGTTGGTTTTTTTCGTTTGGTTTATTTTCGTCTCATCACTCACCACCCTTCCCACCTTAATTTTTTCTTCTTCCCACTTAAAACCGAATCATGTCCGATCCTCCTTCCATTTATTCGTGCTTGCTTTGGCAAGTATCGATTCAATTCAATCATGTAAATATTTTGGCAAGTTCTGATTCAATAAATCGAGAGCAATCAGCGTAGCCGGATTCGGTAATTAGTAATTGAAATCGTAGGCAAGAGATCTCCTCGTCCATCAGTGTTAACTTCCTTTTTTTTGACAATATGAGTCCCATCTTCCTAGCGCCAAAGTATAATATATGGAAACAAACTCAACGAATTATAACAGTGATTAACCCGATTATTACATACCAAACATCAGGTACGTCATTAATTCGCTTCCTTCCCTTCCCTTCGTCCCTCAATCCCACGCTCATGGTGCTGTAGTGGCGGAGTTGCCAATGGCAACGAGGACAACCCGTGGCAGCCCCCATCCTACTCCCTCACTTCCTCCAAATTCCTCGACCCCTACC
This sequence comes from Triticum dicoccoides, assembly GCF_002162155.2. Classification (NCBI taxonomy): domain Eukaryota; kingdom Viridiplantae; phylum Streptophyta; class Magnoliopsida; order Poales; family Poaceae; genus Triticum; species Triticum dicoccoides. Next base: position 286,562,513 of record NC_041386.1, read on the forward strand.
ATCTTGATCCCGTTCACGCTCTGATCCGAAGGCCGATGCAGCTCTGGCCGATTGACAATGTAGGTTTGGGATCGTTCCTTTCAGCGCCCACTCTTGGAAGAATCGGCAGCGTGCCATGCAGATCGAACCCGACCGAGATCACGGGTTGCTTGCACAGGGCTCGTCGAGATTGCTATTCTGAACTTTTTTGTGAACAAAATGAAGAGTGGGATAGGATCTGCACTTGTGCTAATATAAAATATACTTGTGTACTTGCAGGTTTTGTTTTAAAAATCCAATTGTTGTTTATCTTTTGTCGCTGAAAAATGATTACTAATTATGACATTGATTTTATTTCTTCTGGATGTTGTATATTCTTGGATTGAAGGGACTCCCTGACAAGGTGAAAGATCAGGTTACATCTGCATGTCGTTCTATACTTGTTTACCTGATTATTTGATGCATAATTTCACATGGGTAAACTAAAAATATTTAGCCTGGTTTAGATGATGCAACCCAAATTTTGGCATTGGTCGTAATTTGGTAGTTCTTCAGGTGAGTGACACATTCATTTGGAGAAGCACTAGCTGGAATCAGACACCTATTTTTTTTAATGTTTCCTGCTTATTATAAGTTAATGTGGCCCCGTTGCAACGCACGGGCGTTCTTCTAGTGACTAATAGTTGTTCACATTTTATTCATGGCGCATTCCGTAAACTACTTTCTAAATATGATGTCAATCATAGAATTGCATCTCCCTATCACCTCAATCTAGTGGTCAAGTTGAATTGAGAAATAGAGAAATAAAGTTAATTTTGCAAAAGATCATCAATAGATCTAGAAAGAATTGGTCTAAGAAACTTGACGATACATTATTGGCTTATAGAACTGCTTATAAAAATCCTATGGGTATGTCTCCTTATAAAATGGTCTATGGAGAAGCATGTCATTTACCTCTTGAGTTAGAACATAAAGCATATTGGGCAATTAAAGAACTCAATTATGATTTCAAACTTCCCAGTGAGAAGAGGTTATTTGATATTAGCTCGCTAGATGAATGGAGAACCCAAGCTTATGAAAATGCCAAATTGTTTAAAGAAAAGGTTAAAAGATGGTATGATAAAATAATTCCAAAATGGGAATTCAAAGTGGGTGAGTATGTTCTATTGTACAATTCTTGCTTTAGATATTTTGAAGGAAAAGTTCTCTCTAAGTGGGAAGGACCATACATCTTCGAGGAAGTTTGTCGCTTTGGAGCTATTAAGATCAACAACTCAGAAGGCACTAATCCGAGCGTTGTCAATGGACAAAGAATTAAGCATTATATCTCAGGTATTCCTATTAATGTTCAAACTAACATTATTCAAATCATGACACCGGAGGAAAACATAAGAGAGACCTTCCAGAACACTACAACACCCTGAAAAGGAAGAGGTATGTGATACGGTAAGTGAATCGACTATTCCATAAAAATACTTTCTGTCAGTTTTGGAATATTAGAAAAATACAAAAATAAGAAAGAATCGAGGGGACCCACGACGTGCACACGAGGCACCAGGGCACACCCACCCCCCTAGGCGCACCCTAGTGATTTGTGAGCCGCTCGTGAGTCTTCTCGACTCCGTTTTCTTCTGGAATACTTGTTTTGCAAGATAAAAAATCTTTATATATACTCCCGGACGTCTTGACCACCACATCACAGAGATATCCTCTGTTCTTGCTTCATGCTATTTTTCTAACAGATCTGAAAGTATGTCGTCTCAAGACTCAGATGGAGAGAGCTTTGTATCACACTATGATGCAAATCCAAGGATCTATGGGGATATAGATCCCTATGGATGGTCCATGGAGGAGGAGCAAGATGTCAACTTGAAGGGAACGAAAGACGCGAGCTCGGATGAAGACGACGCCCCTCTACCTCAACCGGGAGATATGCATGTGGAGTTCAAGAAGTCGAGTCTCCCAAACATAGTAAACAAATCTAAGGTCCAATTTATCCCTTTTCATCTTCTACCGGAAAAAAGAACGCATTGTGTGAGAAGATAGTGGAGCTTGAGCAAAAATTAGCAAGTTGAAGGAAGGAAACTGTGTTCTCAAGCTGAAACTAAAGGACAAGCCCACCACCTCATCCGCACCATCATCGTCGAAGAAAGAAACTTGAGCACGCGGGTATGGGCACTCCCCTTGGCTTGTGCCAAGCTTGGGGGAGGTGCCCCGGTATCATCTCACAATCACTTTTATTATCTTTACCTATTTTTAGTTTGATCTTTAGTTATTCCGTGATTTAGTTGAATAAAAGTTTAGTATGATCTATTTTTGAGTGCTAGTTTCTAGATCTATTTGTCTATGTAATCGAGTTGAGACTTATATAATAAGAGTAGTTTGAGTTTTTGCTTCTTTACTTTTGCGTTTCAAACATAGCAATGAAAATAGTGAAAAAGATCATATGCTAATCTTACTGAAAGTAATGACATTACATAAAGAAAAAGTATAAATGGTAAAATTTATTGAAAGTTGAGAAACATAGCATTGGTCAATGATGCAATTCATGAAAATTTTAATGAGGAAGAGAAGATTCACATACAAATACACTATGTTGGACATCTTTTATGGTTGTGAGCCCCAATTGAGTATTTTATGTCAAATTGTTGACGCTGGACAAGGAAGACAGTGTAATGAATTATGTTTGCTTATATTCACATAGAAGTTATATTGTCATAGATCCTCTAACATGTGGTGCTTTCCCAATATCTTTGCTAGCCAAAAATCCGCACCAAGTAGAGATACTACTTGTGCATCCAAAAACCTTGAACCTAGTTTCATGTCTTGAGAGTCCACTATACCTACCTATGGATTGAATAAGATCCTTTAAGTAATTTGTCATTGGTGCATACACTAGTGTACCAATCGTCGCACCATGATCCTCAACGACGACGGGACCTATGACTCAATGATTAAGGAAGAAATGGACGCGCTTGAACACGTGGCCATGCACCAGCGCTTGAATGAGGATGAATGTGACCAAGTCTTTTGTGACAATTATTCGAGCCCCGCTATCGTTGTGTCCAAGGTCTTGGCACTTCAACAACAACAAGGCGAAGACCAAAGATGCCATATCTTCCACACCAAGGCGGGCATCAATGGACGGTCCGTGAAGGCCATCATCGACGGAGGAAGTTGCCACAACTTGGCTAGTGAAGAACTATACTCCAAGCTACAATTGGTCAAGATGAAGCACCCTCGCCCCTACAAGGTCCAATGGCTTAGCGACACCGGCACCATTCAAGTGGAGCACACCATTCAAGTATCCTTAGAGATTGGAGCATATGAAGACACTTCGGAGTGTGATGTGGTTCCTATGTCCATTTACCATTTGCTACTTGGACGACCTTGGCAATTTGACTGCGGCGTCATCCACAACGGGAGAACCAATCACTATAGCTTCAAGATGATGGGAAAGGAGTACGTGCTACGACCTATGTCACCAAGCCAAGTGATCGCCGACAAGCAAGCAACCACCCATCGTGGAGAGAATAGTGAGAGAGCGAACCACCAAAAAGAGAGTGAGCACCACACGCCCAAATTGAGTGTCTCCACGATAAGCGACGAGAAAAACTTATTGCTATTCCCTATCAAAAGTGAGATGAGAAAAGTGTTTGAGAACTCATCAAGTGTTATGCACTATGTACTTTTGCTCAAGGATGAAGTGGCAAGGACTAACACCTCTCACAATCTACCTTTAGTGTTATCTTCTCTATTGCAGGAATTCCAAGATGTATTCCCCTACGAGCTACCTCCGGGTCTACCTCCTCTTGGGGCATCGGACACCGCATCGACCTCATCCCCGGAGCACCTCTTCCTAACAAAGCACCCTACTGCGTCAACACTGAGGAAACCAAGGAGATCCAACGGCAGGTACAACAACTAATCGACAATGGTCATGTACGAGACATCTTGAGCCCATGTGCCGTACTGATAATCCTTGTTCCCAAGAAATATGGTACATATCGCATGTGTTTCGATTGTCGTCCTATCAATGCTATCACAGTTCGTTATCGCTACCCCATTCCACGCCTTGATGATATGCTAGATGAGCTTAGCGGAGCCACCTTTTTCTCTAAGATTGACCTTAAGAGTGGCTATTACCAAATTTGCATCCAAGAGGGTGATGAATAGAAAATCGCTTTCAAAACCTAGTTTGTCTTGTATGAATGGTTGGTCATGCCTATGGGCTTATCCGAAGCACCCAACCCCTTTATGCATGTGATGCATTTTGTTCTCCGCCCCTACATTGGCGTATTTGTTGTGGTCTACTTTGATGATATTCTTATATTTAGCAAATCTCGATCATGTCACCCATCTTAGAATCATTTTGCAAACTCTTAGAAAAGAGCGCCTTTATGCTAATATGGACAAATGCCTTTTTGGTTTTGATAAGCTTGTTTTCTTGGGTTTTGTTGTGTCTTCTAAGGGTGTTCATGTAGATGAATCTAAGAACAATGCTATTAAAACTTGGCCACAACCAACCAACTTGCAACAAGTGCGAAGTTTCCTTGGCTTAGCCGGTTTCTATCATCGATTCATGAATTATTTTAGCACCATCTCTTTACCTTTACATGCCTTGAGTAAGAAAAATGCACCATTTGTTTGGGGAGCATCTCAAGATACCACATTCAATGAGCTTAAGAATTTTCTTACGCATGCCCCTTTGCTTGTATTACCCAACTTCGATGAACCATTTGAGATACATTGCGATGTTGGCGGTTACGGCACATGAGGTGTGTTGATGCAAGAGAAGCACCCCATAGCTTACTTTAGTGAAAAACTTTCCGGAGCGCAACTTGTAGCGCCCAAGATGTGATTATATCCCAATCACGTGATGAATTCATGACTGGGGCACAACCGCATTTCGAGCACATAGTAAGGTGGATATCATTACAACATACCATGTACTGAATAGATGAGAATACAAGGTAAATGCTTACACTCGCCACAAGCTTCAACATCAATACGATAGTTCCTCAATACATATCAATCATCATATAGAAGAGCAGGATTCGACTACGGATGAAAACAAACGAAAAAGAAGAACAACATCCACCCTGCTAATCCCAGGCTCCCCGACTCGAAACCTAATCCCTTGATCAAAGAAGAAGAACTCCAAAATCAATCAAGCATCGCATTCATGTCAGGTCATTACATTACCTGTACCTGCAACTGTTGTTGTAGTAATCTGTGAGCCACGAGGACTCATCAATCCCATTACCATGGGTATCAAGACTAGCAAAGCTTAATGGGAATGGGAGGATAAGTGGTGAGGTTGCAACAGCAGTAAGCATTGTATGGTGGCTAACTTACGAGTACATGAGTAAGATGGGAAACTACGCAAATGGTTGCAAATGAATGATGATCAAGAAGTGAGCCTAAACTACTTACGTTCAAACATAACCCAACCGTGTTCTCGTCTCGGACTTCCCCAAAAAGAGACAGTCACGGTTACTCACGTGGTTGGTGTATTTTAATTGAGTTTACTTCAAGTCCACTACAATCGGATATTAACAAATTCCCATCTGCCACATAACCGCGGGCACGGCTCTTGAAAGTTTAAACCCTGCAGGGGTGTCCCAACTTAGCCCATAACAAGCTCACGATCCGCGGAGACAATCCTCCATCGCGGGACCCTCCGATTAGACTCGAAATCCCTGTGCACAAGACATTTCGACAATGGTAAAACAAAACCATCAAGACCACCTGATGTGTCGATACCCCGATAGGATCCGTGCGTATCTCGTTCCCAGGACAATGCAGTCTATGCATAGTGGACGATAGCCAAAAGACCTCAAGTTGCCCCGAGGTGGCATAGCCGACTGCTAGGTATGTGTACCAACACTCATGCGGAGCACTGGCCCAGGGGGTTGATTAAGAGACCTCGGGTGCTAGCCAGTCCCTATGCAAGTTTTAGTTGTTATTAGGAAAATGGTAAAACCAATGTTGGGCCTTGCTGGAAGAGTTTTATTCAAGGCGAACTGTCAATAGGGGCCCATAAACCCTCATCGTGTTAGGGACAGAAAATCAAGGAACATAACACTGGTATGACAGAAACTAAGGCGGCAAGAGTGGAACAGAACACCAGGCATAAGGCTGAGCCTTCCACCCTTTACCAAGTATATAGATGCATTAATTAAATAAGAGATATTGTGATATCCCATGATATCCATGTCCCAACATGGAACAACCTGCACTGCACCTGCAACTAGCAATGCTATAAGAGGGGCTGAGCAAAGCGGTAACATAGCCAAACAATGGTTTGCTGGGATGGTGGAAAAGGTTAGAGGCTGTTTCATGGCATATTGGCAGGCTTGATAAACAAGTGGTAGGAAGCGCGACATAGCGATAGCATCGAGACAACTAGCATAGCAAAGGCAGTAATGAGATCCAAGGTGACGGTCATCTTGCCTGAAATCCCGCTAGGAAGAAGATCGAATCCATGAAGTAGACGAACCAACATAGTCGAACGCATCCTCACAATCGCAACGAAACCGGAACTATTGAAAATAAGCACAACCAGAAAGAAGCAAACAACTAGTAAACAATCAAGCATTAATATGGCATGATGCACAATCAAGTATGATGCATGTCCGGTTTAATGAAACATGGCATGGCAAGGCAAAGTGCAACAAACAATACTACAAGTTAAGTGGAGCTCAATATGCAACGAGTTGCATATTGAACAAACACCACATGCAAGTATTTAGTTCACTCTTGTTTATGCTACTCATCAATATTAAATGTTGTTAAACATGGCAAGAGGTGAAGCATGACAAAACTACCTATGTAGGCAAGTTTAAATGAGGCCGGAAACAACAGACAACAATTCCGTAAAATCCTCATATGCAATTTACGAATTTGGTACTATTCTGCCCTAAACCATATTTTAGAGTTTTTAAACATGCAAAATAATGTCACCATGTTAATCTATGCATTTTTCCACCCCATTTACATATAAAGTTTATTAAATTCAGAGCTACGGTTATTTAGTTATGGAATAAACCATTTTAGCATGTCATTTATGCAATTAATGCAAACAACAAGTTAAACATCTTTAACATGGATGAAAGCAGCATATTATGAAAATAGATGAAATTTTAAGCATTTTACATGCTTAAATCATTTTAAACCGATGCATGGCTAGTGAGATTGAAAGTGCGTTATATCGACTAGAGGGGGGGGGGGTGAATAGGCGATTTTTATGGAAGTCTTCAAAACGTGGAAGTTTCGAAGACAAACGATAGAAATAAACCTATTACCATGCAGCGGAAGGTAGACTACACTAGGCAAACCATAGTCAAGTATTCAATGAAGTGAAAGCACAATGACTAATAGCAGCTAGGTAGTAAGGATCAGGTAGGAAGATATTATGAAGCCGATCAGAACAAGCAGTCACTCAGTGAAGACAGAAGATAGTGCAATCATACAATGACTTCACAAGGACCAATAGTAAGTAAAGGGAAGGGAAGGATGAAACCAGTGACTCGTTGAAGACAATGATTTGTTGGACCAGTTCCAGTTTCCGTGACAACTGTACGTCTGGTTAGGGCGGCTAGGTATTTAAACCTGAGGACACACAGTCCCGGACACCCAGTCCTGAACATGCAGCTCAGGACACTCAGTCCTCACCGTATTCCCCTTGAGCTAAGGTCACACAGACCTTGCCCAATCACTCTGGTAAGTCTTCAAGGTAGACTCCCAAACCTTCACAGACTTTGTTCACCGGCGATCCACAATGTCTCTTGGATGCTCAGAACGCGACGCCTAACCGGCTGGAGGATTCACAGTCCTCAAGTGTAATAAGTCTTCATATCACATAGACAAGAAGACTTAAGTGATGCCTAACACTCTTTGGCTCAGGGTGGTTATGGCTTTATCCTCGCAAGGAATTCTCTCTCAAAGGCTTCGAGGTGGGTTGCTCTCAAACGACAAAAGCCGTACTCTAACTCTGAGCAGCCAACCATTTATGGTTGTAGGGGGTGGGCTATTTATAGCAACTAGGCAAACCGACCTGATTTGTCCGAAATGACCCTGGGTCACTAAGGAACTGACACGTGTTCCAACGGTCAGATTTCAAACACACACGACAACTTTACTTGGGCTACAAGCAAAGCTGACTTGTCCGACTCTGGACAAGATTCGGTCTCATAGTCTTCACTCGAAGACATAGGTTTTGGTTAAGCATCACTTCAGTCATTCTGACTGGTTCTCTTGGACCCCACTTAACAGTACAGTGGTTCCTATGACTCAATAAAGAAGAAAAGGAACTATGAAAGATCTGAGTCTTCGAGCTCCATAGGCTTCATGCGATGTCTTCTCTTGTCATAGTCTTCAATGAGAATATCTTCATATACCACCTTTGACATCAATGTCTTCATACATTTTTAGGGGTCATCTCTGGTAGGAAAACCGAATCAATGAGGGACTTCTACCTGTGTTATCCTGCAATTCTCACAAACACATTAGTCCCTCAACTAGGTTTGTCGTCAATACTCCAAAACCAACTAGGGGTGGCACTAGATGCACTTACAATCTCCCCCTTTTTGGTGATTGATGACAAACTAGTTGAAGTTTTCAACGGGGAATATAATATGTGAAATTGTAAAGGATAAGGAATTGTCTTCATTAGTTGCAAGGGCTCCCCCTGAAGATGTGCATATAAGTAATTTGCTTTTGGAATGCAAATGCACATGGCAGGTTGTACTCGTGGAGATCCTCTTCAACTTATGATGACAATTCATTATGCATGTGAAGGTATGTGAAGACAATGACATGCATAATGGAAAATGGACGTCTGCAAAATGATCTAAGTGCGGAATTTATCGTCGCACATGCGGAATTTATCATCGCATCACAAAGTAGCAAATAAGTAGCAGACGACCATCGGGTTTAGATGTTACAACTCAAAGAACCAAATGTATCAAAAAGAGAGTTGTAAACACGAGGCAAAATATAAAGCAACCGCCCATGTGGACCCGCTTGAAGACTATCAAACTCATATGCTTCTCCCCCTTTTGTCAGTAAGGACCAAAAAGGTTTGAAGACATAGAGCATCTACTCGTTCCCATGAAGAGTAGGTGAAGCAACAGGGTCGTCGGTGGTGTTCGGTGGTGCAGAAGAACTTGGAGCAGTGTCGAAGCGTGCTGAAGGAGGTGGCGGTGAAGTAGCATCATCTTCGTCCTCGATCACTCTGGCATTCATAGTTGTAGCAGAGGAAGAGAACTCAGAGTCTTCAAGAGATGGAGTTCGTCGCAGCACTGCCCTTCGAGGAGGTGTGGAGTCAAACTTGAAGCGTTCAGAGAAACCATCCTCTTGAAGATCATCTTTAGAGCACATAAGCATCAGCCCTTTCCATGTGCGTCGAGAGGTTTCATGGGCAACAAAGGCATTCTTGGTGGCAAGATTTCGAGTGCGGTTGACATCCACCAAGAGGCTTTGCATTTGGTGCTTCAGCCAGTCATGATGCCTATCCTGTTTCTGATGAAGAGCCACAAGAAGCTCTTGGTCGTTGAGAACACGAGATCGCTTCTTGAGTCGTTGGCCAATAGTGCTTTTAGTGGCTTCAGTAAGGGCACGATGAGGTGCACGTGTAGTTCCAGCCAGAGGATAAACACGGGTGACTACTTCAACTCCTTCAATGTTCTGAGAGAAACTTTGATTCTCCGCATTCTGAAGACTATGAGGCTCCTTGGCAGGCTCAGGATAAATGCCTTCAACGGACATATCCACATCAGGCAGAAAGATCCGATGATTGCGATCAGATGGCTGATATGAGATAGTGGAGTGGAGTTTAATCAGCCGCATTATCCATGGAGCGTAGAACTTCAAGCCAAAAAGATCAGAGCCTGATGCAGCAAGTTGGTGGATGAAGAAGTCCTGTGCATTGAAGCATTTGCCATGAAGAATATAGAAGACCAAAGTCTTCATTGCACCTTCCAGCTTGGCATGTGGAGAATGTCCTTTGATGGGACAGAGAGTTCGCCTTATGATGTGATAAATAGTCCTTGGCAGATACTCAAGGTCTTCAACAAAGAACTCCTTAGGATATGCATCATCTTGTGGCAATGGCTTCATCATACTGAGCATCTGACTCATGTTTGGTTCAGGCTTCTAAAAGATGCTCTCCATAGCTTCACTATGAAGCTGACAGCCAGGTTCATAGAGATCGCCAGGAGTGGGCAGACCAGTGAGCTCAATGATATCAAAGGCTTTGGCTTCATGATGAACATTTACTGTCATCCACTTCAGGACCCAAGTCTTCGGATCTCTGTTGTACCCACGGATGTGAAGTGTGGCATAGAATTGGAGCAGCAACTCTTCATTCCAGTGCTTTTGGTCGGTGACAAACGACAACAATCCAACCTCTTTGAAGCAATCCAGAGCTTCTTCCAGACAGGGCAGACCAGCTATTGCTTCGATGTCAAGACGCTTATGTGGGAAGATGCGACCTTGATTGTACAGAATGCAGGAGTAATAGCTTCGCTGCGGATAGCTCCAGAACCGACCAGAAGATATTCTTTCCCTTGAGTAGGGGTTCTTGGAGCTATTGAAGAAAATGTTGTCTGCTTTGAAGCCATTGACATTGAAGGATCCAGGTGCTGATGCAGGACCTGGAAACCTGGGCAACCTTGGAATTGGCTTCTATACCTGAGGCCTGTGCTCAACATGATAGTCAAACTGAGGACCAGCAGCAGGCGCAGGAACAGAAGAAGTAGCATCATTGGCTTCGCTGACTTCTGGTGCTTGGGTTGGTGTAGGCTCCACATTGGCTTCAACCATGACAGCATCAGTGGCGTCGGTGGCAGCCTCAAGATTCTCAACCTCCACTTGATGAGCTGGAGGGTCGGTCACAGTCACGTTCTCCTCGAGAATAACTTCTTGGTGAGACGGGGGTGTAGCAACTCTTGGGGTTTCTTCTTCATCGGCTGATGCAGCCGAAATGTCGTTAGCAGCTTTAGCTTCAGACTCGGAGACTGGAGGCCTTGGTCCTTTGCGAAGCCTGCGTAACGCTGGCGACGCCTGTGGAGTTGGAGTTGGCTGGGCCTCAAAGTCATCTTCCTCGTGTGCTTTTGGGTGATCAGCCCATGATGCATCCTGAGCAATTGGTGTCAGAGGACGACCAATGCTGATGAGTTCGCTGTGCGTTAGCAAAGGCGATGATACCTGTTGGTGCTCGATCTGAGGAAGAACTGCATCATCTTCAACATGGTCATGGTGACCAATGTCTTCAGCAGCGGTGGGATCAGCTGCTGGAAAGTCTTCAGCTTCATGAGCCTCTGTGAAAGCAGGCTCATGGACAGTCAGTTGGCGCTCTTGATGTTCAGCGTCAGGGCGAACCATGGAGATGGGTTCAACAATTAAGGGCTCTGTGGGAGCAGCTCGTTCCTTCTTGGTCTTCCGCTTCTTCTTGGAGGGAGAAATAGCAGAGGCTTCAGGATGTTTCCTCTTTTTGGCTTCAGCCTCAGCAGTCCTCGTCTTCTTCAGTTCTGAAGCAGTTGACCTGGCCTTTGGCTTCGAGCCAGTCATGCTAGTTGGGAAGACAATGGGATCTGCTTCCTACCTTGGTGCGTTGGGTTCGACCACAATGGGCTTCTTCTTCTGCTAGCAGCCATCCTGGGATCAATGCCTGGACGCCCAAGGGCCTTGCGCTTCTCAGCCTCGTTGTAGCCTTGCACACACTTGTCAGCTAGGCTCTTCATGCGCTCATGAGAACCCTGAGCTTCTGCACATTTCTTGAGAAAGGCTTCTTTGAGCTCATGTAGCATAATCTTAAAGTTTTTCACCTCTTGCACGCTGAGCTTAGCCATATGCTTCTTGAACTGAGCTTTCTCAAAGTCAATCTTTTGCTTCAGTTCAACAATGCGCTGGGCGATAGCTAATTCTGAAGCAATGGCGCCATGGAAGGCGACACTAAGGCCAATGGGAAGTTGCAGATCTTTGAAGCTGAGGTTGGGCGTGTCAAACCACTCATCAATGAAGTTGTGGATGATTGCCACGTCAAAGAGAGGCAGATCATTGAAGATTTCTGCTTCTTCTTTGCTCTTGATCAGTTGCTTAAGAGCGTCATCTGCAAGATCTTCATCACTGGACAGATCGATGGCATCGTTGCACAGAATAGCAGCAGCTGTCAGTTCTTGGCCGGTGTGTGGCAGAGGCATCTTGACTTTCCGGGGCTTGGAGATGCGTGAAAAATCTTCAGACTGCACACTGTCTTCAGGAGGTGCAGTAGCCAGTGGCTTCGCCCGTGAGATTTTTGGTGCAGAGGCAGGCTTTGAAGCTTTAGGCTGCTTCAACTTCTTTGGCTTCGGCGCTGCAGGCGCTTCATCTAATTCAGCGTCATCTGCAGGCTCATTCATGGCTGTCCCTTGAACCACGATATGAGTGATGAGACCTTCCAAGTTGTAGAAGGGCCCAAGAAGATTGGTTCAGCTTCGCGAGTTCCATCGGCACGGGGAGCAGAGGGACCTGGGTTGAAGTCTAATCCCAAAGACTTCTTGTTCTGCTTCACTGAGTTCTGGGCAAACTGGAAGTTGCGCTTGAACAAATTATCGTCATGACACCATAGCAGTGACGATGGGTCAGCATCCGCAGGCTGTGGTCCACGGACCATGCAGGGATAGAAGCCTTGTTCAATGGCTTCATCTCTGGACCTGGGTTGAAGATTTTTGTAGAGGATGTCTCCCCATGGTCGCTTGATGGCATTCTTTTCAGCATATTCCTTTGTCACAAATCTGTACTTGAACCACTGTTCTGCCCAATAGCGTCGAATCCATTGGATTCGTGTCTTGCGCTGATTGTAATCCTCTTCAGGATCTGTCTTGTAGAGCTCTGAGAGGTCATCAGGCAGATCTCTTAATGTTTCTCCTTGACGCTTTCTGTCACCCTTCCTTGCTGATTTCTCTGAAGCCATGAACTTTAAACTGAATGGCTTCAATACGTTCAAAGGCTTCAAAGGCTTTCGCTTGCTGGACAAATAGAAACTGGCTTCGGGAGAATTTATGTGATACTGTAAGAATTCTGCAAATGAATGCATACTATGAGAACCAAGGGATTCTCCCACGGACATGTACCTATGACAGCATTAAGGTGCGAGGGAAGGGGAAGATGTCATATGCATTCTCAAAAGATTTTGAAGATAAATCAGTTTAGAAGACATTGACCTCATCGTGCGAAGACATTCACTCATAGATAAGGAGTTGGTTCCAGATTTGTACGAATCCATGGATCAGTACAAGTGAGAAATCTAACTACTTTGTGAAGCATAAGTGAATATACTAGACATATTATGAGATGCAGTATGAAATAGATCCAACTAGTGTGAACAGAAACTGCTTGTGGTAGAAAGTGACGAATCTATAGGATCAAAGGGGCCGTAAAAAGGAAGTTTTATTTACCACACGAAGAACTGCTAGACGGAGTGGAAGAGGAGGCCGAGCAGTTCGACCGTTCGTGCCCTAACTTGGCGACGGAGGACACCTACGGCGACGACAGAGAAGACGATGTCCGCGGTCAGCGTGAAGACGGCGTCGGAGAGGTTGCAGCAGCTAAGCGCTTCGTCACCGGCGTCGTTGAGGGCTAGCAGTGGCGCTAGGGTTCGTGCGAGAGTGAAAGAAGAGATAATGACTGTGGTGTGGCGCGTATTTATAGGGACAGGGGCGGCCCAGTGTTATTACACAGGTGCCCCTGGCGATTCACATCTGAGGAACACGTGGCCATCATGCAGCATATCGGAGGTTGTTCCACGTCCCACGCACGCCTGGATTGTCGGGTGGTCATTCCCACTTCTCCGGGTTTCAGGTGAAGGAATTAGCATTGAAAGCAGACTTAATGTTTGTCTCTGTATCTTCTACTGACAAGGACGCAGAGAAGACATTTGACAGTTTCAAAAGAATGCATATGATTTGGAGAGATAGAGTTTGAGATAGAAAGCATAGAGAGGTTAGGGTCCGATCACATTCACTTAGTTCAAAAGATTCAACAAGAAGACATAGCTATAAGTGAATGCTGTAGAGGACAGAACACTAGTATATATATATAATCAACATAGTGAAGATAATCATGAAGACATGTTGAGATTGAAGCCAAACCAAATGTGAAGACATAGCAAATGTAACGCCATGAGTGAAACACTTCAAACAGAACCTTGGTGGTGGCATTACCCACCGTATAGGAAGTATTAGACCCAGACATGGCGCACAATTATCGTGGCGCTCCGAAGTCAAATTCCACATTAATGTATTCACACTTAGAATGTATGTCTTCATTGATTGAAGATATACTTTACTTCGTGTGTTGCACATCTAAGTCATCAATATGCATAAGTGTTAGGATGTGTGCCTGATCACAGGACATTTGAGGATTCCAAGATATTTAGCTCACACCGTAACTTGCAAAATCTCTTCTCATCCAAGGGCTTGGTGAAGATATCTGCCAATTTCTCTTCAGTGTTGACGTGTATGATATCAATATCTTCCTTCACAACATGATCTGTGAGAAAGTGATGACGAATTTCAATGTGCTTTGTCTTGGCGTGCTGAACTGGATTGTTGGCAATCTTGATGGCGCTTTCGTTGTCGCAGTAGATTGGCACTTGCTTCAGATGAATGCCATAGTCTTTGAGTGTTTGCTTCATCCACAGAAGCTGAGCGCGGCAAGATCCAGCTGCAATGTATTCAGATTCAGCAGTGGAGAGAGATACACAGTTCTGCTTCTTTAAAGACCAACATACAAGTGATCGTCCCAGAAAATGACATGTGCCTGATGTAGACTTGCGATCCACCTTGTCACCAGCATAATCAGCATCCAAGAATCCAACCAGATCAAACTCTAAGCCCTTTGGATACCATAATCCTAGAGTTGGGGTGTGAGACAAATATCGAAGAATTCGCTTCACAGCTAAGTGATGCGATTCCTTTGGTGCCGCTTGAAATCGAGCACACATGCAAACACTAAGCATAATATCTGGCCTAGATGCACATAGATAAAGTAAAGAACCAATCATGGAGCGGTATACCTTTTGATCGAACTCTTTACCATTGTCGTCGGGACCCAGATGATGTTTGGCTGGCATTGGCGTCGTGAAGCCTTTGCAGTCTTGCATACCGAACTTCTTCAGGCAATCTTTGAGATACTTCTCTTGAGATATGAAGATGCCGTTGCGTTGCTGTCGTATTTGAAGACCGAGGAAGAACTTCAGCTCTCCCATCATGGACATCTGATATTGCTCTTGCATCATATATCCAAACTCTTCACTTTACTTCTAATTGGTGCAGCTGAAAATAATGTCATCCACATATATTTGGCACACAAACAGTTCACCATCGTATGTCTTCGTGAAGAGAGTGGGGTTGAGGGAACCAGGTATGAAGCCTTTGCTCTTCAGGAAGTATTTGAGTGTGTCATACCAAGCCCGAGGGGCTTGTTTGAGGCCATACAGTGCCTTGTTGAGCTTGTATACCATGTCAGGATGTTTTGGATCTTCAAAGCCAGGCGGTTGTGCAACATACACTTCTTCTTCAATCTTGCCATTGAGAAAAGCGCTCTTCACATCCATTTGATATAGAAGTATGTTATGATGATTTGCATAGGCCAGCAGTATGCGTATGGCTTCAAGTCGAGCCACATGAGCAAATGTTTCATCGAAGTCAATTCCTTCCACTTGAGTATATCCTTGAGCAACGAGACGAGCTTTGTTTCTGACAACTTGACCATGCTCATCTTGCTTGTTGTGGTATATCCATTTGGTGCCTATTATTTTGTGCTTCCGAGGATCAGGACGCTTAACCAGTTCCCATACATTATTCAGCTCAAACTGTTGAAGCTCTTCTTGCATAGCTTGAATCCATTCAGGTTCCATGAAGGCTTCTTCAACTTTCTTGGGTTCTGTTATTGAGACGAATGCGAAGTGCCCACAGAAATTTGCTAGCTATGTTGCCCTTGAACGAGTGAGCGGAGCGGGTGCATTGATGCTATCAATTATTCTCTCAATCTGCACTTCATTGGCAACACGAGGATGTATAGGGCGAAGATTTTGCTCTTGTTGATCATTGTCATTGTTAGAGGGATTGTCTTCAGGCTGAGCATTGTCTTCAGGTTGATCAGGTACGGAGATGATAAGTTCCTCTTCAGGTTGAGCTTCAGAGGGTATGATTTCTCCAGTTCCCATTAGTTTGATTGATTCACTGGATGGAACTTCATCTAGCACATTTGGCAGGTGGTCTCTTTGTGAATCGTTAGTCTCATCGAACCGCACATCCACTGTTTCAACCACTTTATAATGAAAGAGATTGAAGACTCTGTAGGAGTGCGAATCCTTTCCATATCCAAGCATAAAACTCTCATGTGCTTTTGGTGCAAATTTTGAAGTGTGATGTGGATCCTTGATCCAGCACCTGGCGCCGAATACTCTGAAGTAACTGACATTTTGCTTCTTGCCAGTAAGGAGCTCATAAGATGTCTTGTTCAGAAGCTTGTGAAGATAAACACGATTGGTTGTATGGCATGCAGTATCAATGGCTTCAGGCCAGAATTTTCTTGGAGTCTTGTATTCATCAAGCATCGTTCGGGCCATCTCAATGAGTGTTCTGTTCTTGCGTTCGACGACGCCATTCTGCTATGGCGTGTACGGAGCTGAGAATTCATGTGTGATGCCCAAAGCATCAAGATATGTATCAAGGCCAGTGTTCTTGAATTCAGTGCCATTGTCACTTCTGATGTGCTTTATCTTGGCGCCATAGCTGTTCATTGCTCGATTAGCGAAGCGTCTGAAGACATCCTGCACTTCATTCTTATAGAGGATTATGTGCACCCAAGTATATCTAGAATAATCATCAACAATGACAAAGCCATAGAGACAAGAAGTAGTAGTAAGAGTTGAGTAATGAGTGGGACCGAAAAGATCCATGTGGAGCAGTTCGAATGGTCGAGTTATTGTCATGATTGTCTTCGAGGGATGTTTGGCCCTCGTCATCTTTCCTGCTTCACAGGCACCGCATAAGTGATCTTTCTTGAACTTGACGCCCTCGATGCCTATGACATGCTTCTTCTTTGCAAGGGTGTGGAGGTTCCTCATGCCAGCATGCCCTAGCCTCCGATGCCAGAGCCAGCATTCTGAAGCTTTTGCCAGAAGACATACGGCAAGCTGTGGTCTTGCTGAGAAATCTACCACGTACAAATCATCCTTCCTATACCCTTCAAACACTAGAGACTTGTCAGATTCCATTAGAACAAGGCAACGATATTTTCCAAACATTACGATCATATTTAAATCGCAAAGCATTGAGACAGACATTAAGTTGAAGCCAAGGGATTCAACAAGCATGACTTTATCCATGTGTTGATCCTTTGAGATTGCAACTCTACCTAGACCCAATACCTTACTTTTACTAGTGTCAGCAAATGTGATGTGACTCTTGTAGGATGGACGTAAGGTTGAGTCCATAAGAAGGCTTCTCTTGCCAGTCATGTGATTGGTACACCCACTATCAATAATCCATTCTGAAGCAGCTAGTGTCGTACCCTTGGCACCGCGTGCCATGAAGCAGTAGGTAGGAGCGGAGTAGTCCTTGTCATTTGCATCGGTGTCGGTGATGGAGTCATTGTCTTCAGTGTTGAAGATGGACTTGGCAACGTATGCTGTAGCCAGACTCACAATGCCAGAATCGGACTCCTCCTCATACTCCACCTCCGCCTCCTCAGAAGCGGACTCCTCCTCTGAATCCATTTCCTTGCCAACAAACGCACGTGACTTGCCAGATGAGCTCTTCTTGTGTGATGAAGACTTGGAGGAAGACTTGGAAGAGGACTTTGATTATTTCTTCTTCTTCTTGTCGTCGGAGTCATACTCCTTGCTCTTCTTCTTCTTGTTGTTCTCATTGTCCCACTGCGGACACTCAGAGATGTAGTGGCCAGGTTTCTTGCACTTGTGGCATGATCTTTTCTTGTAGTCATGAGCAGAAGCTTCATCATTCCTTGAGCTTGATCGTAAAGACTTTCTGAAGCCTTTCTTCTTGGTGAATTTTTGGAACTTCTTCACAAGCATAGCAAGCTCCTTTCCAATGTCTTTAGGCTCATCAGAACTGCTGTCAGATTCTTCTTCAGATGTGGAGACAGCTTTTGCCTTCAAGGCACGAGTTCGCCCATAGTTGGGACCGTAGATGTCTCTTTTCTCAGAAAGTTGAAACTCGTGTGTGTTGAGCCTCTCAAGTATGTCAGACGGATCGAGTGTCTTGAAGTTCGGACGTTCTTGAATCATCAGGGCTAGGGTGTCAAACGAGCTGTCAAGTGATCTCAGGAGTGTCTTGACGACTTCATGCTTGGTGATCTCAGTGGCGCCTAGCGCTTGAAGCTCATTTGTGATGTCAGTGAGTCGATCAAACGTGAGCTGGACATTCTCATTGTCATTTCTCTTGAAGCGGTTGAAGAGGTTGCGAAGGACACTGATTCTCTGATCTCTCTGGGTTGAGACGCCTTCGTTGACCTTGGAGAGCCAGTCCCAGAATAGCTTAGATGTTTCCAAAGCACTCATGCGGCCATATTGTCCTTTGGTCAGATGACCACAGATGATATTCTTGGCAGTAGAGACCAGTTGAACAAACTTCTTGACGTCAGCAGTAGTGACACCTTCTCCAGCCTTGGGAACGCCGTTCTTGACGACATACCATAGGTCGACGTTAATGGCTTCAAGATGCATGCGCATCTTATTCTTCCAGTAGGGATATTCAGTTCCATCGAAGATGGGGCACGCAGCGGAGACTTTAATTATCCCTGTAGTCGACATAGCTAAAACTCCAAGTGGTTAAACCGAATCACACAAAACAAGGGAGTACCTTGCTCTGATACCAATTGAAAGTGCGTTATCTCGACTAGGGGGGGGGGGTGAATAGGCGATTTTTATGAAAGTCTTCAAAACGTGGAAGTTTCGAAGACAAACGATAGAAATAAACCTATTACCATGCAGCGAAAGGTAGACTACACTAGGCAAACCATAGTCAAGTATTCAATGAAGTGAAAGCACAATGACTAATAGCAGCTAGGTAGTAAGGATCAGGTAGGAAGATATTATGAAGCCGATCAGAACAAGCAGTCACTCAGTGAAGACAGAAGATAGTGCAATCATACAATGACTTCACAAGGACCAACAGTAAGTAAAGGGAAGGGAAGGATGAAACCAGTGACTCGTTGAAGACAATGATTTGTTGGACCAGTTCCAGTTGCTGTGACAACTGTATGTCTGGTTAGGGCGGCTAGGTATTTAAACTTGAGGACACCCAGTCCTGGACACCCAGTCCTGAACACGCAGCTCAGGACACCCAGTCCTCACCGTATTCCCCTTGAGCTAAGGTCACACAGACCTCGCCCAATCACTCTGGTAAGTCTTCAAGGTAGACTCCCAAACCTTCACAGACTTCGTTCACCGGCGATCCATAATGTCGCTTGGATGCTCAGAACGCGACGCCTAACCGGCTGGAGGAATCACAGTCCTCAAGTGTAATAAGTCTTCAGATCACACAGACAAGAAGACTTAAGTGATGCCTAACACTCTTTGGCTCTAGGTGGTTAGGGCTTTATCCTCGCAAGGAATTCTCTCTCAAAGGCTTCGAGGTGGGTTGCTCTCAAACGACAAAAGCCGTACTCTAACTCTGAGCAGCCAACCGTTTATGGTTGTAGGGGGTGGGCTATTTATAGCCACTAGGCAACCCGACCTGATTTGTCCGAAATGACCCTGGGTCACTAAGGAACTGACACGTGTTCCAACAGTCAGATTTCAAACACACACGACAACTTTACTTGGGCTACAAGCAAAGCTGACTTGTCCGACTCTGGACAAGATTCGCTCTCATAGTCTTCACTCGAAGACATAGGTTTTGGTTAAGCATCACTTCAGTCATTCTGACTGGTTCTCTTGGACCCCACTTAACAGTATGGTGGTTCCTATGACTCAATAAAGAAGAAAAGGAACTATGAAAGATCTGAGTCTTCGAGCTCCATAGGCTTCATGCGATGTCTTCTCTTGTCATAGTCTTCAATGAGAATATCTTCATATACCACCTTTGACATCAATGTCTTCATACGTTTTTAGGGGTCATCTCTGGTAGGAAAACCGAATCAATGAGGGACTTCTACCTGTGTTATCCTGCAATTCTCACAAACACATTAGTCCCTCAACTAGGTTTGTCTTCAATACTCCAAAACCAACTAGGGGTGGCACTAGATGCACTTACAGAGATATTAAACGCATGAAGCTTAGGGGGGGTTTCTACAAAACAGTAAACTCTGGAAAATTAGCTAAAGCGTCCAGAGCTGAAAAAAAAAACGATGTAGGCCGAAACTGCACTTGGGACAGCAGTGGAAGGGTGGGCGCAGCGGTGGCTCACCATGGGCTTCGGCCCGGTCGGTGAGCCAGCAGACTGGGTCTGACGCGGAGCTGGGCTGGAGAGGCCCATGCGGCGGTGGGGTTGACCGCAGCGGTCAACGCGAGCGGCTGGGTGAGCGGGTGAGGTAGAGGTTTGCGGCGTGCTCCTTTGCTCAAGAAGAAGCAGAGCAGCGGTGGTCTGGGACTTGGGGTGCCGGAGGCGGGGACGGGGCCCTTCCGGCGGGATCCGGCGCCGGCCAGGAACGAGCAAGGGTGGTGGAGGTGATGGCTCGCCGGTGTCAGGCCTCGACGCGGCAGGGTGCTCGTGCTCTTGTGGACACGAGGAGGCAGAGGGAATTAGAAAGAGGAAGAGGAAAAGAGGGAAGGCAGGGGAGTGGTGGCACTGCCTGGGTTGGTCGGGTCCTGGAGTCGCTGGGATGCACCGGACGGTGGTGGTAGTTTTGATCGCGGACGAGCTCCGGCTCGGGAAGCTCCTATGGGGCAGTAGCATCGAACAAGAGGAGGCATTGAGCACAGGGACGCCCCGGATCGAGCGGGAGGAGCTCGGGTGCGGGCGTCGAATGGGCTCAGCGGCGCGGGGTTGAGCGCTCGGTCGCTCACTGCGACACGCACGGGAGGTCGACGAGAGAGGGGCTAGGCTGTGGTCGGGGCCGTCCATGGCATAGAAGCAGAGCAGCTTGGGGTGGTGTAGAGCTTCTGCTAGAAGACGAACGAGACGGCGACGACCGGTGCTGGTTCATGAGCAGCAGAGAGATGGTTAGAGGAGGTGAACCAGAGAAAGGGAAGAAGGGGCGCGAGAAGACGGTGACCTGCTGGTTCGAGGCAGAGCACAACTGGCACTCGGGATGAGCAGGGATCGAGCCCCTGGCACTCTCCTGCGGGTGTTGCTGCCGCTGGTTGGTGGATCGAGGGGATCCAGAGGAGAGCACTGGTTGGGCGGCGTTGAAAATGAGGAGGATCGGCGCGGCTGTGGTTGGTAGTTTGGATCGAGAGAGGATCCCAAGGAGGAGGAAGACAGTGGACTGGCGACGCGGCGGAGGGATGGATGGGACATTGCTCCTAAAATTTAGGGCTAGGTTCTATTTATAGGAAGGGTTTAGCTTAGGGGCTATCCGGTCCCTTCGATTGTGATCGGACGGCCCGGGAAAAATAGACCAGGAGAGTCCAACAAAGAACCAAAGATACTTTAGGGACGTTTGGGGATGATCCAAATCAAACGGTGATGACTGACTGGGTCAGGTCCAGGGCAGCTTTCGGACACGCATGCGAGGGGGTGGTCTGGCAACTAAGCAGAGAGACTCCGGCTTAGGCAAGAGAGAAAAGAAGGATACATGTTGCAAGGGGTCTGAGAAAGGTCAACAGATACAAACTGGACGTGGCACTACGAACGGATGCAAGTTTTGAAAACATGATGGCAACAGAGTGCCGATGCAATGCAAATGATGACATGAAGAATGCAACAAATAAATAAAACACACAACAACAATGAAATAACCGTAACGCTTCTGGAGCGTCGGTCTCGGGTCGTCACACAACTTAACTACCCCATCTACGACAAATAACTATATGCTTTAGTGAGAGTCTTGCATGTTTGGGAGCATTACCTCCGATCATGAAACACTTAAGTATCTTAAGGGTCACACTAAGTTGAGGAAGCATCATGCTAAGTGGAGTGAATTCATTGAGTCCTTTCCTTATTTCATCAAGTATATCAAAGGCAAAGAGAATGTTGTGGCGGATGCGCTTTCCGGTAGATGCATGCTTGTTAACCAACTTGAATTGAATGTTATTGGCTTTGAGCACATAACAGACTTGTATGCTCATGATCCTACTTTTGCTATTCCATATGCCAAATGTTTGACGCATATGTCTTGGGAATGCTATTACATCAAAGATGATTATCTAATGAGAGCTAACAAACCATGTATCCCCAAGTCTTCTCTTCGTTTGTTACAAGAGGTTCATGGAGGACCTATGGGACACTTTGGACATGACAAGACATTTGCTATGCTCTCCAAGAATTACTTTTCACCCAAGATGTTCCGTGACGTCTCACGCTTCACCAACCGATGCTCTACATGTCGCAAAGCTAAGTCTGAAGCTCAATCCCATGGTCTCTATATGCCAGTCCCTATTCCGTATCACCCATGGGAAGATATTAGTATGAACTTTGTGCTTGGTTTACCTAGAACTAGGAATGGCAAAGATTTTGTGTTTGTTGTTGTGGATCGATTCTCTAAAATGGAACATTTCATACCATGCAACAAGATAGACGATGCTTCACACGTTGCAAATCTCTTTTGTAGGGAAATCTTGCGTCTACATGGAGTGCCAAGGACGATTGTCTCGGACCGCGATGTCAAGTTCCTAAGCTACTTTTGGAAGACCTTATGCGCCAAGCTTGGAATCAAGCTATTGTTCTCTTTGGCATACCATCCTCAAACCGACGGCCAAACGGAGGTCACGAACCGGACGCTCTCCACTCTCCTACGTGTTTTGAGAAACAAGAACATCAACGAGTGGGAGTAGTGTCTACCCATCGCCGAGTACGCCTACAACCGCGCAAGACACTCTACTACCGGCAAGTCCCCCTTTGAGGTCATCTACGGCTTCAACACATTGTACCCATTGGACATTCTACCTCTACCACTACAAGAGCGCATCAACACAGACGAAAGTGCACGAGTGAGCTACCTCAAGAAGATGCATGAAGATACAAGGCACACCATTGAGCGCCAAGTTCAATGACTCACGACCAAGCTCAACATCATCAAGCAACCCATGAACATTGGAGATCTTGTATGGCTACACCTTTGCAAGGAACCGCTTTCCCAATGAATGCAAGTCCAAGCTACGACCACGAGCCGACGGACCCTTCAAGGTGCGCGAGCGCTACAACAACAATGCATACAAGATCGACTTACCATGCGACAAGTACTCCGTGAGCGACATCTTCAATGTCAAGGATCTCTCTCCCTACCATGGTGATGAGGCTTTCAATCCGAGGTCAGATCTT
This sequence comes from Triticum dicoccoides, assembly GCF_002162155.2. NCBI lineage: Eukaryota > Viridiplantae > Streptophyta > Magnoliopsida > Poales > Poaceae > Triticum > Triticum dicoccoides. Next base: position 286,585,930 of record NC_041386.1, read on the forward strand.
TCCCAAGGGGTTGGGAGATGATGTGGACCATCCTACGGTCATCCCCATGGACCTACCTATGTCTCCCACAACACCACTTGGACCAATGACAAGAGCTCGAGCAAAGGCTATAGAAACTAAGGTGAACTCGGTCCTCTCTGAACTACCACTTTCTACATATGAGACATGGCTACTACCTCAAGCGGAGACCCTATGTGTGATCAGGTACTTGGAGGAAGGCCATGGAGCAGCTACACCCAACAAAGAAGATGGCGAGGACACCAAGCGTAAGGACCAACAGAAGAAGCTGCCTGAGTTGACAGCGACCGGACGACCGACCCCCATCGGACGTCCGATCCTCGGAGGCCTCACCAGCCAGAAGGCCCAGCCAGAGAATGCTACAACGACCGGACGACTGACGAGGATCGGATGACCGACACCCTCTAGCCACCGGACAACCGACCCCACCAGAAATCTGACACCTGCGGCTCCGAGCCAAAATTCCAGAAGTCCGAGACCAACCGGACGACCGATGCCGACCGGAAATCCAATGCCAAGCCACCTGAGCCAAAACGCGGATGTATGACAAGTACCGGATGATCGAACCTTTACGAGCCACCGGACATTTGATAACTGTCAGACGTCTGACACCTGTGTGTTATAGCGTGTTGGGCCAAAGCCCATGTACCTCTTTGCGCACTTAGACAATATATACTCCTCCTCCTCCCTCTTTTTAGGGTTAGCATTGTGATAACTCATTTTGGAGATAGAGCTTTTCTCATCCACTTGATACTTTCTCCTTCGGAGACCTCGGCCTCTACGGGGAAGATCCCCCAAATGGATTCAAGACCCCTCATGGGAAGACCTTTAAGACCTCCTCACAGAGAAGAACTACTGCCTCTTATATCATCCTTTGTTGCATTTGGATCTTGTACCACCCTTTGTGTTCATGGATCTAGCACATGTGTGATTATTCTCGTTGATTTGAGTGTTTCCCCTCATGTGTTTGTCGTGTTCTTCGTAGGAATGCCTCCAAATTGTGAAAGATCGGCTTTAGGCTTTCCACCCTACATCAATTCTACTCCCACTTAGTCAGCTGCTTTGGTGACAATGGACCCACCGAAGCTTGTCGAGGCACGAGCCCCATGTGCGAGCCCACGTCGGCGGGGCGTGTTGAAAGTTTGGGACTCCACTGCATTGGCCGAGCTCTCTTCTGGCCCTGTTGGCTACGATGTGCACTTGCCACGGCCAATACAGCCAGCCCTGTCCGGCGAATCATCCCGCTGCAGCACGACGTCCCTTCGATCCGGCAGCTATGCCACCGCCGCCAAAGCTGCCGGGAATCAAGCGAGAGCACCTATGCTCCTTTGCGGCAGTGGACGCCCTACTGATAAGCATATGTCATACACACAAAGTAATCCAGAGCGAGAGTTCTACATATGCCATAACCGTGGAAAGGTAATATGAGAGAAAATACCTCTTGATCTATTTCTGCTAATTTGCACAATTCAACTTTATATATAGTGTCATGATCATTAATATATGTGTCTGTACATTGTGATCCACAGACTTTAGGAACAAAATATTGCTACACATGGATATGGGTTGATCTCATGCAGAAGTACGTGGGTGAGTTGCTCGAGTACTCCATTGGTGAACTAAGACAACATATAGATGAGATGTAGTTGAAGACTGATGTGATGTGCGGCCAAATCCCAAAATTCAAGTTGCTTTGATATGCACTTTTAGTTGGTGTTATGCTTGGCCTCATTCTCCCTGCTCGATCGCTAGCAGCTTTTTTTCTTGTGGGAATCATTACACTGACGATGTTCTTAGTCTAGATCAAGAGTGTAGTAGTAGAAGTTATATGCACTTTTATTTGTTATTATTTTCATCCTTCCACTATTATGTATCTAGTCTAGATTAATGAGATCGATGTTGTGTTCTAATTTTATTGGTTTTACTTGTATGTATGTTTCGATATTTACACAAAATAATTAATATAATAACAATATAATAAATAATAGGAAAATAAAACAATAAAATAATAAACTAAACATCTATATGAATATACAAAAAATATGTCTAAAACATAAAAGAAAAAAATAAAACTACAAAAAATTAACAATATAATAGCAATGGCATTGGTCACATAGGCCAACACCAGCAATTACCGGGCCGTCCCCGACCGGGTTGATTAAAACACCCCCACACACAACCATTTGTCTTCGTTCGATCCCCATTAAATCGCCGCCTCCACCGCCACCGCCCCCGTCGATGTCGCCTCCGCTTCCACCGCGACCTCTACCTCTGCCTCCACCGCCAAAGCACCCGTCAGCGTTGCCTCCGCCTCCACCGCCACGGTCCCCATTGTCGTCGCCTCCATCCCCGTCACCATCCCCGTCGCCTCGGTCGAAGCCCCCCTCATCGCCGCCTCCGTCAGAGTCGCCGCTGCCCACGTCGCCTCCACCTCCACCCCGCCGCCCCTGTCGCACCCCGCATTGCCCCCTCACCATCTACCGCCACCGCAGGTGAGTTCTACTTAGTGTAGTGTAATAGTAGTGTAGAATAATGTAGAATTTTGTGTGTAAGAGTAGTGTAAAATTTTAGTGTAAGAGTAGTGTAAAATTTTAGTGTAAGATTATATTATATGATTTGTAGACTATGATTTTAGATATTATAATTTTATTGTACTTCTCCTAGTGTACATGTGCTAAAAGAATTTAGTGTAGTTGTAGACTATGATTTTAGATAGTGTACTTTTATTGTAGTTCTATGTAGTGTACTTGTGGTGAAAGAATTTAGTGTAGTTGTAGACTATGATTTTAGATAGTGTACTTTTATTGTAGTTCTATGTAGTGTACTTGTGGTGAAAGAATTTAGTGTAGTTGTAGACTATGATTTTAGATAGTCTGCTTTTATTGTAGTTCTATGTAGTTTACTTGTAGTAAAAGAATTTACTGTAGTTGTAGACTATGATTTAACTAGTGTAGTTGTAGTGTACGTTTTATTACATTGTAGCTTTTGTAGCTACTCGTTAACATGCCCATTTTTTACTAAGTTGTTAGTTATATATGCATAGTTACAGATGGATCCGAAGTTTCGTGGTGTGCGGTAGAAGGGAAATAAGTACTATGCCACCATTAGGAAGGACAATGTTGTCCACTAACTTGGCCATTGGGACACCCCGGAGTTAGCGACGCACGCTTATGATGCCATGGCAGTGGAGTTCTTTTAGGAAGGGGCGATTATTAACTTCCCTGAGTGTCGTGAGTTCGAGATGCTCCTCACACCTGAGGGCATGAGGATATGCACTAGGGTTGAGGGGAAGGACAACAAACAGGCTGAGATGGAGTTGTTCGACATATTGGTGAGCGAGCTTGTGAGAGATGACAAACTCGTGGAGGCCAGAAAGATGGTGTTACTTCAGTATGCAGCCATGAAGAGCGCGGAGGAGGACCATAGACTGGGATGCCTTGGAGCGTGATGAGGAGGGTCAGCAGGGGTGTCGTCGTAGGTCCACTAGGCATGACCACAAGGCAGTTCCCTCTGGCCACTAGCTTAGCGTGTGCTACCTATTTTTTACTCCCTCCGTCCGAAAATACTTGTCATCAAAATGGACAAAAAGAGATGTATCTAGAACTAAAATACATCTAGATACATCTCCCTTTATCCATTTTGATGATAAGTATTTCTGGACGGAGGGATTATGAACTATTATGCATGTTTTATGTTTGAAATATGCACGGTTTGTAGAATTGTTTAATTACAAGTATGCCTTAATATCTAGATGGCCCGATAGCATTGGTTCATACTAACTGCTTATGTTGCATCTGTTATGTATACTTATTTTTATGTTATATATCTGTTATGTATGCTTATTTTTCTCAACTTTATGAAAGCAGTAAATGGATGCCCCATGTGAGACCTGTGGTTCAGTGATATGCCAAAGGGATAAGAAGTTCTTCATAGATCTCCCAAATGACTTTCTCACTAGGACGATATGTTGTAGTTGAACATTTTTTGATTGAGTTTCATATGATGTATATGGTTGTACCCAAAATTGTCTAACTAGTTAGCTACTTCTTTCTTTTGATTTTGCTCAGGTCATCCCTTGTGGGGCAAGGCATGACTTCTTAGAGAAGTTTAGAGTTCTAGTTGATGCCACCATCACATTCCAGTGCACCCTCATGAACATGTTGACGGCCCAACAACTCAATTGTCTTGTCACCAATGAGGCAAACCAAACCTAGTTCGGTTGCCCTGGTTGGAAAGCCCTTGCAATTGCTTACGAGATGGAAGCTGGGGAGAGAGCTATGTTCTACCTTAACTACGATTGTGATGAGATCATGGTCTACTCCAAGCCTGCTGGCAGCGATGATGGTTCACTTACTCCGGACTATGACCCTGACTCCGCCTGCCAAAAAGTCCTAGTTAGCTAGTTGGCATGCATGGAAGATCTCATGTTATTATCACCTCTATTTATTTGAACTTGTACATTCATATGTGTGTTACTTTGCCTACTTTGTTGAACTATATCAATAAGTGCATTGTTGAACTTAGATGTTGTCGTTGGGTCTATTTATAGTTGATTTATTGACTGTTCTTAAACTGGATTATGCTGCCATTTTTGGTGAGATTGCTGCTATACAACTTTTATTTCAAATCTAAAAAACAAATTACTGGCATTCTGAAAACATGGAACATCACAACTACTGACTCATACTGCTGGTGTTGACCACGCGACATGCCATTACTGTCCAAAATACTGCTTGCGTAGGTGGCAACACCAGCGCTAATTTTTAACACTGGCGCCATATTGGTGGTGTGTGGTGTCCACGCCACCAAGGTTGTTTTTGGCACATTGTAGCTAGGCTTTTCTGCACTAGTGACAAAACAATAAAAATTTCTCCTAAATATGTATGATCTTTTATTGTAAGGGAAAACAGGTTTTGTACGATAATGTGATGGTAAAGAAATAAAAGTAACAGATTGCATAACAAAGGTTGCTATCACAAGGGGCAATATAAAGTGACGTTCCTTCGCATTTAGTGCTTGTGCATCCAAAAACAAAAAGCGCATGACAATCTCTGCTTCCCTCTGCAAAGGGTCTATCTTTTACTTTTATGTATTTACTTTTTATGCAAGAGTCAATAGTATTGTCCTCTATTCCTTCTTATTTTTATCTTTTGCAAGCATCATGTGGTGGGGAGAGATGTAGGCATATATATCCAGTTGGATATGAGTGATCATGAGTTATTATTGTTGACATTACCCTTGAGGAGAATAAGTTGGGAGGCAAAATTTAAGCCCCTATCTTTTCTATGTGTATGGCTGAAACTTTTTGCTCCATAGATATGTTGTGAGTGTTAGCAATCATAGAAGACTAAATTATGGTTGAGTATGTGGACTTGCTAAAATGCTCCTACATGAGACTCTTCCTGAAAATATGATGAATTGCAATTGCATTGTTGACTAAGAACATAGTTTGTTAGTTTTCAAGAAAATGTATGCCTTATACTTCGTTGTTGTCATGAATTGGTATTTGCTCATGAGAAGTTCCATGATAATGAATATTGCTGCTATAATACTCATCAAGATGCTACCATGTCCGTATTTTGTTTTTATCGACACCTCTCTCTCTCTCTCTCTAAACATGTGGACATGATTATCGATGTCAGCTTTCGCTTAAGGACAAGCGAGGTCTAATTTTGGGGGAGTTGATATGTCCATTTTGCATCATGTTCTCCTACTGTTATTTATTGTGTTTTTAATCAATATAACACTTTATGGAGCGATTCTAATGCCTTTTATCTCTTAATATGCAAGATTTACATGAAGAGGTGTCCTCGAAGGATGCGGGGGAGAGTGAGGACCGAGCGCCGTTGTTGCGGTTGTGCCCGTCAGTGGGAGGAGGGGGTGCAGACAAAGTGACCCCCTCGCCCGCACCTTGTGGAGCGTGACCACCAAGGCGTTGCTAATGCTGTTCTCCTCCGACATCTCTAGCCCCCGTGCCTTGAACGAGCCGGCCGAACCGCTGCGCCCGATGGAGCCACTGACCCTCAAGCACCACCGCTGCATGACCCTGCTGCCCAGGTGGTCGTCCCACAGCTGCGTGTACGCGGCACCATAGCTATCGCCGCCGCTGGCACCGTCAGGAGCCAGGTGACGGTGCGGTCGACGTCATCAACATCTATGCCCAACATAGCCTTGGAGCCAATGGCACAAGCTCAATTGCTACTGAGGTTCCCGCCAGCGGCCGAGCAGATGGATGAATGGCGTGCCACCATCCAGAGCCTGCTCAGTTTCGCCGAAGATGGGGTCTCACGACGAGCCGGCCCACCACGACCTCCCCAAGCGACAACGACCGCCTGTACCGCTGGCCGAACGGAGGGGGTCGTCCCCATGATGCAGTCCCCACCATGGCAGCCGACGCGGGGGCAGCAGAATCAAGACCCTAATGACGTCTCGATGGCCTCTTCTGACCCTCGACAACGTCCAGGCCAACGTCGAGCCCCGGGGGATAGGTGGCGGGGAGACGCGCGCGTCGTCATAGATCGGCGCCGGGATGACCCCAGCCAGACCGATAGGTGTGGCGGACTCATCATCGACGAGCCTGCGCTCGATGTTGGCGGGTGCCTACCTTTTGAGGTCGGCTGCCCTACCTTTACACGAGAGCTGCGATAAGTCCATTGGCCGTCCGTTCGCACGTTCAAGCCAGAGATACCTGAGAAGTACGACGGGAGGCTGAACCCGACAGAGTTCCTGAGAAT
>NC_041386.1:286593019-286638807 GCF_002162155.2 Triticum dicoccoides
TGTTCGCCAATTACTTCCCGCTGGCCGTCAAGTCCAACATGAGGTCTTGGCCGATGCACCTGCCGGAGAACTCCCTTTCGTCATGGGCGGACCTGTGCCACGAGTACATCGGTGCCTTCACCGATGGCCACCAAGAGCCCGGCAAACCCAGCGACCTGCAACTTCTCCAGCAAAAGGAAGGAGAAACTCTCCGTAAGTATTTATAGCGATTAAGTAAAGTTCATAGGAATATTCCAAATATCCAGCTGGTAGCCTTTATAGTAGCGTTCCAGTCCAATGCATGCAACCATCGCATTCATTCTAAGATGAATGTGTGGTTGCCCAAGACTATGAAGGAGCTATAAACGTTGCTGGATAAGCGTGCTCAGACGGAGGAAGGAAGGAAGTTTCCTGGAGAGGAGGATTGCATCAATGTTGATTCAGAGGATGAAGATGAATCAACCAGTCAGAGGAAGGGCAAGAAGCATAGTAAGAAGCCAAGATATAAGGCAGTGATGACTGTATAAGGTTCTGGCACACCTAGTACCGGCAAGAAGGCCAAGGCTGAGGCCCCCGACAAGGAAGTTGCCGCTTGCACAGCCTGCCGGGAAGCTGCTGCCGCCGAGAAAGCTGGGAAATGCGATGGCCCGTATTGCAAGATCCACCAGACCAAGGGCCATGACCTTCAAGAGTGTTACCAGGTTGAGCAGCTTGTCAAGAAACAGAGGGCAGAATATGATAAGCGTGAAAAGGAAAAAAGTCAGAATGCCACTGGTGAAAAGGGCCGAGGCGGTGAAGCAAATCGCCCCGGCAAACCCTTTTGGAACCAAGGAAAACCTGTCAGGGGCCAAGAGAAGGAAGTCTGTGATGATGTGAGTGAAGAGGGGAATGAAGTGGAAGCCAGTGAGCAAGAATTTTAAAAGGCCACTAACGCCCTATTCATTGATGGGGGTGCATCTTTGCATGCCTCCCACCGCCAGATCAAGCGATGGGCACGAGAGATCAATGTCGTGGAGCCAGCACCAGAGGCCCGAAAACCGCTCAAATGGTCCCGCACGCCAATCATCTTTGATGAGGAGGATCATCTCGGCTACACCACCACGGTAGTGTGCTTGCCATTGTTGGTCTCCCCGACAATTCGCAACCTCAAGGTCACAAAGATGCTAGTGGATGGCGGGGCCAGGCTGAATCTGATTTCCTCGACAGTCATCAACAAGCTTCAGATAGGATAAGAAGAGCTAGAGGTTACCGGCACATTTCAAGGAGTTAACCCCGGCAGGAGCCATCCTAAAGGGAAGATTACGTTGCCGGTGACGTTTGGGGGTGAGTTGAACTACCAGACAGAGAAGGTTGTGTTTGATGTGGTTGATCTCCCCCTGTCGTACAATGGGATTCTTGGGCGCCCGGCCCTGGCCAAGTTCATGGCAGCATCCCACTATGCTTATAACACTCTGAAGATGCCTGGGCCACTGGGAGTCATCACTATCCCATCAGATGAGAAGGATGCAATTATCGGCGTGGATAAGATGTACCGGGATGCTATCGTAGTAGAGGTTGCGAAAGCAATAGCTCCCGCAAGGACAACAAAGGAAAGAAAAGGGATTGTAGGACTTCCGGCAAGAAGTCCGGGAAGCGTCCCACCTCCAAGAGCATGGAACCCGTTGACGACGTGCCGGAGTGTTCCAACAGCAAGAGATCCAAGGTTGCTACACCCCTAGTGAAGAAGGTCCCGGCAGGGCTGACTGGTGTTGATAGTACTTTCACCATCAGCGCCACCCTTGATGACAACTAGGAAAGCGCGCTTGTTGCCTTCCTGCCGGTGAATATCGATGTGTTTGCCTGGTAACCATCTGATATCCCTAGTGTTCCTAGGGAGGTAATCGAGGACCACCTTGCTGCCTGCCCACACGTCTGAGTTGTAAAGTAGAAAGTCCGGAAGCAGGTCTTGGAAAGGCAGTAGTTTATTGCCGAGGAAATCAAGAAACTGGAGGTAGCTGGTTTGGTTAGAGGAGTATTGCATCCTACATGGCTAGCAAATCCAGTGGTAGTCTGGAAAGCAAATGGGAAATGGAGGCTTTGCATTGATTTCACAGATCTCAGCAAGGCTTTCCCGAAGGACCCATTTCCCTTGCCGCGTATCGACTAGATTGTGGATTTCACTTCAGGGTGTGAATTGCTCTCCTTTCTGGACACGTATTCCGGATACCACCAGATCTTATGTCCAAATAAGATGAAGATAAGACACCGTTCATCACTCCATGTGGTACGTACTACTTTTTCCGCATGCCATTCGCACTAAAGAGTGCCGGTGTAACGCCCCGAGACCGATGCGCCAGGTGTCTTCCAGTTTTTGTTGTTGTTGCCTTGTCATTCGCTTGCGTGTTGCATCTTGTAAAGTCATCATGTGCATTGCATGATCATGTTTTCAAAACTTGCATCCGTCCTGGTGTCCTCGTTTTTTCTGTTGCCCGTTCTGAGCCTAGACACACTTGCACGCGCCCGCGGCATGTCCGAAAAAATATTTAATAAGTGGCCGAAAAATGTTCTTGGAATGAGTTGAAAGTTGGCATGCGGTGTTGTTATAGTGTAGATAGACCGCCTGCCATGTTTCATCGCATTGAGAGTTCGTTTGACGCCCGAACGGATAACTATAGCGACAATATAGTCGGTCAAATCGTCGGACGTTTTCGGTCTCCGAAAACTGTTGCCGGGCTTTCCCTCTCTTTCCTCCTAGACCGTCTACACAGTCCACTACCTACCGCCAGGCCCAACCCAACTTATCTCGTCAGCCCCTGGCTCTCCTCGCGCGCGAGTCCGAAAACTCCCCCGAACCCAACCCAAATGGTCGTCACCGTTGGATTCGGATCATCCCCAAACATCTATAAAGTATCATCGTTTTCTCATTGGAGTCTCCTAACCTAATTATCTCGGACCGTCTGATTATGATCGGAGGACCCGAGTAGCCCCTAAACTAATCTACCTGCTATATAACTAGACCCTAACCCTAATTTTAGGAGCAACGTCCCATCCATCCCCTGCCCGCCGCCACCTACCTACCTTCTTCCTCGGGATCTGTTCGATCCATCCACCAACCAACCAAATCCTTCCATCGATCCCTTCGCTCTGCCGAGCCAGAGCGCTCTGCCTCGCACGCTCGATCCAAAGGAGGAGATCCTCCTCGCTCTCACATAGCCCCAAGCCTCCTCTCGATTCCGTGCCTCTGCCATCCATCGCCCAAAGGAGCAAGGCCCTCACGCCCGATCTCCCTCGCCTTCACCATCCCGCGAGCAGTAGCAACAGGACCATGGTTGTCATCCCGCTTCTTCGAGACTAGCCGCCGCTAATTTGCATCCATGCCGCCTCCTGCCATCGACCACCAGCCAGGAGCCCGAGCTCCTCCTTCCCGAGCTGCAGCCACCCCGCAGCTGTTCTACCTCGCCGCCACTGTACCTCGACTTCTTCATGCTGGACCTCCTCCTCCCGAGTGCCTCGGCCCGAGGACCACCACCCGACAACAGCTTCGCCTGAGCAGCGCCGCTGCATCAAGCCAGGCCCTTGCCGCCTCCCATTATTTCTCCTTCCTCCCTGTCTTTTCTCCCTCTCACGCAGTTCTCTCCCTCTCTCTGAACCTTCACAGGAACAATGGTGCGCCGCCAGGAGCAGCGCCCACTCGGCCTGTCTGTGTTGACCCACCAGCGTCCGCTCCATCCCTACCGTCCCGCCGGAGTCCCCTGCCTCGCCGGACCCCGCTGCTGCCTTCCCGTCCAGTGCCGCCACTACTCTGCTTCCGACGAGCGTTGACCGCGCCCGCTTCAGTGCCTCCCCGCTGTCCAGATCGAGCGAGAGGAGCTCGTCTGGTCTAGCCGCGTGTTGACCGTGCTAGCCAGCTGCGTGGGCCGGCCTCCTCGCCATCCACGACCCAGCACCGCTTCCAGCAAGGCCCAGCCGCATGCCCCTGCCAGCCTCACCTCTTCCAACGACATGGGCTTGGCCCATGGTGAGGCCCCACTGCAGCGCCTCTTTTGTTTTTTTTCTGCTGGCCCAACATGCTTTAGGTTCGGCCCGTTATTGTTTTTTTTTCAGTATGCGAATTTGTCTAATTTTCAGAGAAAGGCAGTTTTACAGAAAAGACCCTAGCCTTCATGCATATAATTACTCATGAACCGTGCATCGGAATTAAGCAAACTTTATATGAAACATGCTTAGAATTTTGTGTAGATTAATAATATCCAACTTTCATGCATGTTTGAAATGTTTAAATTGTTGTTTGTTTAAATTTGCTCAAATGACATGTTAAAATGCTTTAATTCATAACTAAATAACTGTAGCTCCAAGCTTAACAAACTTTATATGTAAACGGGGTAGAAAAATGCCTAGTTTAACATGGTGCACTCATCTTGCATGTTTAACAACTCTAAATTATGGTTTAGGGCAGAACAGTACCAAACCTAAAATATGCATATGAGGATTTTCTGGAATTGTTGTTTGTTATTTCCGGCCTCATTTAAACTTGCCTAGATAGATAGCTTCTTTATGCTTCACCTCTTGCCATGTTTAACAACATTTAATATTGTTGGGTACATAAACAAGACCGAACTAAATAATTGATGTGGTGTTTCGTCAATATGCAACTCGTTGCATATTGTGCTCCACTTAATTTGTAGTATTGTTTGTTGCACTTTACCATGCCATGTTTCATTAAACCAGACATGCATCATACTTGTTTGCGCATCATGCCATGCTTATGTGATGGTTGTTTACTATGTTGTTTGCTTCTTTCCGGGTGGCTTCTCTCGTTAGCTTCAGTTCTGGTCCGGAGTTGTGAGGATCCATTCGACTACGTCCGTTTGTCTTCTTCATGGACTCGTTCTTCTTCCTTGCGGGATCTCAAGCAAGATGACCATACCCTCGAAATCACTTCTATCTTTGCTTGCTAGTTGTTCGCTCTATCATTATGTCGTGCTACCTACCACTTGTTATATCATGCCTCCCATATTGCCATGTCAAGCCTCTAACCCACCTTCCTAGCAAACCGTTGTTTGGCTATGTTACCGCTTTTTCTCAGCCCCTCTTATAGCATTGCTAGTTGCAGGTGAAGTTGAAGTTTGTTCCATGTTGGAACATGGATATTGTTGGGATATCATTATTATATCTAATTTACTTTAATGCATCTATATACTTGGTAAAGGGTGGAAGGCTCGGCCTTAAGCCTAGTGTTTTGTTCCACTCTTGCCGCCCTAGTTTCCGTCATACCGGTGTTATGTTCCTTGATTTTGCGTTCCTTACACGGTTGGGTGTTATTGGAACCCCTTGACAGTTTGCTTTGAATAAAACTCCTCCAGCAAGGCCCAACTTTGGTTTTAACATTTGCCACCTAAGCCTTTTTCCTTTGGGAGTCGCGCTCCCGAGGGCCATCTTTATTTAAACCCCCCCCGGGGCAGTGCTCCTCTGAGTATTAGTCCAACCTGTCAGCCGCCGGTGGCCACCAGAGGCAACTCTGGGCTGGCCTACTGGAAGTTTGGACCATTCAGTGTGCCCTGAGAACGAGATATGTGCAACTCCTATCGGGATTTGTTGGCACATTCGGGTGGCTTTGTTGGTCTTGTTTTACCATTGTCGAAATGTCTTGTAACCGGGATTCCGAGCCTGATCGGGTCTTCCTAGGAGAAGGAATATCCTTCGTTGACCATGAGAGCTTGTGATGGGCTAAGTTGGGACACCCCTGCAGGGTATAAACTTTCGAGAGCCTTGCCTGCGGTTATGTGGCAGATGGGAATTTGTTAATATCTGGTTGTAGAGAACTTGACACTTGAGTTAATTAAAATGTATCAACCGCGTGTGTAGCCGTGATGGTCTCTCTTCGGCGGAGTCCGGGAAGAAAGGTTGTTAGAATCGCGATTCTGTTATACGATTCTACGACTTTACGATCCAAACTTACCCATCTGATTATACGATTTTAGTTCATAAAATCTACGTTTCTACGATCCTGGTAGTGAAGATTCTACCATTTATGGTTCTACTATCAGAGCTCCGATCCGATTCAAAATCACAATTCTGACAACCTTGTCGGGAAGTGAACACGGTTCTTGTGTTATGCTTGAACGTAAGTAGTTTCAGGATCACTTCTTGATCACTTCTAGCTTCTCGACCGTTGCGTTGCTTCTCTTCTTGCTCTTATTTGTGCATGTTAGCCACCATATATGCTTAGTGTTTGCTACAGCTCCACCTCACTACCCTTTCCTACCCATAAGCTTAAATAGTCTTGATCTCGCGGGTGTGAGATTGCTGAGTCCTTGTGACTCACAAATACTTCCAAACAGTTGCAGGTGCCGATGATACCAGTGCAGATGACGCAACCCAGCTCAAATGGGAGCTCGATGAAGATCTTGAATTGTTGTTTTGTTTCGTTCCCTGTTGATCAGTAATGGTGCCCAGCTGGGACGATCGGGGATCTAGCATTTGGGGTTGTCTTCTTTTATTTTGGTTCTGTAGTCGGACCTTGATTGTATTCTGGATGATGTATGTTTAACTGGTATTTGTGTGAAGCGGCGATTGTAAGACAATTCTTTATCCCTTTCTTATTCAGTACATGTGATTGTGTAAAGATTACCCCTCTTGCGACAAACCTACCATGCGACTATGCCTCTAAGTCGTGCGCTGACACGTGGGAGATATAGCCGCATCATGGGTGTTACAAGTTGGTAATCAGAGCCATCCCCGACTTAGGAGCCCCCTGCTTGATCGAATCGCTGACGTTGTTGAGTCTAGAACAAAATGTTTTGAGTCTTAGGATTATATATATATCGGAGAATAGGATTCTTTTTACTCCTCAGCCCCTTCGCCGCTCTGGTGAGGCCTCCTGACATAGAAGTTTGACTTTTCTCTCCTCAAATTTCACGAAAAAAAATATTTAGGATCACACGGGTATCTTGGAATCGTTCCGATAGTCTTGTGACGATAACATTGTTCTTGGTGCCTCCTGACATTTAGGGGCTGTGGCAGTGTCCCGGGGAGTTGAGCTCCGAGGTGTCGTCGTCAGCATTTTATAGTTGCAGTTCCGGAATACCTGAGTTTCGCCGACATTGAAAATCTCTTTTATGCAGTTGTTGGTGAGATAACCTCGACGCCACCTAGTACTGGGGCGGGAGTTCGGGAGTATTGCCATAACTCGTATAATGGATGCTTTTCGAAGGTTGAGGTACATGATTTCCGAAGTTTTCTTTGTTATGTGTTGAAGGATGGATACAGCTGGATGTAGGTGTTGTTAGTTTGGGTGAGATATTATGCTTCCCCTGTATCCCCAACACCTGATTGCATAACCAGAATGTTTCGGGAGTTTATAAGTGGGAATTCAAGTATCACGTAGGAATTCTTTCTAACAGACACATGATACGATATGGGATCTATCATATGTTTGTTCTGGCTTATTCTGCAAGCCAAATCCTTTGTTTTGTTTTGGTTTGTGGTATTCGAGTTGCTTCAATGTCACATGTTGATTCCATACCTTTCCTAAACGGTGTTCTCATATTTCTATGTGAATCCTAATCCTTCATGATAATCGAGATTGTCATGTCAATCTTTTTCAACTGATGTCTTTCTCTTCAAGTGGATCCGATCATTTCAACATTCGCAAGATCACCTCTCAGTTTTCCCAACGGTGTTTGTTTTATCCGTCCCAAGTTGTCTTTGTTTTTCCCGCCCTCCCACCCTTTTTCTTCAAGGATTCATATTTATTAATCAAGTATCCATTTTATTCATGTGAAGTCTCTTCATTCTTTTTAACCAATGTTCTTATCTGGTCATTCTCATGAAGATACAAACGGAGCTTCAAGTTCATCATTCTTCGTTCTTTTTCTTCCCTGGTGGATTCAATCCAAGATTTCGATGTTAATCTTATCCCTTTCCTCATTTCACAGTGCTTTCTCATACCGGTGCACCTCTTAATCGCTCATCTCTCTCTATTCATATCCGAAGTGCTGGAGATTTCTCAGGAGATTCATGTTTTCGTTCCTTATCTGTTCAAGATATCTCGAGGCTGTTATCTCTTTTGAGCCATTTAATTCAACCGGCGCAACCTCTCTTTTAAATCATTCCAACGATGTTTCTCTTGAGTGGGCCCTAACCAACAGGTCTTTTCCCAGGATCTTACCTGACTCGTCTTATTTTCCTGTAGTTACTCTCAAATTCTTTTCAAACTTTGATGTAAGAATGAATTGTCATCAACCAAATGTCTTTCACCATCATTCAAATTCTATCATCATTGGTTCAACCTTTCTAATTTTTCATTCGGGAGTGCCTCAACAATTTGTGGTGGTGTTTTCTCGTCGTCATTCTTGGATTTTGAAGACCGAAGAAGAGTTTTCCTCCAAATCTTATCCATTCTCTCAAAGACTCATGATTCTATCTTGATGCCATCCTCTCATAATTACTTTGTATTGTGAGAATTCTTTTCACCCACACGGAGCAATTGAAGAGTCTTTTCAGTTTGATTCTCCGGAGCCCATCATCTCAGAATTATTCATTCCAGCTTTCAGCTCTCATTCTCCAAATCTTACCGGTCCATCGTTCAAGTATTCTCTAATCAACTCAGGATCTCTTCGTTCACTTGCATCTAAATTCTCTCAAGTATCTTCTTTTGTTTTCCAATTCTTCTCAATGAATTGTGCCTTTGCTACTTTCTATTCAATTCTTACGGTGGTTCGTTCAAGAGTTCTCTTCCTTGGTTATCATATCAATTTATTCATTGTTTCAATCCTACCGGTGGTTCAGCAAAGGCCTCTTCAAGTTTGCGCTATATCTTTCTTGACCCTTTCAACGAAAATAAGTAGTATGCCAAATCCGTTGCTTGTCATCAATTTAAATTGGTGAAGGATAAGCATAATGTAATTCTTATTCTTGTTTCATCCAAGTGATTAATTCCTTATTCCGGAGGTTCATCAAAATTCTTGATTTCGTTTGTTCATCTTTCTTTTCGAAGTTCCAAGTTTTTCTCGGTTTTATCATCGCGAAGCTCCATTTAACCAATGCAAGGATTCATCTTATTCTTTTCAAGCTTCTTTTCCTTGTGACCTTCTTTTTATCTATCCGGAGTTCTTCAAGAGTCTCTACACAGTTGTTCGTCAAAGATTCATTTCATTCTTCAATTGTTCTTCAAGATTTTTCTTGAAGTTAAGATCCGCCAAGCTATACTCTCAAATTAACATGGTGCTCAACACATGATTTGTTTTGAGGAGTTCAAACATTCTTCATCTTGCATTTCGAAGTGCAATTCTTTCTAACTTATCTTTTGAGATGGTGTTATGTCATTGTTGACAATTTCACTTCGTGTTTCATGATTCATAAGTTGTCCGGAATGACATATTTTAAACCCATCATTTTCAATTTGTTCATGAGTTCCTTTGCAACCCATCAATCTCTTCATTGGAGTTATCTTGGGTTATATTTCACCTAAAACTTTCCCTAAGGATTGTTGCTATTTATGGTGCTCATAAATGACCCAAGTTCTTCATTTATCCTCCCGGTGAAATAAGTTTCTCGTCTCCTTGTTCATAGCAATCCAATCTATTGTTTTTCGTTAGTGGCAGAATTTCACCTCAAGATTTCGAGATGTTTTCCATAAGCCCACAACAAGCTTACTCTTTTCGTTGTTGGTTTTCCAACAACTCCGTTATAACCTTCTTGTAAGGGTGCCTTCTAAACTCATTTGTGGCAGAAGTTGGCATTTTCAACTCCATTCTTTTATTACAATGAACTAGTTTCTATTATTTGTTCCGGAGGCATTGTGATGTTGCTATCTTCACTCATCATCTCGGGTTGTGAGGACCGTGTTCTTATCCATTTTCAACCGGAGTGTCGTGTCCTTCATTCAAGTTCTCTCATCTTATCAAGTTTTGCCTCCCTTCTCAACCGGAGTGCTGTCTGAAATCTTTCTTACCCATTGTGCCTTTATTTCAATAGTTCCGGAGGCAGTGTGTTGTTGATTTCATCAAGTATCCTCTCATCTTGTCAAGTTCTTGTTAATTCCTTCCATTTGCAGTCGGAGTGCTGTCCAAATTATATCAATTGTATTCCTTCTCTATCTTGTTTTAACCAGAGTGTTGTGGATATCATTCCACTTCTAACCGGAGTCTCATCCAAGTGCTTTCATTTTCCAAGCTCATATTCTTTACCTTCCATGTCCAACCGGAGTGTTGTCATAATTGATCTTTATCGTTCCTTGTACATCTCGTTTCTACCGGAGTGCTTGCATGTACTTCTTGTCCATTGCAACCCTTTTTCTTATGTCTTTCATCCTACAAGACTCTAGTAATGTTCCTTGCTCCTCTTTTCTAACGGAGTGTTTTCAACTTTGTTCATCTTCATTGTATTCTTTCTTTCGATTTTTTCAACCTCTCAAGGTTCTTTGGTTTCACGCATTTGTCAAAGAAGCAACTTAGTTTTACTTCTTCTCTTCCACTTTCGTTTCTCTCCGGTGCCATCCTAGATCTCGGGACGAGATCCTCTTGTAGTGGTGGAGTGTTGTAACGCCCTGAGACCAATGCGCTAGGTGTCTTCCAGTTTTTCGCTGTTGTTGCCTTGTCATTTGCTTGCATGTTGCATCTTGTCCTGTCATCATGTGCATTGCAGCATCATGTTTTCAAAACTTGCATCCATCCTGGTCTCCTCGTTTTTTCCGTTGTCCGTTCTGAGCCCAGACACACTTGCACGCGCCAGCGGCATGTCCGAAATAATATTTTATAAGTGTCTGGAAAATGTTCTCGGAATGGGTTGAAAGTTGGCACGCGGTGTTGTTATAGTGTAGATAAGCCGCCTGCCAAGTTTCATCGCATTCGGAGGTCGTTTGAGTCCCCAACGGATAACTATAGCGACAATATAGTCGGTCAAATCGCCGGACGTTTTCGGTCTACGAAAACTGTTGTCGGGCTTTCCATCTCTTTCCTCCCTAGACCGTCTACACAGTCCACTACCTACCTCCAGGCCCAACCTAACCTCTCTCGTCAGCTCGCGGCTCTCCTCGCGCACGTGTCCGAAAACTCCCCCGAACCCAACCTGGACAGTCGTCACCATTCGATTTGGATCATCCCCAAACATCTATAAAGTATCATCGTTTTCTCGTTGGAGTCTCCTAACCTAATTATCTCGGACCGTCTGATTATGATCGGAGGGCCTGAGTAGCCCCTAAACTTTAGGAGCAATGTCCCATCCATCCCCTGCCCGTCGCCACGTACGTAACTTCTTCCTCGGGATCAGTTCGATCCATCCACCAACCAACTCAATACTTCCCTCAATCCCTTTGCTCTGCCGAGCCGGAGCGCTCTGCCTCATGCGCATGATCCAGGGGAGGAGATCCTCCTTGCTCTCCCTAAGCCCCAAGCCTCCTTTCGATTCCGTGCCTCTGCCATCCATCGCCCAAAGGAGCAAGGCCCTCGCGCCCGATCTCTGATAGAGACGAAGGTGTCCCCATGTTTCGATGAGATAGGTATCGTTTTCTGTGGGAGTCGACTTTGATGATCCGACTACGAACGTGCGAAGACGTCGCGCCTTAGCAATCGCTAAACCAACTTCTGATGGTTATTGACCACGCCGGAGCACGATCAACCTGACCACGAGGGTCTATTTCCTGCGAGCAAATGAAGAACAAGCAAGAAACTGAGATTGCAATCTGGATATTGCGAATAAAAGAGGAAAGCTTTATTAATGAAGGTGGGGTTCTGTGACGTCTTGGTCTGGTCGTTGGACACAAACGAAGTACGCGAAGTTGCAACTATGGCGAACTTTTAATCTAAACAAAACCCAAAGTATAAACGACGCCCTAAGGGCTGTATATATGGAGGAAGAGGGGGGAATTTCGTGGCCCTTGGAGGAGGGGTCTGAAACCAACCCTAACTCTTGTTTCCCCACACATACAGATTCTAAAACAGCATGTACTTAAGTATTTCGAAAATACATGGGCCTGGCCCAATAATAAGGTGACGCAGCACCTAGAATAGCCTCTGGACGAAATTTATGAAGTGGCATCTTGTATATTTCGTCCAAGGCTTCATGCACTCCTT
Organism: Triticum dicoccoides; assembly: GCF_002162155.2. NCBI lineage: Eukaryota > Viridiplantae > Streptophyta > Magnoliopsida > Poales > Poaceae > Triticum > Triticum dicoccoides. The sequence continues at coordinate 286,605,052 of NC_041386.1, forward strand.
ATGGGGGCTTCAAAGTCCTGAAATCATCACTTGTAACTCCGTTCTTGATCCCCTTGCGCATGCCATCATCTCCATGATTGGTCTTGATCCAGTGTTCATCCCTCTTATCCATGCTAGGCCCTTCATTTGTAAGCAAAACAAATGTATCCAATTTAGGCAGCACCATATTCTCATGAACATCAGAATCATTACCAAGAACTGAAAGTATCTGATAATTCAATTGGCGTGCGCGAGCTCTAGTAATTGGTCCAGTATGTATAGCAGCAGGGGCTGTGGGTGTAACAATGGTATTGATGTCCTCATCATCCTCCCCTTCTTGAAATGAAGTCGTCCTTCACGGAAGCTCATCTTCCTCACCCAAATAAGGCTTCAAATCTGCAATTTTAAAAGTGGGACTAACCCCAAAATTTGCAGGCAGCTCAAGTTTATATGCATTATCATTTATTTTCTCTATAACCTTAAAAGGACCAGCTGCACGTGGCATTAGCTTTGATTTACGCAAATTAGGAAATCTATTCTTACACAAATGTAACCAAACAAGATCTCCAGGTGCAAACACAACATGTTTTCTACCCTTATCTCCAGCAAGTTTATATTTAGCATTCATACGCTCAATGTTTTCCTAAGTTAACTCATGCATTTTTAAAATCAATTCAGCACGTTCTTTAGCATCAAAATTAACCTTCTCCGAAGATGGAAGAGGCAACAAATCACTAGGTGCACGAGGTAGGAAACCATTCACAATTTCAAAAGGGCACATCTTAGTAGTAGAATGCAATGAATGATTATAAGAAAATTCAATATGAGGCAAGCATTCTTCCCACATTTTCTTATTATTCTTCAAAACAACCCTAAGCATAGTAGACAATGTTCTATTGACTACTTCAGTTTGTCCATCAGTTTGTGGGTGACGAGTAGTACTAAAAAGCAGTTTAGTCCCCAACTTAGCCCATAAACATCTCCAAAAGTGGCTACGAAATTTAGTATCACGATATGAAACAATAGTATTTGGCACACCATGCAAGCGAATAATTTCACGAAAGAACAAATCAGCAACATTAACAGCATCATCGCTTTTATGACATGGTATAAAGTGTGCCATTTTCAAGAATCTATCCACGACAACAAATATGCTATCCCTTCCCTTATTTGTTCGAGGTAAACCTAAAACAAAGTCCATAGATATATCCTCCCAAGGAACACTAGGTACAGGCAAAGGCATATATAAACCATGAGGATTGAGTCGTTACTTAGCTTTTTGACATGTAGTGCAGCGAGCAACAAAACGCTCAACATCCTGTCTCATCTTTGGCCAAAAGAAATGTGTAGCAAGTATGTTGAGGGAGTCCTGGATTAGGGGGTGTTCGGGTAGCCGGACTATACCTTCAGCCGGACTCCAGGACTATGAAGATACAAGATTGAAGATTTCATCCCGCGTCCGGATGGGACTTTCCTTGGCGTGGAAGGCAAGCTTGGCGATGCGGATATTCAAGATCTCCTACCATTGTAACCGACTTTGTGTAACCCTAACCCTCTCCGGTTTCTATATAAACCGGAGGGTTTTAGTCCGTAGAACAACTTCATCATACAACAATCATACCATAGGCTAGCTTTTAGGGTTTAGCCTCCTTGATCTCGTGGTAGATCTACTCTTGTACTACCCATATCATCAATATTAATCAAGTAGGACGTAGGGTTTTACCTCCATCAAGAGGGCCCGAACCTGGGTAAAACATCGTGTTCCTTGCCACCTGTTACCATCCGGCCTAGACGCATAGTTCGGGACCCCCTACCCGAGATCCGCCGGTTTTGACACCGACATTGGTGCCTTCATTGAGAGTTCCTCTATGTCGTCGCTTTTAGGCCCGATGGCTCCTTCGATCATCAACAACGATGCAGTCCAGGGTGAGACTTTTCTCCCCGAACAGATCTTCGTCTTCGGCGGCTTCGCACTGCGGGCCAATTCGCTTGGCCACCTTGAGCAGATCGAAAGCTACGCCCCTGGCCATCAGGTCAGGTTTGGAAGCCTAAACTACACGGCTGACATCCGCGGGGACTTGATCTTCGACGGATTCGAGCCACAGCCAAGCGCACCGCACTGTCTCGATGGGCATGATATAGCTCTGCCGCCGAACAACGCCTTGGAGGCCGCACACGCATCGGTTTCGACTATTGATTCGGAGCCTACTGCGCCGATCAAGGATAAGCGGTTGGACGCTGCCTCAGGGGCTGCGATCTCAGAGGCGATCGAGCCGAACTCCAGCCCCGCACTCCGCATGGCCCGTGACTCCGAGGATCCGGATTTCTCTCCGAACTCCGAGCCCCCCGCGCCCCTGCCGATCAAATCCGATTGGGCGCCGATAATGGAGTTCACCGCCGCGGACATCTTTCGGCACTTGCCCTTCGGCGACATCCTATATTCTCTAAAGTCTCTCTCTTTATCAGGAGAGCCCTGGCCGAACTACAGTCAGCAAGGATGGGATACGGACGATGAAGAAATTCAAAACCCACCCACCACCCACTTCGTAGCCACTGTCGACGACTTAACCAACATGCTTGACTTCGAATCCGAAGACATCGACGGCATGGACGATGATGCAGAACAAAAACCAGCACCTGTAGGGCGCTGGAAGGCCACCTCGTCATATGACATATATATGGTGGACACTCCGAAGGATGGAGATGGCGATGGAACAGCGGGGGACAATACCTCTAAGAAGCAGCCCAAGCGCCGGCGTCAGCGGCGCCGCTCTAAATCCCGCCAAAGCAAAAACGGTGATTCTGGCACGGGAGATAATACTACTCCGGATAGCGCCGAAGAACACCCCCTCCAGCAAGATTCAGCACAGGAGGACAGAGAAGCCAGCCCTCACGAGAGGGCGGCGGACCAAGAGGTTGAGGACAATAATTATACGCCTCCTTCCGAAGACGAGGCAAGCCTCGACGACGACGAGTTCGTCGGGCCAGAGGATCTCGCCAAACAAGAGCGTTTTAAACGCAGGCTTATGGCCACGGCAAGCAACCTCAAGAAAAAACAGCAACAACTTAGAGCTGATCAGGATTTGCTAGCTGACAGATGGACTGAAGTCCTTGCGGCCGAAGAGTATGAACTCGAACGCCCCTCCAAGAGTTACCCAAAGCGCAGGCTGCTACCCTGACTAGAGGAAGAAGCACCTACATCACCAGCACATGACATGGCCGACCGGCCACCTCGTGGCCGCGACAGAGAGACCTCTTGGCCCTCCACTCAAGCCATGCCCCGACGCCGCGCAAAGCATACTAAGGCACGGGAAAATGCGCCCGACCTACGCGACATACTGGAGGACAAGGCAAGGCAAACAAGATCGATCTACGGATCGTGCAGGCGCCCCACGGCACGTGACGGTGATCGTCACTCCAGATGCAATAAATCCGGCTGGGCCGAACTCAACAGACAAAGCTCCTTCGAGCTGCATCGTGATATAGCCCAATACAAAGGCGCCGCACACCCACTATGCTTCACAGATGAAGTAATGGATCATAAAATCCCTGAGGGCTTCAAACCCGTAAACATCGAATCATACGATGGCACAACAGATCCTGCGGTATGAATCGAAGATTATCTCTTTCATATCCACATGGCCCGCGGTGATGATCTACACGCCATCAAATACCTCCCACTCAAACTTAAGGGACCGGCCCGGCATTGGCTTAACAGCTTGCCAGCAGACTCAATCGGTTCTTGGGAGGACCTGGAAGCCGCATTCCTTGACAACTTCCAGGGCACTTATGTGCGACCATCGAACGCCGATGACCTAAGCCACATAATTCAGCAGCCAGAGGAATCGGCCAGGCAATTCTGGACGCGGTTCCTAACAAAGAAAAACCAGATAGTCGACTGTCCGGACGCAGAGGCCTTAGCGGCCTTCAAGCATAATATCCGTGACGAGTGGCTTGCCCGGCACCTGGGACAGGAAAAGCCAAAATCTATGGCAGCCCTCACGACACTCATGACCCGCTTTTGCACGGGAGAAGACAGCTGGCTAGCTCACAGCAACAATTTAACCAAGAACCCTGGTAATTCGAATACCAAGGACAAAAGCGACAGGTCGCATCGGAACAAACAAAAGCGCCACGTTAACAGCGATAGCAACGAGGATACGGCAGTCAATGCCGGATTCCGAGGCTACAAATCTGGTCAACGGAAAAAGCCATTCAAAAGAAATACTCAGGGCCCGTCCAGTTTGGACCGAATACTCGACCGCTTGTGCCAGATACATGGCACCCCCGAAAAGCCAGCCAATCACACCAATAGGGATTGTTGGGTGTTCAAGCAGGCAGGCAAGTTAAGAGCCGAAAACAAAGACAAGGGGCTGTATAGCAACAACGAGGAGGAGCCCAGGCCGCCGAACAACGGTGGACAGAAGGGATTTCCCCCACAAGTGCGGACGGTGAACATGATATACGCAACCCACATCCCCAAGAGGGAGTAGAAGGTGCGTTACGGGATGTATATGCGATGGAGCCAGTCGCCCCAAAGTTCAACCCATGGTCCTCCTGCCCGATCACCTTTGATCGAAGGGACCACCCCACTAGCATCCATCACGGCGGCTTCGCCGCATTGTTTCTAGACCCAATCATTGACAGATTTCATCTCACAAGAGTCCTCATGGACGGCGGCAGCAGCCTGAACCTGCTTTACCAGGATACAGTGCGAAAAACGGGCATAGATCCCTCGAGGATCAAGCCCACCAAAACGACCTTTAAAGGCGTCATACCAGGTGTAGAAGCCAACTGTACAGGCTCAGTCACACTAGAAGTGGTCTTCGGATCTCCGGATAACTTCCGAAGCGAGGAGTTAATCTTCGACATAGTCCCGTTCCGTAGTGGCTATCATGCACTGCTCGGGCGAACCGCATTCGCAAAATTCAACGCGGTACCGCACTATGCATACCTCAAGCTCAAGATGCCAGGCCCTAGAGGAGTAATCACGGTCAATGGGAACACCGAACGCTCCCTCCGAACGGAGGAGCACACGGCAGCGCTCGCAGCAGAAGTACAAAGCAGCCTCTCTAGGCAGTTCTCCAGTTCGGCCTTCAAAAAGCCAGACACTGTCAAGCGCGCCCGAAGTACCCTACAACAAGACCGCCTGGCACGTTCTGAGCTAGCATAGCAATGTGGCCCCAACCCTAGCCCTCACGATATAGCGAAACCAGTGCTTCGCATACATAACTACGCTCTTGAAATACCATGGGCACAGGGGAAGGGGCACTATCACGGCACGCCCAAAATATGGCTTAAATCGCACCAGGGGCTGCCGGATTCCTTTTTTTTCTTTTTTTCTCTTACTCTCAGGACTCCATACTTCGGATGACCCGTTTGGCAATTTGAACTGCCACACAAACGATGCAAGATCCAGGAAAGCAGACAAGCCACGCCGCATTATGGAACTCCCAGGTGGTCTCTATTGCGAGCAGTATACCTATTTTTTAATACAATTCCGCGGCCTGCCCCTGGCCAGGACATGTTAAATAGTCCAATTTCTTTTGCTTATCGCACTATTTGTACCGTTCCACTTTCATAGCAGCCTTTCTATAAACAATGCATAGCTTTTTGTCTATTTTTTGCATTATCCTCTTTATATATATATGTTTATCAATAACATGTTGCATCCGTACACTATGGTACGGCAAAAATACGCCAGGGGCTTCAGTACCCATCAATATGACGTGAGAAGTCCGTACACTTTCACAAGTGCGGCACCCCGAACTTATAGCACTATATGCATCGGCTCCGAATCATGATTTGGGTCAATAGTTGGGTTTGCCCGGCTCCTATGTTTTGGTGCCTTATGTTCCGCTATATCGGCTAAGGTAGCACTAGGAGAACTACTGCGATTGTGCCCCAGTTGAGCTGGGCTGAGCACCTCAGTAGAGAAAGCTAAAACTGACTGTCATGATGAGGCGAGAGACCGGTCGCTGTTCGAGAGGTTTTTCGAGTCCTTAAAGACTTATGCCGCTTCGAGCGAGGAACCGGCTTTGTCCGGCCAAGGCGTGGATAGCGCCCTGAACTCGGTCTTCCGAATACTAGGGGCTTCGCCGAAATTTAAAATTATAGAGTTCTACGGCTAAGTGAGAGTGTTCAAGCATTATAGTCCGATTGCCTTGTTCATTGTGCTGAGCGCCTCCCTCGACGGACCCAATCATGGGAAAAAGAGCGCTCAGGTTTATCCCGAACACCCCAGCACTAGTGGCATGGGGGCAGAAGCCGACGATTGGCCATCTCTCAATTTTTTGATAAACGGCCGCACAGAAGGTAATATTTTAAATTCAAGCATTGCTTAGCGCATATGAACAAGTTTTCAGCGCACATGATAACACGAGCGAGTTCATTCAAAAATTACATCCTTGGTGCATTCATCCGCCATAAGATGGGCACCGGCCAGAACATCCTTGTAATAGTTCTCGGGCTTGCGATGCTCCTTCCCCGGCGGCGGCTCGTCCCTCGCAAGCTTCTCACCGTCCAGCTTAGCCCAATGCACCTTTGCATGGGCAAGGGCCCTACGGGCACCTTCGATGCAGACGGAGCGCTTGATGACCTCGAGCCTTAGACAAGCCTCCACCAGCCGCTGCACCAGTCCGAAGTAGCTCCCAAGCAGGGCCTCTCCAGGCCACAGCCGAACTATGAAGCCCTTCAGGGCCTGTTCGGCCGCCTTGTGGAGCTCGACCAGCTGCTTCAGCTGGTCGCTCAAGGGCATAGGGTGTCCGGCCTCAGCGTACTGAGACCAGAACACCTTCTCCGTCGAGCTGCCTTCCTCGGCTCGGTAGAATGCGGCGGCATCAGATACACTGTGGGGAAGATCTGCGAATGCCCCTGGAGAGCTCCGGATTCGGGTAAGTAACAAGTAGTTTACTTTTATATGTCTGCTTTGCATAGAGACCGCCTTACCCGCCGCTATCTTTTTCACCGCATCCAATTCCTGGAGGGCCTTCTGGGCTTCAGCCTTGGCAGATTTGGCAGCTTTAAGGGCCGCAGCAAGCTCGGATGCTCGCGTCTTCGAGTCGAGCTCCAAACTCTCATGTTTTTCATGAGAGCCTGAAGCTCTTGTTGCACCTCACCGACCTGCGCCTCAAATTTCTCCCGCTCGGTGCGCTTGGTGGCCGCTTTCTTCTCGGCCTCGGACAGCGCCTGCTTGAGGGTCGCCACCTCAGTTGCGGCCCCTACAATAAGCAGTATACTCCTGTCATTTTTTGTAATTGCGTCTTCTTATAGGCATTTTTTCTATAAGGTATCTCTTACCTTCTTTCTCCTCGAGCTGCCGTTTGGCAAGGCCGAGCTCTTGCTCGGTCCGCTCGAGGCCCTGCTTCAGGGCACCCACCTCCGCAGTCAGTGCGGCAGTGGCCAGCAGCGAAGCCTGCATACGTATATTGACTCCTTTTTAGTTAGACTCCTGCGATATTTAATAGATCCTCTATTCGGCTTTTCTTTCCGAACGCCAAATAGAGCATCAGGGGCTACTGTCTATGCGGTAATATTTTTACATATTTCTACTTACCTCGAAGCCTATTAGAAGGCTAGCACAAGCTTCAGTAAGTCCGCTTTTGGTGGACCGAACCTTTTAGACCACCGTACTCATGATGGTACGGTGCTCCTCGTCGATGGAGGCGCCCTTAAGCACCTCCAGCAGATTGTCCAATGCCTCCAGTTGGACGGAGGACGCCGGCTCAATAGGCTTGCTCCTCTTGGCAGGAGTTCGCCTACCGCGGTCCGGAACCGTTGACGATTACGGCGTGGTGTCTGGCTTAAAGCCGGACTTGGAGCCCTGGGGGGTCTTGTCCCCTTTACTCCTGGAGTCCGGGAGGTCGCCTCGCGGCTCCTCCTGGACCACCTCCTCTTGCCCCGGATCTTGTTGCGACGCCACTTCGGCGTCATCCGTAGCACAGGGGGAGGCAGCGGGCGGAACTGAATTCACGTCCGATGAATCCAGGGAGCCGCTCGCCGACTCGTTGAACCCGTCCTTGGGCGGGCTGCATGATTATATTCGACATTAGGGAAAGCTGTGCAACAAAAGGAATATCATTAGTTACTCTGGTATCCGAACACTTACGATTTCTCCGGACGCTTGGCCCTGTCCGGCCACTCCTCTTCGTCCTCGTCGGCGTCGGGGGCGTAGTCCGGCGGAGGGGTTTTCCTCTTCTTGGACCCTTCGGCCTCCCCTACTAGGGCGGCCTTCCTCTTCTTTCCTCCCCCCGCTGGAGGGGGAGAGGTCTCTTCTTCCTCCTCCTCGTCTTCACAAGAGGAGTGCATCTCGGACTCATCGGACTACGAGTCCGACACCACCATATGCCGGGAACTCTTTCGAGTCCCCGTGGCCTTCTTCTTCTTGGCCTTCTTCTCCGGCACCACATAAGGTGCCAGAACCAGCAGCTTCACTAGGAGAGCAGGGGCTAGGTCTTCGAGCAAGGGAGCTGGACAGTTAATCAGTCCGGACTTCGCCTGCCAATCCTGTCAAAGGTGAGGGAGTTTAGATCCCGCATAGAGTCAAACTATAACATCCTGTAAAAGATGAAAATATTTTACCTCGCCAGCAGGACGCTGCTAGCTGAATCCGCGGTCTTCGGAGGCGGATGTCGGAGCCTCGGCGCCTTTGGTTAGCCCCTTCCAGACATCTTCGTACGTCGTGTCGAAGAGCCTGCTCAGAGTTCGGTGCTGCGCCGGGTTGAACTCCCACAAATTGAAGTCCCGTTCTTGACACAGAAGGATCCGGCGGACGAGCATGCCCTGGACTACATTGACAAGCTTGAGCTGCTTGTTCACTAGGGACTGGATGCATTTTTGCAGTCCGGTCACCTCTTCTTCATCGCCCCATGACAAGCCCGTCTCCTTCCAGGACGTGAGCCGTGTAGGGGGTCCGGATCGGAATTCAGGGGCTGCGATCCACTTCGGATCGTGTGGCTCGGTGATGTAAAACCACCCTGACTGCCACCCCTTCAAGGTCTCCACAAAGGAGCCCTCGAGCCATAGGACGTTGGCTATTTTGCCCGCCATGGCACCTCCGCACTCCGCCTGGTTGCCGCGCACCACCTTTGGCTTGACGTTGAAGGTCTTGAGCCAGAGGCCGAAATGGGGGCGGATGCAGAGGAAAGCCTCGCACACGACGATAAACGCCGAGATATTGAGGATGAAGTTCGGGGCCAGATCGTGGAAAGCTAGGCCATAGTAGAACATGAGCCTGCGGACAAATGGGTGGAGAGGAAAACCCAGTCCGCGGAGGAAGTGGGGAATAAATACTACCCTCTCATGGGTCCTTGGGGTGGGGAGAAGCTGCCCCTCCTCAGGAAGCCGGTGCGCGATGTCTTTGGACATGTATCCGGCCTTCCTTAGCCTTTTGACATGGCCCTCCATGACAGAGGAGACCATCCACTTGCCTCCCGCTCCAGACATTGTTGGAGAAGGTTGAGGTAGGAAGTGCGGGCTTGGGCGCTGGAGCTCGGGTGCGCAGAAGATGGATAGGCAAAGGAGGAAGAAGGCATAGGTAAAAAGGTGGATCCTTATTCCCTTATATGAGCGGATGCGACAGCCTAGTAAAACTCGCTTGCCTCCCAAGCGCCGTGATAAATGGCGCGGTTGGGTTACCCACCTCCGTATTGATGAGAATCCCATAAATGGGGGACACGATCTCTGCTTTGACAAGACATGCCAAGGAAACCGCCTCGCAAAACACGCTGAGGTGGAAAAGTGAAAACGATTCGAATAAAGGCTTGTCCGTAGTGTGATGTCACGCTGCAGAATACGTCAGCAGATTAGATTTGTGTTAATATTATTATCTCTGTGGCAATACGTGGAAACTTGTTTTGCAGAGCTGGACACTACTCTTGGTGTTTACAAACTTTTATGAAGAATTTGGAGGAGGAACCTGCCTTGCAATGCCGAAGACAATCTACGCGCCGGACTCGTCATCATTGAAGCCTGGTTCAGGGGCTACTGAGGGAGTCCTAGATTAGGGGGTGTTCGGGTAGCCGGACTATACCTTCAGCCGGACTCCAGGACTATGAAGATACAAGATTGAAGACTTCGTCCCATGTCCGGATGGGACTTTCCTTGGCGTGGAAGGCAAGCTTGGCGATGCAGATATTCAAGATCTCCTACCATTGTAACCGAATTTGTGTAACCCTAACCCTCTCCGGTGTCTATATAAACCGGAGGGTTTTAGTCCGTAGGACAACTTCATCATACAACAATCATACCATAGGCTAGCTTTTAGGGTTTAGCCTCCTTGATCTCGTGGTAGATCTACTCTTGTACTACCCATATCATCAATATTAATCAAGCAGGACGTAGGGTTTTACCTCCATCAAGAGGGCCCGAACCTGGGTAAAACATCGTGTTCCTTGCCTCCTGTTACCATCCGGCCTAGACGCACAGTTCGGGACCCCCTACCCGAGATCTGCCGGTTTTGACACTGACATATATCCTCCGTTTTCTTGACGACAAAGTGTCCCATTAATCCTCCTCCATGCGCCTCTTGCAACAACAGAAGACGAACAGAGCTAGATGGAATGCATAGCTTGTTAGCACGAAACACAAATCCATCGTTAAGAACAAACTTGTTCCAAGTTCTCCCTTCCTTACAATTCTGCAATACATCTTTAAATTCAGCATCATGCACATATTGATCTTTGATAGTCTCCAAACCAAATATTTTAAATCAAGTTGTGAAAGCATAGTATAACGATGAGACAATGCATCAGCAATAACATTTTCTTAACCCTTCTTGTGTTTAATGACATAAGGGAAAGTCTCAATGAATTCAACCCATTTAGCATGTCTATGGTTCAGTTTTGCTTGACTTTTAATGTGTTTCAAAGATTCATGATCAGAATGTATAACAAATTCCTTGGGCCATAAATAATGTTGCCATGTTTGTAAGGTCCGAACAAGAGCATATAATTCTTTATCATAAGTAGAATAGTTCAGACTAGGCCCACTCAATTTTTCAGAAAAGTATGCAATAGGTTTGCCATCTTGTAATAACACACCTCCTAATCCAATTCCACTAGCATCACATTCAAGCTCAAAAGTCTTATTAAAATCAGGAAGTTGGAGTAAAGGAGCATGTGTCAACTTATCTTTCAATACCGTGAAGGCTTCTTCCTGTGCGGTACCCCAAACAAAAGGCACATCCTTCTTTGTAAGCTCGTTGAGAGGTGCAGCAATGGTGCTGAAATCTCTCACAAAACGCCTATAGAAACCAGCAAGGCCAAGGAAACTCCTCACTTGTGTGACCGTTTTGGGCTGCGGCCAACTCTCAATAGCTTCAATCTTGGCTTTATCAACTTCAATTCCCGGTGGAGTAACAACATAGCCAAGAAAAGATACTCGGTCGGTGCAAAAGGTGCACTTTCCAAGGTTACCAAACAAACGTGCATCATGTAGAGCAATAAAAACAACACATAAATGTTCCAAATGTTCCTCCAAAGATTTGGTATAAATCAATATGTCATCAAAGTAAACCACCACAAATCGTCCAATGAAAGCACGTAAAACTTCATTCATTAATCTCATGAAAGTACTAGGTGCATTAGTTAACCCAAAAGGCATGACTAACCACTCATATAATCCAAACTTAGTTTTAAATGCTATTTTCCATTCATCTCCCAATTTCATACGAATTTGATGGTATCCACTACGCAAATCAACTTTGGAGAAAATTGTAGAGTCACTCAATTCATCAAGCATATCATCTAGCCTAGGAATAGGATGACGATAACGAATAGTAATATTATTAATGCCTCTACAATCAACGCACATACGCGACGTACCATCCTTTTTCGGCACTAAAATGATAGGAACATCACAAGGACTAAGGGATTCGCGTATATAACCTTTGTCGAGCAGCTCTTGTACTTGATGCATAATCTCCTTCGTCTCCTCTGGATTGGTACGGTATGGTGCACGGTTGGGTAATGATGCACCGGAAATTAAGTCAATTTGATGCTCAGTCCCTCGAATAGGTGGTAATCCCGGTGGCATGTCTTATGGAAAGACGTCAGCGAACTCCTGCAAAATGTTAGTGACATCAGGAGGCAAAGAGGAAGGCACGTCCTCGAATGAAAATAATGCCTCTTTGCACACAAAAGCATAGCAAACAGATTTGCTAAAATCTAGATCGTCAATATCAGATTTGGTGGCGAGTAAACATGCACTTTTCAATTTAATTTCAGAAGCAACACTAGATGGTTTATTATTAGGCTTCATTAGTTGCTCAAATTCTTTTGCCAAAATCTGATTTTCACTCTTATTTTGTCCTATTTTTGTTTATTAGCTCTATTAATATCACCTTTCAAAATGGAATCAGGAGTCATAGGAAGCAAGGTAATATTTTTGTCCTTATGAACAAGGGTATACTGATTGTTTCTACCATGGTGTATATAATTTTTATCAAATTGCCATGGTCTACCAAGTAATAAGGAACAAGATTGCATAGGTACCACATCACAATCAACATAATCAGCATATGTAGAGATACTAAAATGCACACGAATAGTACGTGTTACCTTAACATTGCCGCTGTTGTTGAACCATTGGATGTAATAAGGATGTGGATGTGGTCCTGTGGTGAGAGATAGCTTCTCCACCATCTCCATGCTAGCCAAGTTGTTGCAGCTCCCTCCATCTATGATGACGCGAACAGAACGTTCCTTCACAACTCCCTTTGTATGGAACAAATTATGCCTTTGATTTTGCTCAGTTTGTGTGACCTGCACACTCAAAACATGTTGATCAACTAAACATTCGTACCTGTTAGCATCTTCAGGAGCCATGTATTGCGTCTCATGATCAGAATCATCTCCACCGTGTTCTTCACATGTAATAAGAGCCAAAGTCTCCTCATCATAGTCACTAGCAGACTCATACCCACCATCCTCAGTAGCAATCATCACACGCTGAGATTTGCATTCTCTCGCAAAATGTCCTCTTCCCTTACAACGACGACAAATAATATCACATGTGTGCCCTGTTGATGCCATGGAAGAAGAAGAGCTCTGCGCAGGCCCGACAGGTGTGCTCTTGGAAGATAGTGGTGGTTGTCCCTGCTTTCTTGTATCACGGCTGGAGGTGGCACCTGATGGAGGTGCTGGTGTAGTGGAAATAGAGGATGCACATGGTGTCCATGATGAAGATCGACCTGCAGAAAAGTTAGTTCGCGCCAATGCATGTTGATCCTACACTCCACGTTCAGCTTTACAAGCAAGATGGAATAAACGAGTGATATTAGTATACTCCTTATACTCGAGAATGGTTTGAATCTCTCTATTTAATCCACCCATAAAACATGCAAGCATAGCTTCATTTTCCTCAAAAATACCACATCTAATCATGCCAGTTTGTAATTCCTGATAATGTTCTTCTACAGAATTTTTTCCTTGCCTTAAGCGCTGCAATTTTTGAAGTAATTCACGTTGATAATATGGTGGAACCCAACGAGTATGCATAGCAGTTGTCAAAGCAGCCCAAGTAGTTGGAATAGGATATAATCTACAATGTTCAGACCACCAAACACATGCGAAGCTAGTGAAAGCACAAATAGCAGCAGGAACACGTCTCTCCTTAGGATATTGTAAACATGTAAAACGTTGTTCAGTTTCTAACTCCCAAGTAAGATATATATATGGAACATATCTACCCTCAAATGGTGGAATATTCAATTTCAGTTTAGGAAGATGGTCATGATCTCGTACCTCATATGGTGGTGCAGCCCTACCGTTGCGATGATATACCTGAGGACGACCTGGTGGTGGTGGTGCTGGTGGTTGCACGTAGTTCTGATTTTGATCAACCTCATCCTCGTAGTGGTCCTCCACCTGTGCAGTAGCAGCAGGAGCGACAGAAGCATCAACAGCGACACCAGAATTTTGCCCAGGGTCAATGGGAACGCGCCGTGCTCGTCCCACTTGATTTGGAAAGTGGCGTTATTGTTGTTGTTGTTGTTGTTGCTGTTGTAGTTGTTGTTGTAATTGTTGTAGAGGTGTGTTAGGGTCAGCCGGTGGTGGTGGTGGAAGATGCGTGAGCAATTCATTAAACTTGTTATCAAGCTTTGTTTCGAACGTCTTGTCCATGCCATCTATCTTCTCCATGTCCTCTTCAAATCTGTTTAGCACATCTTGCACCTGTCCACTCGTCATTTGCTGAAATTTATCATGCAACTCCTTATTCGTCATGTTCTCCCAGTCAGTCTCATCGGCTTGTGATCCTGCCATGGTTAGCAGCAATAGAAACACACAAGAATATGATCCTACATACTACTAACAAGAGGTGGTGGTGGGCGTCACAAATCCGTCAATCAAATCTCAAATTCTTACCAGTTCTTACCCAGCAGCAGGCGGTGATCGGCAACCATTGTAGTCAAAACTCTCAAAGCTTGGATAGAGCGATTACCAGGGAAAATCAAACGCACGACGTAGATGTATGTGGAGCTGGGAAGACTTATAATATGGTAGCAAAAAGGGTCAGCAATAATCAATTCAGAGATGCAAAGTTGAATAAACGCTCAACGACGGTACTCTGCTGGTCCTAGGCTAGACCGTGCTAGATACACGAGCCTAGAACACTAAGAAAATCATGGCGCTGCACGTAAACAAGGGAAAAGCACACTCTGGAACTTTTTTTCGCTCTCTTTTTCTTGGCGCTACTCTTTTTTTGTGCGAAAAATCACTATAATGGCGAGTGTCTCAAAACTCTTCCCTCATCAAACTGACATGATGGGCACGTAATTTTTTATTACTTTTTTCGGAAATCAGGGCAGCGACGACGAAAAAGTGCGACAAAAGTCACTATGATGGCACGTGGCTCAAAAGACTCAGAAAAGCCTAAAAATAGGATAGGGAAAAATATTTTTGCGTGTGAAAATTTTGGTCTAAAAACTGCCCGGGGGTCTCCAGACTTTTTTTTTTCAAAACCTACTCAAGCAAGGAAACACGAATCAGAAATTAGACGGATCTTGAAAACAAACCTAATATGAAAGGAACTCGGATTGGTGGTGGATATATGGTGGTAGGATATGGCAGCGGTGGTGGTATATGGATACAGATTGATGGTGGTATATGGATACGGATTGGTGGTGGTATATGGATACGGATTGGTGATGGTATATGGAGACGGATTGGTGGTGGTATATGGATACGGATTGGTGATGGTATATGGAGATGGATGATGGCGGATAAGCGGTGGTGGTAGATGGCAGGGGCAATGATGATGGTGCGACGGCGGCGTGACAACTTATGACCAGAACTTGAAACTCTAAAAGACTAGACTCTAAGACTAGCAACTAGACACAATGATGCAACCGCAAATTCAACAAAGCAAAATATTGAAAATACTATGCAAAGGCTCAGATTGGTTCGGATATGATGAACTAACCCTAATTTTTTTGGCTTTTTTTCATGGACTGTAGGTATGAAGAACAGACTCGATCTAAACTACGAAAAACTGTAGAATCTCACCGAGCAACCTAGAAATCTGATACCACATGATAGAGGCGAAGGTGTCCCGATGTTTCGATGAGATAGGTATCGTTTTTTGTGGGAGTCGACTTTGACGATCCGACTACGAACGTGCGAAGACGTCGCGCCTTAGCAATCGCTAAACCAACTTCCGAGGGTTATTGACCACGCCGGAGCACGATCAACCTGACCACGAGGGTCTATTTCCTGCAAGCAATAGAAGAACAAGCAAGAAACTAGATTGCAATCTGGATATTGCGAATAAAAGAGGAAAGCTTTATTAATGAAGGTGGGGTTCTGTGACGTCTTGGTCTGGTCGTTGGACACAAACGAAGTACGCGAAGTTGCAACTATGGCGAACTTTTAATCCAAACAAAACCCAAAGTCTAAACAGCGCCCTAAGGGCTGTATATATGGAGGAAGAGGGGGGAATTTCGTGGCCCTTGGAGGAGGGGTCCGAAACCAACGCTAACTCTTGTTTCCCCACACATACGGACTCTAAAAACAGCCTATACTTAAGTATTTCGAAAATACATGGGCCTGGCCCAATAATAAGGTGACGCAGCACCTAGAATAGCCTCTGGACGAAATTTATGAAGTGGCATCTTGTATATTTCGTCCAAGGCTTCATGCACTCCTTATGGGGGCTTCAAAGTCCTGAAATCATCACTTGTAACTCCGTTCTTGATCCCCTTGTGCATGCCATCATCTCCATGCTTGGTCTTGCTCCAGTGTTCATCCCTCTTATCCATGCTAGGCCCTTCATTTGTAAGAAAAACAAATGTATCCAATTTAGGCAGCATCATATTCTCATGAACATCAGAATCATCACCAAGAAATGAAAGTACCTGATAATTCAATTGGCGTGCGCGAGCTCTAGTAATTGGTCTAGTATGTGTAGCAGCAGGGGTTGTGGGTGTAACAATGGTATTGATGTCCTCATCAATCTCCCTCGCCTTCACCATCCTGCAAGCAGAAGCAGTAGGACCATGTTCGTCGTCCCGCTTCTTCGAGACCAGCCACCGCTGATTTGCATCCATGCCACCTCCCACCGTCGACTGCAAGGCAGGAGCCCGAGCTCCTCCTTCTCGAGCTGCAGCCACCCCGTAGCTGTTCTACCTCGCCGCCGCTGTACCTTGACTTCTTCATGCTGGACCTCCTCCTCCCGAGCGCCTCGGCCCGAGCACCACCACCTGACGACGGCTTCGCCGGAGCAGCGCTGCTGCATCAGGCCAGTGCCCTCGCCACCTCCCCTTATTTCTCCTTCCTCCCTCTGTTTTCTCCCTCTCACGCAGTTCTCTCCCTCTCTTTGAACCTTCACAAGAACAATGGCACGCCGCCAGGAGCAGCGCCCGCTCGACCCATCTGTGTTGACCCACCTGCGTCCTCTCCATCCCTGCCGCCCCACCGGAGTCCCCTGCCTCACCGGACCCCGCTGCTGCCTTCCCGTCCAGCACCGCCGCTGCTCTGCTTCCGACGAGCATTGACCGCGCCCGCTTCAGTGCCTCCCTGCTGTCCAGATCGAGCGAGAGGAGCTTGCCCGGTCCAGCCGCATGTTGATCACGCTGGCCAGCTGCGTGGGCCGACCTCCTCTCCAGCCGTGACCCAGCACCGCTTCCAGCAAGGCCCAGCCGTGCGCCCCTGCCGGCCTCACCTCTTCCAACGTCATGGGCTTGGCCCATGGTGAGGTCTCACTGCAGTGCCTCTTAT
Organism: Triticum dicoccoides; assembly: GCF_002162155.2. NCBI lineage: Eukaryota > Viridiplantae > Streptophyta > Magnoliopsida > Poales > Poaceae > Triticum > Triticum dicoccoides. The sequence goes on from NC_041386.1 coordinate 286,622,244, forward strand.
GTTTTTTTTCTGCTGGTCCAACATGCTTTAGATTCGGCCGGGGTTTGTTTTGTTTCAGTATGTGAATTTGTCTAATTTTTCAGAGAAAGGCAGTTTTACAGAAAAGACCCTAGCCTTCATGCATATAATTACTCATGAACCGTGCATTGGAATTAAGCAAACTTTATCTGAAACATGCTTAGAATTTTGTGTAGATTTATAATATCCAACTTTCATGCATGTTTGAAATGTTTAAATTGCTGTTTGTTTAAATTTGCTCAAATACCATGTTAAAATGCTTTAATTCATAACTAAATAACCGTAGCTCCAAACTTAACAAACTTTATATGTAAATGGGGTAGAAAAATGCCTAGTTTAACATGGTGCACTCATCTTGCATGTTTAACAACTCTAAATTATGGCTTAGGGCAGAACAATACCAAACCTAAAATATGCATATGAGGATTTTCCGGAATTGTTGTTTGTTATTTCCAGCCTCATTTAAACTTGCCTAGATAGCTTTATGCTTCACTTCTTGCCATTTTTAACAACATTTAATATTGTTAGGTACATAAACAAGACCAAACTAAATAATTGATGTGTTGTTTTGTCAATATGCAACTCGTTCCACTTAATTTGTAGTATTGTTTGTTGCACTTTGGCATGCCATATTTCATTAAACCGGACATGCATCATACTTGTTTGCGCATCATGCCATGCTTATGTGATGGTTGTTTACTATGTTGTTTGCTTTTTTCCGGGTTGCTTCTCTCGTTAGCTCCGGTTCCGTTCCGGAGTTGTGAGGATCCGTTTGACTACGTCCGTTTGTCTTCTTCATGGACTCGTTCTTCTTCCTTGCGGGATCTCAGGCAAGATGACCATACCTTCGAAATCACTTTTATCTTTGCTTGCTAGTTGTTCGCTCTATCATTATGTCGCGCTACCTACCACTTGTTATATCATGCCTCCCAGATTGCCATGTCAAGCCTCTAACCCACCTTCCTAGCAAACCGTTGTTTGGCTATGTTACCGCTTTTGCTCAGCCCCTCTTATAGTGTTGCTAGTTGCAGGTGAAGTTGAAGTTTGTTCCATGTTGGAACATGGATATTGTTGGGATATCAATATTATATCTTATTTACTTTAATGCATCTATATACTTGGTAAAAGGTGGAAGGCTCAACTTTATGCCTGGTGTTTTGTTCCACTCTTGCCGCCCTAGTTTCCGTCATACCGGTGTTATGTTCCTTGATTTTGCGTTCCTTACGCAGTTGGGTGTTATGGGAACCCCTTGACAGTTTGCTTTGAATAAAACTCCTCCAGCAAGGCCCAACTTTGGTTTTAACATTTGCCACCTAAGCCTTTTTCCCTTGAGAGTCGCGCTCCCGAGGGTCATCTTTATTTAAACCCCCCTGGGCCAGTGCTCCTCTGAGTGTTGGTCCAACCTGTCAGCTGCCGGTGGCCACCAGGGGCAACTCTGGGCTGGCCTACCGGAAGTTTGGACAGTCCGGTGTGCCGTGAGAATGAGATATGTGCAGCTCCTATCGGGATTTGTCGGCACATTCGGGGGGCTTTGCTGATCTTGTTTTGCTATTGTCGAAATTACTTGTAACCAGGATTCCGAGCCTGATCGGGTCTTCCTGGGAGAAGGATTATCCTTCGTTGACCGTGAGAGATTGTGATGGGCTAAGTTGGGACACCCCTGTAGGGTATAAACTTTCGAGAGCCATGCCCGCGGTTATGTGGCAGATGGGAATTTGTTAATATCCGGTTGTAGAGAACTTGACACTTGACTTAATTAAAATGTATCAACCACGTGTGTAGCCATGATGGTCTCTTTTTGGCGGAGTCCGGGAAGTGAACACGGTTCTTGTGTTATGCTTGAACGTAAGTAGTTTCAGGATCACTTCTTGATCACTTCTAGCTTCTCGATTGTTGCGTTGCTTCTCTTCTCGCTCTTATTTGCGTATGTTAGCCACCATATATGCTTAGTGCTTGCTGCAGCTCCACCTCACTACCCTTTCCTACCCATAAGCTTAAATAGTCTTGATCTCGCGGGTGTGAGATTGCTGAGTCTTGTGACTCACAGATACTACCAAACAGTTGCAGGTGCCGATGATACCAGTGCAGATGAAGCAACCCAGCTCAAGTGGGAGCTCGATGAAGATCTTGAATCGTTGTTTTGTTTCCTTCCCTGTTGATCAGTAGTGGTGCCCGGTTGGGACGATCGGGGATCTAGCATTTGGGGTTGTCTTCTTTTATTTTGGTTCCGTAGTCGGACCTTGATTGTATTCTGGATGATGTATGTTTAACTGGTATTTGTGTGAAGTGGCGATTGTAATCCAACTCTTTATCCCTTTCTTATTCAGTACATGAGATTGTGTGAAGATTACCCCTCTTGTGACAAACCTACCATGCGACTATGCCTCTAAGTCGTGCCCCGGCACGTGGGAGATATAGCCGCATCGTGGGTGTTACGGCCGGATCCACTTTTGCAAGGGCAGTTCAGATTGGTTTTGAGCCACAGTTACATAGAAACATAAAAGCCTATATGGATGATATCATGGTCAAAACCAAGGATAAGACCACTCTTATCTAGGATTTGGAGGAAACATTTGCTAATCTGCGCAAGATCAATTTGAAGCTTAATCCGGAGAAGTGTGTGTTTGGTGTCCCCTCCAGTAAGTTGCTTGGTTTCTTCATGTCCTATCGGGGCATCGAAGCTAACCCTGACAAGATCAAAGACATCGAGAAGATTCATGCACCAAGGACAGTTAAGGATGTGAGGCACTTGATGGGATGCGTTGCCGCGCTAAGTAGATTCATTTCCAAGTCTGCCGAGCATGCCCTGCCGTTCTTTAAAATTTTGAAGAAGGCATGGCCTATGAAGTGGACCCCGGAAGGAGATGCAGCTCTGCAAGAGTTGAAGGCCTACCTATCATCTGTGCCTACCCTGGTTGCACCTAAACCCCAAGATTCGTTGTTGCCATACTTGGCGGCAACCAACCAAGTGGTCAGTGAAGCCTTGGTTGCATAGCGAGAAGTAGATGAGGTAGAAAGTGGACAGATAATGGTAGAGTCAGAAAAGGATCAGGACATGAGTGAGTACGGCAACGAGAGCAACCCCAAGGATGCGACAAGGAAGAAAGTGGTGCAGCGCCCAGTGTACTTCATCAACTCCCTGTTGCAAGGGGCTAGATCCAGGTACTCTAGCATGAAAAAGTTGATCTTTGGTCTCATTATGGCCTCAAGGAAACTTCTCCACTACTTCCAAGCCCACGAGATCACGATTGTCACTCGTTTTCTGTTGCAAAGGATACTCCAAAACCCAGAGGCTACCGGCAGAATAGTGGAGTGGGCTTTGGAGTTATCCATCTTTAGTTTGAAGTTTGAGAGCACATAAACTATTCAGAGCAGGGCGCTCGCAGTTTTTTGCATAATGGATGCCAACCCCTGATGAGGAAGTGACAGAGACAACTATCCCCGACAAGGAATCACCCCAAGAATGGATTATGTATTTTGATGGTGCTTTTTCCCTACAAGGTGCAGGGGTTGGCGTGCATCTTGTTGCCCCCTCCGGGGAGCACTTGAAGTAGGTCCTCCAAATGCACTTAGCCCGGGAAGAAGCCACCAACAATACAGCTGAGTATGAAGGGCTCCTTGCCAGCCTCAGAACTGCAGCAGAATTGGGAATCAAGAAGCTGATCATACGAGGAGATTCACAGCTTGTGGTGAGACAAGTCAACAAGGATTATAAAAGCCCATTGATGGAATCATACATCAAGGAAGTGAGGAGATTGGAGGAGGACTTTGATGGGTTACAAACAGAGCACATACCCCGTGCGGAAAACAGCATAGCTAATCACCTGTCAAAGTGTGCTGCATAGAAGCTTCCTATGGAACTAGGAACTTTTGTTCTCCGTCTCTCTCAGCCCTCCGTATCACCAGCCACAATGGCCCGGAAAAGGAGAAAGTGGACTATGGTAAGCCTCTCCCGGTCGAGCCGTCCGCTCCTAGTAGAGACCCTGCCGGAAACAACTCCTCACAGCCTGCCGGACCACCCCCTCCGGTCGCACCTATGGACCCCACGAACGAGGATGGTGCTCCCACAGTAGAGGAGGTGCCGCTAGTCCTCCTTGCCAATCCCCAGGCTCCAACTTGGGCAAGGCATGTCGTCCGCTTCCTCCAAATCAAAGAACTTCCCGGCGAGCAAGATGAAGCTGGGAAAGTAGCCCGGAGGGCCAGTATGTATCAGTTTGTCGATGACACTCTATATAGAAGGAGGCCCAATGATGTGAAATTGAAGTGTCTCTGCCGGGAGGATGGAAAGGAACTACTGGCTGAGATTCACAGAGGAATGTGTGGCTCACACATTGGATCAAAGGAATTAGTTGGGAAAGCATTCCGACAAGGAGTCTATTGGCCCACAGCCCTCCAAGATGTGGTCGAGCTCGTCACGACATGTGAAGCCTGCCCATTCCAATCCAAGAGAAGACACCTGCCTGCCCAAGCCCTTTAGACAATCCCTTTATCATGGCCATTTTTGGTCTGAGGGATCGATATCCTCGGCCCCTTCCCCCGAGCAATCGGGGGCTTTGAATTCTTGTTCGTCGCTATCGACAAGTTTACAAAGTGGCCGGAAGTGACTGCCGTGAGGAAGGTAACTACTCAGTCAGCTATCAAGTTCTTGAAAGAATTGGTGTGTCGTTTTGGAGTTCCGGCAAGGATCATCACCGACAACGGCACCCAATTCACAAGCCACGCCTTCATGCAATATGTTCGTACCCCTGGATGCAAGATCTCATTCGCCTCTGTGGCACACCCCCAGAGCAATGTACAAGCTGAGAGGGCGAACGCTAAAGTGTTACGTGGAGTCAAGACAAGAACTTTCGATACGATGCAAAAGAACGGAAGGCGGTGGATCGAGGAGCTGTCGGTAGTTCTTCGGTCCCTCGGAACAAGACCTAACTGAGCTACCGGGCAGACCCCTTCTTCCTGTTCTACGGGGCAGAAGCAGTTATCCCCACAGAACTCATTTACGGGTCCCCTCGAGTGCTTGCCTTTGATTAAGTAGCACGAGATCAGCACCGGTGTGACGACGCTATGCTACTCGAGGAGAACCGTGTACGTGCTGCTACGCGTGCTGCACGCTACCAGCAAGCCTTGCATCACTATCACAGCCGAAGGGTTCATCCCCGGTGTCTTGAGGAAGGTGACCTTGTCCTTAGGCGCATTTAGTCCGCCAAGGGTACAAACAAGTTATCACGGAAGTGGGAAGGCCCTTACCGGGTGGTACGAGTAACCAGACCCGGCGCAGTCCGCCTGGAGACCTGAGATGGCACTCAGTTGCAACACTCATGGAGTATTGAGCATCTCCGCAAGTACTACCCATAAGGCGCGAGGGTGCCGAGCACTGCCCGACAGCCACCCTTTTGTACAGGCCTTGCCTCAGCTGCATGTAACCCCTCGTACGAAGCTGGGGCGATGACCCCGTGAGAGAGAAAATAAAGAAGCATTGTAGAGGGGCCCCCAACTAATATTGCATGCATGCATGAGCACACCAAGATCACTACACAAGCATTTCATGAGCATTTGCATATGCATATAGATAGGATCGCATCCTGCATTCATTCTCATCTACATGAAGTTGCAGGTTCTTGTCGTGAACTTGGCTTCAAGAAGGGATGAGAAGATTGCACGACACAACGGTCCGCAAGCCAAACAGATAAGTTGAAGGTTGCTACCATCAACTGCATGCTCAACTCATCATTCAGTCCTTCCAAAAACTTCTCCTGCTTAGCCGCATTCGTGGCAACGTCATCTGGGGCATAACGTGCTAGCTTACTAAAATCCTCCACATACTGGCCAACTGTCCGTCCTCCTTGGCGCAAGTTGCGAAACTCTCGCTTCTTCATGGCCATAGCTCTTGCTGAAGCATGGGCAGTACGGAAAGCCTGCTGGAACTGGTCCCATGTGACAGTGCTGACAGGGAAAGTGGCTGTGAAATTCTCCCACCATGATGTTGCGGGTCCTTCAAGCTGATGTGCGGAAAACTTCACCTTTTCTGCATCTGTGCATCCCGCCGTGGTCAACTCCCTTGCTGTCTTGCGGAGCCAATCATCTGCTACTATCGGCTCGGTGCTACTGGAAAACACCAGTGGATTCAGCCCAAGAAAACGGGCTAAGTGATCAACAGGTGGTGGTGGTGGGTAGTTGTTGTTGTTCCCCTGATTCTGATTCTGGACTAGCAACTGCATCAATGTGTTCTACTGCTGGATCAACTGGGTGAGCTCCGATGGAAAGGTAAATTTGGGGTCACGTCTCGGAGGCATCTGAGGGTTTAGAAAGGATGAGATTTAAGAATAGAGAGTGGTCTAGAGAGAAAACACTACCCATATGCTCATGAGGCAAAAGCAAACAATTCACTTCATTCAATCAATCAACAAGGGCATACAATCGATCTAACTATCGCAAAAGTGCTCGGACTACTATATTTACATGGTGGACTACTACTACTGATGGGGTGGTCTACTAGAAATATTCTTTGGTTGCAGACTCCATGATATCTGCTCCAGCTTCATCCACATAGTCATCATCGCTATCTTCTGGATCCGAGTCGGTGTCTTCGATGATGATGTAGTCTTCCGGGCAAATCTCCTTAGGTTCTTCATCTTCTTCTACTGGTGTAGGGCCTCCCATAAATATTCCGATCTTCATTGTTAAGTCAGCATTCTTGTCCACTAATACTTCAATTTCTTCTTCATAATCTTCATGTGTAGCCTTGAGTTCTTCCTCCAGTTCCTTGATCCTTGTCCTTGCCTTCTTCAGATCCATCATGTCGGCGCACATCTGGTTCTCATGACGTTGAATGTGTTGGTTTAACTCCTGGATAAAAGCTGCAATTGATATATCCTTCCTGGTGGTGATCATCTCCCAGTGTTCATCTCGGCGCCCACAAATCTGGTAGATAGTATCCTTGAGATCATTGCGGTAAACTTCTCCAATGCGTCCCATGGTGATGTGAGCTGCCATGCTCTTTCCTAGACTCCAGGTTGGTGCATCAAAGGAAAACTCGATGGGCTCAGTGACTGGCATGAACGTCCTTCCTGGAACTTGAACTTGAATCATCTGGCGCTCCTCTTCAGGTAAAGTGGCGTTGTAGGTTCCGGTGAAGCTTGGTACTCCTATGTTTAGATATCTAGTGACTTCCTTCAAGTGACGTCCAAAGGGTGTATCTTCATCCGGTTGCATGAACTTGTTCCTTGCATCCACCATCCTAAAAGAGTAGAAAAGATAAGGAGTCAGAATGAGAAGAGAGAGTAGTGATCTAGGGCTTTAGCTTAGTGGTCATGTCCTACAGTCAGCGTGTGCTCTGATACCATCTTGTAGCGACCAGACCTCAAACGGTCCAATCTCTGTGCTCAGGTGTCATCCCTGGATCAGTAATGCTGACATCACACAGTACTTGAAGGATTTATAACAGAGTAGCAATCACACACTTATTACACCGAGAGTCTCAAAAGAGAACTTATTACAATAAATATGGCTTAAGGCCATCTAATAACGATAACAGCGGAAGGCTTGGAAGATAAGTGAGTCCATCAACTCCAACGACATCAATGAGTATAGAACCATGACCTAAAAGCACCTTACTCGCTGTCTGAAACGTCTACAACATTAAGGTTGCAGCCCGAAACGGGTCAGCACATGGAATATGCTGGCAATGTAACATATAGAGAGCAATGAAAGAATAAGGCTATACTACATGCATATTTGGCTGGTGGAAAGCTCTATGGTTACAGTTTTGCGTAATGCCAATTTTTCCGTACTGCAAAGGAATAAAATTTATTTAACTATCATGGTGGTTGTTAAACATTGAGAATGGTTGACAGCATTCTCAATCCCAATTAAGCATCATCATTAAACAAAACCCAACAGAATTAATTTTAGAGTAACATGATGAGATTCACATGATAATCCGGGTACTAGATACTCAAGATGTCCATAACCGGGGAAACGGCTAACCATGATTAGTTTATACACTCTGCAGAGGTTTGCGCACTTTTACCCACAAGACTAGATCTCCTCCATTGGATTTCTCGCACTACATGGTGTTTGAGAAACGGATGACCGAGACATAGTCTTTCAGAAGTGCTAGCACCTTGCGAACGGGTAGACCGTACCAACCTACATCCCCTACATCTGCTAGTCTACCACTGTAAGAGTTCGCACGACTTAGTCAACTATGCTAGAGCCCATAGTAGATTGTGGCTGCACACGGAAGTTTCTAGTATGAATAATCTCATGATCCCTTTGAGCCTGGGTGGCGGACCAAAAGAGAAACAGGCAATCGCTGGAATACCCAGGTGCCTCAATCCACCCAGATGTGTATTTAAGTTGCCACCTTAGATAAACCTTTTATTTAACAATCTCACATCTGTCATGGATACACTCTCCCAATCCACGTCTACTAGCATAGCATGGCATAACAAGCAAACGTAAAAGTAACTCCCAAAGGTTTGATAATAACAGGTAATAGGTACTACCTCAACTACTTCCCAAACCCACAATTTAATTAGATCCTAATCATGCAATGTGTGGGGATTGATCTAATGCAATAAAACTGGGTAATAGGAAGTATGATCAAAGTGTTACTTGCCTTGCTGATGATCCGTGAAACCTAGCGATTTGAAGTAGCAAGCGGCGCACTCCGGGTACTCTATTTTGGCAAAGTCATTTTATTCCCTCTCTCACAATTTTCATAATAGAAATAATTGAAGATGAAATAAATAAAATCAAACGATCCTATTTTCAAAATTTGAGAAAACTCAAATATGAAAATAACGAAATCCCCAACTCTCTAAGAGGGTCCTTGAGTTGCGTAGAATTTCTAGGATCAACCAAAATGCAATGAAATATGATATGCAATGATGATCTAGTGTATATCATTCAAAATTGAAAATTTGGGATGTTACAGAAACGCACCGTAGCGCCTAACCCGCCGATGCCCGAGCTCCGGCCGCCACCTCGCTCGCCGCAGTTGCCGCTACCGGCCACCCCAGCCGCATCCGCAGCCACCGCTGGACGCGTCGCGTTGCGGCTGTTCCAACGAGACCATCCGCGCGCCCTCCCGACGCTGGAGTTGGCCGGTCGGCGAACGCCGCCGTGCTCAGGTTATCGCCGGCACTAAACCGCCGACGTGGCCACTTAATTAGGGCCTAAACACCTCGGTAATCACCCCCTAGTGCCACTGCCATGTGGGCCCCGGTGCCAAAATTAATTAGTTTAAATTCTGTTTAGATTAGTGCTAACCCAGCGGGACCCACGCGTCGGAGTTGACTATGCTGACGTGTCTGTTGACCGGACCCACCTGTCATTGACCCTAGGATGCACCGGGTCACTGACCAGTGGACCCCACTGGTCAGGTTTGACCCGGACCAGCCCTGTTGACTTGCTGACATCACCCTGACGTCAGGCTGACGCAGTAATTACTTTCTGGAATTTTGAAATAAATCAAAAATGGTTTATTATTTTCAGAAAATACCCAAAACTTCTAAAGATCATAGAAAATCAACCGTAGCTCAGAATGAAATAATTTATATATGAAAAATGATTAGAAAAATCCAAAGAATCTGTTTATGGCATTTTCATGCATGTTAGAGCAACTTATATCATCTGTTTAGGACAATTCAATTAAATGGCATTTAAGAAAGCACATATGGAGTTTGAATTTGAACCTAGTGTTCAAACCAACTCCATTTAACTTGTTGCTAGTTGAATTAGGCCAATCAACAGCATATTGCCATGTCACATTCATGAATCATATTGTTGCATTGCATTGATTGTGTCCTTCTCTGTTTGCCGGTTGCCGGACACCGATGAAGAACTATATTATCTTCAGAAGTGCCAGGCAAGCAAAACCCCCTTGTTCATTTCGATACAATCCCACTCTCTCGCTCCTGCTCCCTTTTACTGCATTAGTATAACAACGATTTAACTGTTACATGTTGCGTTAGTTGAACCCCCTTTCCTCTGCATGACCTGTCATTGCCACAGTAAATAGATGAAACCCACTAGCATGAGTAGGAGTTGTTTGAGCCCTGATGTGCCTACTCATTCATGCTTGTTTGTCATGCCTGCTACTGCTTAGAGTTGAGTCGGGTCTGATTCATCGGGGATGAATTGGAAAGTTGTGAGCATGTCCTACTGTGTGTGAGCTAAGTGTGTTGAACAAGATTTGGTAAAGGTATCAATGAGAGGCCATGTAGGAGTACATGGTGGGTTGTTTCATTGGAACCGTCCTTAAGCACCGAGATCTGTATGTGTGATTTAAGAACCAGCTACTACCATGCATTGGGCCCGAAACCAATGGACCCTCTTGGCTTCTTAACCACCCTAGTTATATGTCCAGGAGTTGCAACTAGTTTCTGGTGGTTATAGGATATGTGTTGGCGGCCGTGCGTAGCGCTGACCCTAGGGGTGGGCTATGATGCGGTAGATACACCGTGGTCGGGCATGCCGAGCGCCCGTTTGGTGTCTCGGAACCCTGTACACATCGTCCGGGGCTGTATGTGGAAACCTCGGCCGGACTCCCTGTGGATGGAACCTGGATAGGCGATAAACCTGGACTAGAGACTTGAGTGTTTAGGTAGGCCGTGGCCGACACCCTCGTTGGGCTTCCGCTTGAAGGTTGCCGAGTACATGTCGTGTAAACAGCGGTAAGTGGTGAGAGCGTGTGTGAAGAGTTACATCCCTGCAGGGTTAACATCATCTATTCGAATAGCCGTGTACGCGGTAAAGGACTGCTTGGTTGCCTATACAGTTCATAGACAAGTGAAAGTGGATACCCGAAAACTCGCAAGATAAGCGTGAGTGCTATGGATGGCCTTCTCGTAGGGAGACGGGAGCGGATCCATAGTGGTGTATTGATATGGTGAATATGTGGACTCGTGTGCGCCACCTCGAAAGAGTTACTTGTAGTCGTAGTTTAAGATAGCCACCGAGTCAAAGCTGGCTTGCTGCAATTAAACTCCACCACCCCCTTTGTTGATACCGATGCATATGTAGTTAGTTCTGATGTAAGTCTTGCTGGGTACATTTGTACTAACGTTTGCCTACTTTATGTTTTGCAGACAGACGTCAGTCTCACTAGTAGTTCCGTGTGGACTTCGACGTTTAGCTTGATACCTCAGCTACGATCTTGTGCCCTCGGTAGGATCTGGTAGATAGTCAGGCTTCTCAGCCTTTTTCATTCGTAGCTATCTGTACCCAGACATGTTAAGCTTCCGCATGTGCTTTGATTTGTATGCTCTGAATGATGGGTCATGAGATCCATGTTTGTAATATCTCGCTCCTCGGAGCCTAATGAATAAATACTTTGAGTTGTAGAGTCTTGTTGTGATGCCATGTTGTATTTACACATATCGAGCATATTGTGTGTATGATTAAAATGCTTGGTATGTGTGGGATCCGACAACCTAGTTGTTTATCCTTGGTAGCCTCTCTTATGGGGAAATGTAGTCTTGTGCTTCCATGAGCCATAGTAGTCTGCTATAGCCCGGTTCACCGGACTCCTGCTAGCCCAACACTACTGCTCCGGAACACTTAACTGGCCGGCATGTGATTCACTTCGTTCCTGTGTCTGTCCATTCGGGGAAATTTCACGCGGTGACATCCAGAGTCCTACCTAGCCTGCTACAGCCCGGGTTCCCGGAGTCCTGTTAGCCCAGTGCTACAGCCCGGATTCGCACGCTCCTGACCGACATGCTCAATGTTGATTCATGTATGCCTGTCCCCGTAAGTTAGTGCCACTTTGGGTTCACGACTAGTCATGTCGGCCTGGGTTCTCTGTCATATGGATGCCAGCGACACTATCATATACGTGAGCCAAAAGGCGCAAACGGTCCCGGGCCATGGTAAGGCAACACCCATGGGAATACCGCGCGTGAGGCCGCAACGTGATATGAGGTGTTACAGGCTAGATTGGTGTGACTTAGAATCGGGGTCCTGACATATCGAGAAGGTACTGTCGCCATAGCTTCAATGCATAGATAACCGCAGCAAGATCAAGGTCATGAACTGGGTAGTTCTCTTTGTCAGGGTGCACTTGATGGGAGGCATAAGCAATCACTCTGCGCTCTTGCATTAGGACACAGCCTAATCCTTGTCGTGAAGAGTCGCAATAGATGACGAAGTCCTTGCGAGAATCAAGGGGAGCAATCACTGGGGCCGATGTCAGCTTGTCCTTGAGTGCCTAGAAACTTTCCTCACACTTCTCAGTCCAATCAAACTTAATGCCTTTGTGTAGTAGATTGGTCGGTGGCTTGGTGATCTTGGAGAAGTTCTCGACAAAGCGGCGACAATAGCTGGCTAGACCGAGAACCGCTTCTAACTTGCTTGACAGTCTTCGGATGGGTCCAGTCAATAGCCTGAACGCGCTCTGGGTTGACAGCAATACCATCCTTGGAGATGACATGACCAAGGTAGGTGACTTTGGGAAGCCAAAATTCGCACTTGGAATACTTGGCATAAAGTTGATGTTCTCGAAGCTTCTCTAGAACAAGTCGAAGATGTTCAGCATGTTCTTATTTATTCTTCGAATATACCAGAATATCATCCAGATAGACTACGACGAACTTGTCGAGGTAATCCATGAATATATAGTTCATCAGACGAGAGAATGTAGCTGGAGCATTGTTTAAACCGAATGACATGACGGTGTACTCATATGAACCATATCGAGTAACGAAGGCGGTCATGGGAATATCCTCTTCATGAACGCGGATCTGGTGGTAACCCAACCTCAACTCGAGTTCAGAGAATATCAATGAACTAGCGAGTTGATCATACAGATCGTTGATCCAAGGAAGGGGATATTTGTTCTGAATTGTAGCTTGGTTGATAGGACGATAGTCTTGGACCAATCGATTCGTTCCATCCTTATTCTTCACAAAGTGAGAAGGTGCTCCCCAAGTAGAGGAACTTGGACGAATGAAACCACTGCGAAGAGATTTGTCGATTTCCTCCTTAAGTTCAAGGAGTTCATGAGGTGGCATCTTGTAGGGTCGTTTGGCAATAGGAATGGTGCCTGGTTTCAAGTCGATGAGGAACTTGACAGCCAGGGCAGGGGGTATTCCTGGAAGTTCTTCTGGAAAGACATCTAGGAAGTCGCAAACAACTGAAATATTTTCAATTCCCTCAAGAGGTGTTGCATTCAACCCATTCAAGACATAAAGTCCCACTTCAGCATTTTGAACCTGACGAGCATTGTAGCTTACTATCTCATCTGAAGGGTGTAAAGGTGGACGGTTTTAGTGGCGCAAACGATAGAAGTCGTATGTGCTTTCAACCAATCCATTCCCAGAATGAGGTGAATATTGGAAGACTTCCGAATAATGGGGGAGGCAAAAAATTCCAACCCTTCGATTTCAACTGAAACTTTGTGGCTAACCATGGAGGTTTGGCATTAGCCCACAAGGTTTTTTTACCACTAGTGGAGTGTGCATCTCTTCGTATTTAATGCCATGCATGAATGCAAAATCTTCTGATATGAAGGAATGTGATGCTCCTGAATCGAATAGAAGCCGATACTGAATTAACAAGAAGAGTACCCATAACAATAGCAGGTTTGTCTTGAGCTTCATTCAGATCAACATGATTAGCTTGACCACGACCATAAGGTCTGGCATTGTTATCATGGGGCTGATCGTTACGGCCAGTTGAAGGCAGAGCCAGCTGGCTCTTTCATGATTGCACTCTTTGGCAAGGTGACCTGGACGGCGACATCTGAAGCACAAACCATCATTGAGATTGGGAGCAGGAGCTTGGGGTGGTACAACTCGAAGAGGCTGCCTCTACGGTGGAGGAGGTAGACGAGGTGTAGCATTGGACTGTCTTGGTGCGCATGTAGTTGGAAGATACATCCTGTGGGGAATCCATATCCGACGCTTCCGCGCTGACGGGCCTGAAGATGAGCCACCATCACGGCTATGCCTAAGGGATCCCTGGTGTTCCTGAAGACCAGTCTCAACCTGGATAGCCTTGTTCACCAAAGTGGTGAAATCAGCAAAGTCATGAATGAGCATTGCTAGCTTCATATCTGGGTGAAGTCCATCATGAAACTTCACTTGCTTACGAGCATCAGTTGCAATGTCTTCTTCAGCATAACATGACAAGTCCAGAAATTCCTGCTGATAAGCATCTACAGCCTTATTGCCCCGGGTGAGGTTGCAGAACTCGCGCTTCTTCTTGTCCATGATTCCCTGAGGGATAAAACGAGCACGGAAAGCGGCTTGGAAATCCGGCCAAGTGACGACCATTCCAGCAGGTAGGGTACGCCTGTGGCTGTCCCACCATTGAGCAGTAGGACCCTTCAGAAGGAATGATGCAAAGGTGACATAGCTAGCAGGGGCCACACTAGCAGACTCCATTTCATACGTGATGTCTCGGAGCCAGTCATCAGCATCAAGGGGCTAAGATGAGCTGCGGTAAATAGTTGGGTTGATGCACATGAAGTTCTGCAGAGTTATTGGGGTTGGCTGTTGATTCATGTTCGGAGGAGGAAACTGAGCCATCATTCCTTCCAGGAACTAGCGGTTCAGCTCAAATTGTTGCATCATTCCAGCCATGAATTTAGGCGGTGGTGGAGCGTTGCCACCACGGCCACGACCAGTGGGTCTAACCATCCTGCTAACATGTAACAGGGGTAGTTCAGCATCGAGCATTTGTAAAGACAAAGGATCATACATGATGAAACATGCATAATGAAAGGGGTACGATGGATACCACATAGTAGTCAACACGACATAGTGTGTACTATTCATAATACTATTCTAAGGAAAAACTATGGCTTATCCAACTTTGGGGTGAATGTGGTCACGTGATCCTAATGTTAGAGTTAGTAAATTTGTTTAACTCGAATGGAAGAGAGATCAGAATCCCAGAGTATAGATGAGGAGTAAAAGATCCTACTACCACCCAATGGCGATGTGGGCCTGTAAGACACACAACCATGTTAGTAAAAGTTTTTTGACTAGACTCAACTTCGGCCAAGGAGTTGGAAAGGGGGATACCTACAGGCAGTCAGCTCTGATACCAACTTGTGACGCCCCCAATTCAATCATACACTAATCATACATGCAAATGTGTACGATCAAGATCAAGGACTCACGGGAAGATATCACAACACAACTCTAGACACAAATTAAAAACAATACAAGCTTTATGTTACAAGCCAGGGGCCTCGAGGGCTCGAATACATAAGCTCGAAAACACAGGAGTCAGTGAAAGCAGCAATATCTGAGTATAGACATAAGTTAGACAAGTTTGCCTTAAGAAGGCTAGCACAAAATCAACAACGATCAAAAAGGCAAGGCCTCCTTCCTGGGAGCCTCCTAACTACTCCTGGTCGTCGGTGGCCTCCACGTAGTAGTAGGCACCCTCGGGGTAGTAGTAGTAGTCATCGATGGTGTCGTCTGGATCCTGGGCTCGATCATCTGGTTGCAACACCCGGAAATAAAGGAAAAGGGGAAAAAGAGGTAGCAAAGCAACCCTGAGTGCTCATGTAACATCCCAAAATTTTAAATTTTGGAATGTTATAATAAATAGATAGATTTGATTGATTGTTTGACTGATTGACTGAAAGTGAGTGAATTCGAAACTCCTTGAAAGTTAAATGAGAGGGAATAAAAGGACTTTCCCAAACTTTCATATTTGCTTTCTGATCTCCATGAATTCAAATTCTTTTCAACACAAAACCCTTGAGTGAAGATGATATGACTTCTTCCATTTAAAAATGAAAGGGGTGTTTGAAAAAATATTTGAATTCCATTGGGAAATATTTTCCAATTCAGAAACTTTATGCAACTCAATGATTTTCACGAGAGAAGATAAAATGAATTCTTCAAATTATGAAATATGAGTTGGGAGTTTCAAAGGATCAATTTCAAGTCCTTTTGGAATTAATTTTCAATTTGGATTTATTTGAATTTTATTCAAATTATTTTTCTCCAAAAATAAAATATATGGAAATTAGGGTAACATGATTCCCTACAACAGAAAATTGGAGAAAAATTAATTTGAAATCATTTTGGTATTTTTAAAATGATTTTAGTTGGATTTTAATAGACCAGTAGCACTCTTTGATTTATCTGATTTTGTGTGTGTTTTATTTAATGCTAGAAAAATGTCCATGTCGTAGAAAATATTTTTCTGAAAATTTTGATATATTATATGCCTATATAATATTTTTTAATTATTTCGTTTTTATTATTTTATTTGTCTGGAAAATATTGTTTTAAAAAAAAACCCCTCCTCGCCGACTGGGCCGGCCCAGAAGCCAGGCCAAGGCCCAGCTCCACGCCGCCTCCCTCCCGTCCCCGACCAGGACTCCTCCCGAGTCCGCCGCCGCGCCGCCATGGCCGTCGTGCCCGCCCCGGACTCCTCCTACCCCTTCCCCAAGCCGCGCCTCCCCTCCCCACCTATAAAGGGCGCCGCCCCGGACCCCGCCTCCCTCTCCTCCCTGCCTCTCGCCGCCGCATCTCGCCGCCGCCGCCGCGCTGCATCACCGCCGCAGCCGCCCCTCGCCTGC
>NC_041386.1:286639181-286719569 GCF_002162155.2 Triticum dicoccoides
CTGCTTCCGCCGCCACCGGAGCCCCGCGCCGCCTCGCCGGAGATCGCCGGAGTAACCACCGTCATCGCTGGTTCTTTTGGGTGAACCGGTATAAACCGTAACCCGCCTCGGTTTTATTTTAAGTTCGTTTTTTTTAAAAAAAAACCTAGACTAGATCTGTTTTTTAGGTTTTATTAAACAGCGAACGTCCACTGTTTTGATCTTATAAACGAGCGTTCGTTATTTAGTATTTTCGTTTCCTGGTTATTTTTCGGCCACGGACCTATCCGTGAAGATTTATTTACAGATTAGTCCCTAATTTTCAAATGACTATAACTTTTTGCTCGTTAGTCCAAATTCAACGAAACCAACACCCACGTCTTCGTTGTGATCCCCTCTATCTGGATAAACAACTTAAACATGATTTTGAAAAGTTTAAAATTTGAATTAGATCAGATTTGAATTCAAACTTCGTTTGATCATAACTTGAGTTTCGTAACTCCGTTTGAGTTGATCTTTTTGCAAATCGAAGCTCTTGACCTAACATTCTAATAAGGCCAAATTCACATAATTTTGGTACTGTTAGAAATTGTTTTATGTTGCAATAGCTATTTGCTTGGTTTTGACGTTTTTCGAATCGTCTTCTTCGTTCTTTCTGATCTTTGAGTGATTGCTTATGTGTGGTTACTATTGCTTGCTTACGATAGATTGACCGGAGTGTGACGAGTAGAGCTATCAAGAGTTTTGAGTGCGAATCATGTTCATCAACATTGCAGGCAAGTTCACACTTTGATCATACCTTTTCTACAACCCAGTTTTATTGCATTAGACCAATCCTCACACATTGCATGATTAGGATCTAATTAAATTGTGGGATGGGAAGTAGATGAGGTAGTACCTATCACCTGTATTATTATGAAACCTTTGGGAGTTACTTCTATGTTTGCTTATTATGCTATGCTATGCTAGTAGACGTGGATTGGGTGAGTGATATCCATGGCAGATGTGAGTTGATAATTTTAATGGTTTATCTAAGGTGGCAACTTAAACACACATCTGGGTGGATTGAGGCACCTGATGTCTATTAGGACTTGCCTGTTTTATTTTGGACCGCCACCCAGGCTCAAAGGGATCATAAGATCATTCATGCTAGAAACTTCCGTGTGCAGCCACATGCTACTATGGGCTCTGGCATAGTCGACTAAGTTGTGCGAACTCTTACGGGGTGGACTAGCAGATGTAGGGGTTGTAGGTGGTATGGTCTACCCCACATGTAAGGTGCTAGCGTTTCTGAAAGACTATGTCTCGGTCATCCGTTTCTCAAACACCATGTAGTGCGAGAAAACAAATGGAGGCGATCGAGTCATGTGGGGAAAAGTGCGCGAACCTATGCAGAGTGTACAAACTAATCATGATTAGCCGTGTCCCGGTTATGGACATCTTGAGTATCTAGTTCTTGGATTATCCTGTTGATCTCATCACGTTACTTTAAATTAAGTTTGTTGGGTTTAATGATGTTACTTAATTGGGATTGAGAATGTTGTCAACCATTCTCAATGTTCAACAACCACCATGATAGTTAAATAAAATTTATTCCTTTGCAGTAGGGAAAAATTGGCTTTACGCAAAAACCTTATAACCATAGAGCTTTTTTTTCCACCAGCCAAATATGCATGTAGTGATATCCTTTATTCATCATTTTCTCTATGGTGTGAATTTGCCAGTACATTCAATGTACTGACCCGTTTCGGGCTGCAACGTCTCATGTTGCAAGTTTATCTTACGATGAGTAAGTGATACGTTAGGGTTACGATTTCTACACTCAACTTTGCCGTTGGTGTTGATGGGAATCCACAACCTTGTTGCTTCCGCTATATGGATTGAGGTAATAGTATTTACGTTACTTTGTACATGTGATTTACCTCTGTTATAAATCCTTCGAGTACTGTGTTTGTCAGCATACCGATACAGGGATGACACTTAAGCACGGAGACTTGATCCATTTGGGTCAGGTCGCTACAAGATGGTATCAGAGCACATGTTGACTGTAGGACGTGACCCTAGAAACTGGCAAGCCCATAGCAAAGATTTTTCTCTACAAAAAAATCTTTTACCTCTCTTCTCTTCTGAGCTTATTCAAATATTCCATTTTAGTGAGACCATACCCCTTCCCCCTTTTGACCCCACGAAGATTCGACTGATGAGACCACTCCAAGAAGTACAAGATATCGGACAACTAAGACCACTTCAGAATGAACAATATTTTCCGTGCATCTGAATAATGGAAACTACAACGGTTGAAGACCGAAGACAAGTAGAATTTGAAGGCTCTGAAGAATTCCCAGATTTGTATGACCTAGGAAGGCTACCCCTTATGGAACTCGGCAGACTATGGAAGTTGTCAATACCCGAGACCAAGGTGTATCGGAGAAAGACTGAAACAAGGAGTATGAGAACTCGAAGTTTTGTCAAAGAAACCCTAAGGCTGGAGATATCAACTGTGGAGAGATAGCTCATGGAAATGACAAGAGCAGAAACACGGATATCCGTGATGTCATCACCCGCTAATGCTATTGTCACCGTGCTGAGTTAAGGATGCATGTCTTTAGAATGGATTTGATGGAAGAAGGCTGATGGAGCACCTATCATAAGATGAAGTTTTAGCCCTAGCCGGTGTATCACCAGGATCTGGAATAGTACATCAAGAAGTTTAAAATGGAGCTCCAGGAAGTCGTATTAGACAAGGAAGTATTTCATGAGGAACTCAGGATCCTGAAGTTGAGAGTAGACAAGCTGGAGGAGCTACAACCTCGAGATACCGGAGAATTGTCAAGAACTAAAGGACAGTATGGCCATGGTTCATGTGAAGGATGTTGAAACCTAGAAGTTTGAAATACAACTCCAGAATATTAAAGGATGTCACGAGAGATTTCACGTCAACAGAGATTGATCTGGCAAAAGAACTTGAGAAAGATAAGCATGATCAGAAGAAGCCATTGGGGGCATGAACAAGACTAGAAGAGTGTGGTGACGTTGAAGATGTATTGACCTTTAGAAGACCAAACCCCTGTTATATACCTACGTTAGATGCGACGTTTGTGAGCTGTCATTTGTTTGATGTTTTTCGACAGCCACAACAAAAATCCGTCTTTTCAAAACTGTTGTTTGCATTGTGTGCATCCCCCTCTCTTGATCTCTCTTATCTCACCCCAAAACCCATGGACCTAATAGAGGATGAATGAAGATGAGCTTGTATTTTCTGGACCGAGGAGTCAATTGGAGACAGATCGATGGATTCAGAACATGGAGGATCACATGGAGAATAACCCTATAGTTGGAAAGGATATGGCCCAGCATGTTCTTCAATGCTTTGAAAGAGGTGCTGCTACTTGGTGGAGGATGTACCAAACCATCAATGGATGGCAAGGAGTAACCACTTGGAAATATTTTAAGCTGACTTTGCTAAAGTCTCAGTTTGTGTCCCAGAAACTGAAGCCTTATGGAAAGGATATGTAAAAACTTGTGCATGCAAGCTTTGTGGAGAAATAGGACACAACCATAAAGAACACAAGGATGAATGC
Organism: Triticum dicoccoides; assembly: GCF_002162155.2. Taxonomy (NCBI): domain Eukaryota; kingdom Viridiplantae; phylum Streptophyta; class Magnoliopsida; order Poales; family Poaceae; genus Triticum; species Triticum dicoccoides. Next base: position 286,642,742 of record NC_041386.1, read on the forward strand.
CCTAATTGTGAAGGAAGTCACCTAGATGAAGAATGCCCAATTAGGCAGATTACTTGTTTCTTGTGTGAAGGGACTACCCACTATCCTGCTCAGTGTCACATTTACCCCATGGTACAACGAACCATCCAGCAGAAGAAAGAAGTAATGAAAGGAGCCCTCCTGGAAATTTTAGAAGAAGTTGTGATGAAGGAAGAGATGGAGAACACATCTAAAGAAGGCCCGAGTAAACCCTGCACTAAGTCTTGCTATTCATGTGGAGAAGAAGGACACATCTCCCAAAATTGTTTGAATGGAATCAAGTAGAATTCCCGACGGAGGAAGTAGAATATGACCCACAAGAAATAGAAGCCATGATTGGCATGAAGAAGTCCAGGAAGAGAAGCAGATTGGATTCCAGGAAGGAACTGAGTCATATTACCTGTTATAGGTGCAAGGAGTCAGGGCACTACCTCAACAGTTGCCCAAAAAGGAAACCTCGAGACTTGTCAGAAGTAATATGTTTTACTTTTAATGGAGCAGGGCACCTTGCCAGAGATTGTCCGAAGGAGAAGGAGACTTGTGATAAATAGTTGAGTTTATAACAGAAGAAATATAGTAGTAGTAGTGAGAACATTTTCCCTTCATATCGAGGTGTTGAGTTGAGACATGTAATGGAGAAGCGAGAGATTGTAATCATTTGAGAATGAATAAAGTTAGCATCGTTGGTAAAGATTTGGATTTTATGAGTTGTTACTCTATGAAGAAGAATTTTGGCCATTCTGAGGATATGAGAAATATAGTCTATGGAAGGTTTGTGCATTTTAAGGGTGGTAGTACCCTGTAATGGACTTCGGACAAAATGAATACGAGTTTTGTCGCGATATGTGTGATGCCCCAAGAGTATGTGGGATGAAGTTGGAGATCGTCAGTTGTTGGACCAAATGTGATCAAGGAGTCAGAAGAGAATGTTAAGTTGATTCGAGATAGACTGGAGGTAGCTCAGTCCAGGCAGAAGAGTTATGCAGACTAAAAAACTCAAGGAGGTAGTCTATGAAATTGGAGACAGAGCATGTCTTCGTGTGTCCCCTCTGCGAGGAGTTAAACGAATTGGAGTTAAGGGAAAGTTAGCCCCGAGATTTGTAGGACCATACCGAGTTTTGGAGCGTATGGGAGAAGTGGCCAACAAGTTGGAGTCACCCGAAGGACTGTCAGGAGTTCATGATGTGTTTCACATTTCCCAGTTGAAGAAGTGCCATGCAGAGATGGCCAATATTCCCCTGTAAGGACGCTTGACCATGGAAAGGATAATGATGTTCCACGAAGTAGAGTATGGACTTCATAAGTATAAGTTTTTACCTCGGTATGTGGGAAATCCCACGAGGATGAAGAGATGAAGTACTATTGGATATAAAGGAGGTATGATGTTGGAATATGGATCAATGAAAATTCCTTGATGAGTCTGAGTAATCATGTCCTAGTTTGGTGCCAATAGAAGGAAGGAAGACAATACAATTGGATAGATTTAAGAATACTAGGAAGTTGGAAGTTGGAATAATAATAAGTTGCCCAATGATAAGTTCAAGGACTACAAGTGATGAGATGGGCCATAACCCACAGGCCCCAGGACCTGCCAAGAAGCAAGCACATTCTTGCTGAAGGAAAAACCCTGGAAGTGGATATACCTTTGTCGACAGACGATTTTATAGGAGTTTACGCAAAACCTGAGAGTTGTGAAGGAACGATAGATGTTTGTCTGGCTTGCAGAATCAATGGATTATTCCGAACATGGTTTGTCGACAAGAGAAATTCTGCAATGCTTGTGAGGATGACCGAGTGTTACAATGCGAGATTCGCTAAACCGTATACAAGGTAATGATTTGGGTGCGGGATGGATTGATCACCATACCGACTTACTCTTATTATTCGCCTTGCTATATGGGATGGTAAATCTGAGTGACTTACCTATAGTGGAGAGACGACGATATTAAACCTTGTAAACCTTAGAATGGTATAGATTTTTTTCCCTTGTACACGGCAGTTGTTACCAACCATAGGTTATACGGTGAGGATCAACCCAGACCCATTTCCTGCAGGAGAAACCATAAATTGTTGACCACCATGAAATATCGAAAGTTGTTTAGTCTTGGCGCCAGACCCGTCAGCTAAGAAGACCCAATCTCGGAAGAACCTTACCAGGATGAAATGATAGAAAAATTGTGGTAAGGTTATGCCACTACCGGAAGAGCCAGAGAAGGAATTTTCCGAGGATTTGAGAAGACCGACACTGTTAACAATATGGATGAAGTATATAAGTTTCAATGGAGCTGTAACCATGCTTCTAAGGGTGGTAGCACCCCAGACCCCGGAGACGATTGATGGATTTTTTAGGAGACCCCAACCCTAACCTATTTCTTTCTAGCCTCTCCGAATCTCGAGGACGAGATTCATTTTAAGGGTGGTAGGTTTGTAACATCCCAAAATTTTAAATTTTGGAATGTTATAATAAATAGATAGATTTGATTGATTGTTTGATTGATTGACTGAAAGTGAGTGAATTCGAAACTCCTTGAAAGTTAAATGAGAGGGAATAAAAGGACTTTCCCAAACTTTCATATTTGCTTTCCGATCTCCATGAATTCAAATTCTTTTCAACACAAAACCCTTGAGTGAAGATGATATGACTTCTTCCATTTAAAAATGAAAGGGGTGTTTGAAAAAATATTTGAATTCCATTGGGAAATATTTTCCAATTCAGAAACTTTATGCAACTCAATGATTTTCACGAGAGAAGATAAAATGACTTCTTCAAATTATGAAATATGAGTTGGGAGTTTCAAAGGATCAATTTCAAGTCCTTTTGGAATTAATTTTCAATTTGGATTTATTTGAATTTTATTCAAATTATTTTTCTCCAAAAATAAAATATATGGAAATTACGGTAACATGATTCCCTACAACAGAAAATTGGAGAAAAATTAATTTGAAATCATTTTGGTATTTTTAAAATGATTTTAGTTGGATTTTAATAGACCAGTAGCACTCTTTGATTTATCTGATTTTGTGTGTGTTTTATTTAATGCTAGAAAAATGTCCATGTCGTAGAAAATCTTTTTCTGAAAATTTTGATATATTATATGCCTATATAATATTTTTTTAATTATTTCGTTTTTATTATTTTATTTGTCTGGAAAATATTGTTTAAAAAAAACCCTCCTCGCCGACTGGGCCGGCCCAGAAGCCAGGCCAAGGCCCAGCTCCACGCCGCCTCCCTCCCGTCCCCGACCAGGATTCCTCCCGAGTCCGCCGCCGCGCCGCCATGCCCGTCGTGCCCGCCCCGGACTCCTCCTACCCCTTCCCCAAGCCGCGCCTCCCCTCCCCACCTATAAAGGGCGCCGCCCTGGCCCCGCCTCCCTCTCCTCCCCGCCTCTCGCCGCCGCATCTCGCCGCTGCCGCTGCGCTGCATCACCGCCGCAGCCGCCCCTCGCCTGCGCCGTCTCGCCTCGCTGCCGCCTCTGCTGCCTCGCCGCACTGCCGCCCCGCGCCGCCCGCGACGCCCCTCACCGCTGCCGCTGCTTCCGCCGCCACCGGAGCCGCCGCCGGAGCCCCGTGCTGCCTCGCCGGAGATCGCCGGAGTAACCACCATCATCGCCGGTTCTTTTGGGTGAACGGGTATAAACCGTAACCCGCCTCGGTTTTATTTTAAGTTTGGTTTTTTTTAAAAAACCTAGACTAGATCTGTTTTTTAAGGTTTTATTAAACAGCGAACGTCCACTGTTTTGATCTTATAAACGAGCGTTCGTTATTTAGTATTTTTGTTTCCTGGTTATTTTTTGGCCAGGGACCTATCCGTGAAGATTTATTTACAGATTAGTCCCTAATTTTCAAATGACTATAACTTTTTGCTCATTAGTCCAAATTCAACGAAACCAATGCCCACGTCTTCATTGTGATCCCCTCTATCCGGATAAACAACTTAAACATGATTTTGAAAAGTTTAAAATTTGAATTAGATCAGATTTGAATTAAAACTTCGTTTGATCATAACTTGAGTTTCGTAACTCCGTTTGAGTTGATTCTTTTTGCAAATCGAAGCTCTTGACCTAAACATTCTAATAAGGCCAAATTCACATAATTTTGGTACTGTTAGAATTTTTTTTATGTTGCAATAGCTATTTGCTTGGTTTTGACGTTTTCCGAATCGTCTTGTTCGTTCTTTCTGATCTTTGAGTGATTGCTTATGTGTGGTTACTATTGCTTGCTTACGATACATTGACCGGAGTGTGACGAGTAGAGCTATCAAGAGTTTTGAGTGCGAATCATCTTCATCAACATTGCAGGCAAGTTCACACTTTGATCATACCTTTTCTACAACCCAGTTTTATTGCATTAGACCAATCCTCACACATTGCATGATTAGGATCTAATTAAATTGTGGGATGGGAAGTAGATGAGGTAGTACCTATCACCTGTATTATTATGAAACCTTTGGGAGTTACTTCTACGTTTGCTTATTATGCCATGCTATGCTAGTAGACGTGGATTGGGTGAGTGATATCCATGACAGATGTGAGTTGATAATTTTAATGGTTTATCTAAGGTGGCAACTTAAACACACATCTGGGTGGATTGAGGCACCTGATGTCTATCAGGACTTGCCTGTTTTATTTTGGACCGCCACCCAGGCTCAAAGGGATCATAAGATCATTCATGCTAGAAACTTCCGTGTGCAGCCACATGCTACTATGGGCTCTGGCATAGTCGACTAAGTTGTGCGAACTCTTACGGGGTGGACTAGCAGATGTAGGGGTTGTAGGTGGTACGGTCTACCCCACATGTAAGGTGCTAGCGTTTCTGAAAGACTATGTCTCGGTCATCCGTTTCTCAAACACCATGTAGTGCGAGAAAACAAACGGAGGCGATCGAGTCATGTGGGGAAAAGTGCGCCAACCTCTGCAGAGTGTACAAACTAATCATGATTAGCCGTGTCCCCGGTTATGGACATCTTGAGTATCTAGTTCTTGGATTATCCTGTTGATCTCATCACGTTACTTTAAATTAAGTTTGTTGGGTTTAATGATGTTACTTAATTGGGATTGAGAATGCTGTCAACCATTCTCAATGTTCAACAACCACCATGATAGTTAAATAAAATTTACTCCTTTGCAGTAGGGAAAAATTGGCTTTACGCAAAAACCTTATAACCATAGAGCTTTTTTTCCACCAGCCAAATATGCATGTAGTGATAGCCTTTATTCATCATTTTCTCTATGGTGTGAATTTGCCAGTACATTCAATGTACTGACCCGTTTCGGGCTGCAACGTCTCATGTTGCAGGTTTATCTTACGACGAGTAAGTGATACGTTAGGGTTACGATTTCTACACTCAACTTTGCCGTTGGTGTTGATGGGAATCCACAACCTTGTTGCTTCCGCTATATGGATTGAGGTAATAGTATTTACGTTACTTTGTACATGTGATTTACCTCTGTTATAAATCCTTCGAGTACTGTGTGTGTCAGCATACCGATCCAGGGATGGCACTTAAGCACAGAGACTTGATCCATTCGGGTCAGGTCGCTACAGCTCATCCAAAGTACTCGCAAGACTTACATCAGATCTAAACTAAGTATGCATATGTATCAAACAAATGGGTTGTATCTGCGGACTAAACTGCAGAATGCCAGAAGAGAAGGGGAAAGCCTAGCCTATCGAAGACTAGCATCTTCAAGCATCTTGCAGCATATAGAAGAGTACAGATCAACATAATGTAAAGTAGTAGTAGTATTATCAACCTCGACCAGAGATCCTTTCTTGACTCCCTGCGAGAAAGCAATCCCAGAGCCATACTATCCAGTTATCACCTCAAGTATCCAGTTCAAGTTGTATCGGTCGGGATACAACTCCAAGTGTCTATTACCGTAGGATAGGCTATCGATAGATGTTTTCTTCCCTGCAAGGGTGCACCAACTTACCCACCATACTCGATTAAGTCCGGCCGGGCACTTTCCTGGGTCATGCCTGGCCTCGGCCAAACAATATGCCTTAACCCAACCTAGGCTTAATAGAGAGGTCAGCACGGCAGACTAAGCCTGTGCCCCAAGGGGTCATGGGCCATCACCCTGGGAACTCCTGCACCGGTGAGCAGACCTAGCTACCTCCTTCAAAGGCAGGTGCTTACCAGTCCAACCTGGCATGCGCCGCTCAGTTGCTGACGTCCATTAAGTTTCGGCTGATGCATAAGACGTAGAACGCCCATACTATGCCCTCGTGATGGTTAGTGCTATCAGGCCAGAGGCCCCTTGGATCAAATATCCAAATCGTTAGTGTGTTGGTAGTGCGGTCACGAGCAGAGACTCACGAAAGAAGTGACCCCGTCGCCCCATCTCGAGTACTTGTGGCAAGGGCTAAGAATGCCCGGCCACGCCTCGTAAGTATCTCGCGGGCACCTTCCAGGTCAACCCGACTCCACATCACTCGCTATTAAGCTCGCGCGGGTACCCCTCAGGGCCGACCCGTCTTTAGTAACATGGTTCAGTGTAAAGTCATAGTAACCATAGTAACTTTGTCTAACACCAAGGGGAAAACCCGAGGACTCACCCCCGGTGAATTCCACTCGATGTAATCATCAAGGTGAATGTAAGAGGATCCACCCTCGAGGTTCATACTTGAGGGGTTGCACGACAGAGCCATATCGGAAGTGGTTAAGGAGGAAATCACCTCGATGACCACGACCGGATAGCTACACTACAGAGATCTCATCAGGAGTGATGTATGAGGTTCCACTCTCGACACTCGATGGTAACTCTGCAGAGTGGAGCAACAAAAGGGAAACTGATGTGCGGTGTCGGGGCCTGGTCTTCGATCCCGTTGATCGGGTCTTCGATGATGAAGCAGGGGCAACAAGGACAAGGTGGGGGTCACTGATGGATCACTAACCAACCTATACTATGTAGTTTAGAAAAAGCAGGTAAGGTATGAAAGCAGGTAACAAAAATAGGCCATGCATCAGAGTAGGATCATACAGAGAGCAGTAGCAGTTTTAATGCAAGCATGAGAGGGAAAGAAATGGGCGATGAGGGAGTCCTGGATTAGGGGGTCTCCGGACAGCCGGACTATCTCCATTGGCCGGACTGTTAGACTATGAAGATGCAAGATTGAAGACTTCATCTCGTGTCCGGATGGGACTCTACTTGGTGTGGAAGGCAAGCTAGGCAATACGTATATGGATATCTCCTCCTTTGTAACCGACCTTGTGTAACCCTAACCCTCTCCGGTGTCTATATAAACCGGAGGGTTTTAGTCCGTAGGACAACAATCACAACATACAATCATACCGTAGGCTAGCTTCTAGGGTTTAGCCTCTCTGATCTCGTGGTAGATCTACTCTTGTAACACCCATATCTTCAATATTAATCAAGCAGGACATAGGGTTTCACCTCCATCAAGAGGGCCCGAACCTGGGTAAAACTTCGTGTCCTTTGCCTCCTGTTACCATCCGGCCTAGACGCACAGTTCGGGACCCCCTACCCGAGATCCGCCGGTTTTGACACCGACATCGGTGCTTTCATTGAGAGTTCCTCTGTGTCGTCGCCGTTAGGCTTGATGGCTCCTACTATCATCTGTAGCAATGCGGTCCTGGGTGAGACTTTTCTCCCCGGACAGATCTTCGTATTTGGCGGCTTCGCACTGCAGGCTAATTTGCTTGGCCATCTGGAGCAGATTGAAAGCTACGCCCCTGGCCATCGGGTCAGATTTGGAAGTTTGAACTACACGGCCGACATCCGGGAGACTTGATCTTCGAAGGATTCAAGCCACAGCCGGGCGCACCACACTATCTCGATGGGCATGACCTAGCTCTGCCACCAGACGATACTCCAGAGGCCGCGCCCACACCAGCTCCGACCCTTAGCTTGGAGCCAACTGCGCCAATCGAGGACGGGTGGCTAGACACCGCCTTAGAGGCTGCAGTCTCGATGGTGATCGAGCCAAACACCAGCATAATCCTCTGCGCAACCCATGACTCCAAGGTGCCGGACTCTCTTCCGGACCCCGAACCACCCGCGCCCCTGCCAATCAAATCCGAGTGGGCGCCGATCATGGAATTCACCGCCATGGATATCTTTCAGCACTCGCCCTTCGGCGACATTCTGAATTCACTAAGGTCTCTCTCTTTCTCAGGAGAGCCCTGGTCGGATTATGGCCAACAGGACTGGGATGCGGACGACAAAGAAATTCGACGCCCACCCACCACCCACTTGTAGCCACTGTCGATGATTTAACCGACATGCTCGACTTCGACTCCGAAGACATCGACGGTATGGACAACGATGTAGGAGACGAACATGAACCAGCACCTAAAGGGCACTGGAAAGCCACCTCGTCGTATGACGTATACATGGTGGATACACCCAATGAAGGCAATGGCGACGAGATAGCGGAGGATGACCCCTCCAAGAAGCAACCCAAGCACCGACGTCAGCGGCGCTGCTCTAAGTCCCACCAAAGCAAAAGTGGTGATACCAGCACAGGAGATAATAACACTTCAGATAGCGCCGAAGACAATGAAAACCCCCTCCAGCAAGAGTTAGATCAGGAGGATGAAGGAGCCAGCTCTCCTGAGAGAGCGGCTGCCGGAGAGGAGGAGGATGACAATTACATGCCCCCCTCCGAAGATGAGGCAAGACTCGGCGACGATGAATTCGCCGTACCAGAGGATCCCGTCGAACAAGAGCGCTTCAAGCGCAGGCTTATGGCCACGGCAAATAGCCTAAAGAAAAAGCAGCAGCAGCTTCAAGATGATCAAGATCTGCTAGCTGACAAATGGACTGAAGTCCTCGCAGCCAAGGAATATAAACTCGAGCGTCCCTCCAAGAGTTACCCAAGGCGCAGGTTACTACCCCGACTGGAGGAAGAAGCGTATGATACGGCTGATCGGCCACCTCGTGGCCGCGATACAGAGGCATTCATGCCGAAAGCTCAGCCTCCACCCCAACGCCATCCAAATAAAAAGGCATGGGGAGATACGCCAGACCTGCAAGACATATTGGAGGACAAAGCAAAGCACTCAAGATCGATCTACGGATCACGAGGGCGCACCACTCTACTAGACGGTAAACATCACGCCGGATACAGTAAAAGCAAATCTGGCCGGGCCGAACACAGCGGGCAGGACCCATACGAGCTGCATCGCGATATAGCCCAATACAGAGGCGCCGCACACCCCTTATGCTTCACAGAAGAAGTAATGGAACATCAATTCCCAGAAGGTTTCAAACTTGTAAACATTGAATCATACGATGGCACAACAGATCCCGCGGTATGGATCGAGGACTTCCTCCTCCACATCCACATGGCCCGCGGTGATGACTTACATGCCATCAAGTACCTCCCACTAAAACTCAAAGGACCAGCACGACATTGGCTTAATAGCTTTCCAGCGGACTCCATTAGCTGTTGGGAAGATCTAGAAGCCGCATTCCTCACAACTTTCAGGGCACTTATGTGCAACCACCAGACGCCGATGACTTGAGCCACATAATTCACCAGCTAGAAGAATCGGCCAGGCAATTATGGACTCGATTCCTTACAAAGAAAAACCAAATCGTCGACTGTCCGGATGTGGAGGCCTTAGCGGCTTTCAAGCACAACATCCGAGATGAGTGGCTAGCCTGGCACCTTGGTCAGAAAAAGCCGAAATCTATGGCAGCCCTCACGACGCTCATGACCCGCTTTTGTGCGGGAGAAGACAACTGGTTGGCTCGCAGTAACAACATATCAAAGAACCATGGTACCTCAGATACCAAGGACGGCAACAACAGGTCACATCGCAACAAGCATAAGTGCTGCATTAACGGCGAAAGTACTAAGGATACGACAGTCAATGTCGGATTCAAAGGCTCTAAACCCGGTCAGCGGAAAAAGCCGTTCAAACAAAGTACGCCGGCTCCGTCCAGCTTGGACCATATACTCGATCGCTCGTGTCAAATACACGGCACCTCAGATAAGCCAGCCTATCACACCAACAGGGATTGTTGGGTGTTCAAGCAGGCCGGCAAGTTAATTGCCGAAAACAAGGACAAGGGGCCGCATAGCGATGATGAGGAAGAACCCCTGCAGCCGCACACTGGAGGACAGAAGAAGTTTCCCCCGCAAGTGAGGATGGTGAACATGATATACGCAACCCACATCCCCAAGAGGGAGCGGAAGCGTGCGCTTAGGGACGTATATGCGCTGGAGCCAGTCGCCCCGAAGTTCAACCCTTGGTCCTCCTGTCGGATCACCTTTGATCGCAGGGACCACCCCACTAGTATCCATCACGGCGGATTCGCCGCACTAGTCCTAGACCCAATCATCGCCGGATTTCACCTCACTCGAGTCCTCATAGATGGTGGCAGCAGCCTGAACCTGCTTTATCAGGACACAATGCACAAAATGAGTATACACCCCTCAAGGATCAAACCCACAAAGACGACCTTTAAAGGCATCATTCCAGGCATAGAGGCCCACTGCACAGGCTCAATTACACTGGAAGTGGTCTTCGGATCCCCGGATAACTTCCGAAGCGAAGAGTTAATCTTCGATATAGTCCCGTTCCGCAATGGTTATCACGAACTGCTCGGACGAACCGCATTCGCTAGATTCAATGCAGTACCACATTATGCATACCTCAAGCTCAAGATGCCAGGACCTCGCGGAGTTATTACAGTCAATGGAAACACAGAGCGCTCTCTCCGAATAGAGGAGCACACAGCGGCCCTCACAGCAGAAGCGCAAAGCAGCCTCTCAAGGCAATCTACCAGTTCGGCGTTCCAAAGCCCGGACACCTTCAAGCGTGCTCGGGGCAATCGGCAAATAGACCGCCTGGCGCGATCTGAGCTCGCGTAGCAATACGACGGCCACCCCAATCCCAGACCAACGACATTGTTCGTGCCGCGTGTACATCATTATGCATTAAAAATACCATGGGCACATATGGGGAGGGGGAGGCACAACTACGGCATGTCCCAAAACGCGGCCTAAACCGCACCAGGGGCTTCCCGTTTGGTCATTTTTCCTTTTCTTTCAGGACTTCAATCTCTGGAAACACTGTCCGGCAGCTCTATTGCCGAACACATGATACAGCAACCAAGGAGGCCAACGACCACGGAATTCCCAGGTGGATTACAGATTTCACATAATTCCTCAGCTCGCCCTTGGAAGGGACATAGTCCTACTCTTTTGATCATTACACTATCTGTATCACTCTACTTTAATGCAAATTTTTAATATACAATGCATGACATTACGATTATTATCGCATTTTTGTTATATGTATACATATCTATGTGTTCATTAATGACGCCTAGCAACCGTACACTCTGGTACGGCCAATGCACCAGGGGCTTACGTACCCACAATATGGTGTGAAAAGTCCGAACACTTTCACAAGTGCGGCACCCCGAACTTATAGCATTATATCCATCAGCTCTGAATCATGTCTTTGGTCAAATGTTGGGTTTGCCCGGCTCCTATGTTTTGGTACCTTACGTTCCGCTCTATCGGCTAAGGTAGCGCTAGGAGAACTACTGCGATTGTGCCCCGGTTCTGCCGGGCCGAGCACCTCAGTAGAGAAAGCTAAAACTGACTGTCATGATAAGGCGAGAGACTGGTCGCTGTTCGGCGAGGTTTTTCGAGTCCCTAAAGACTTATGCCGCTTAGGGCGAGGGGCCCGGCTCTGTCCGTCTTAGAGGCATGTATCGCGCCCCGAATTCGGCCTTCCGAATACTAGGGGCTTCACCGAAATTTAAAATTATAGAATTCTATGGCTAAGTGAGAGTGATAAAGCATTATTAGTCCAGTTGCCTTGTTCGTTGTGCTGAGCACCTCCCTCGACGGACCCAAACATGGGAACAAGAGTGCTCAGGTTTATCCCGAACACCCCGGCACTCGTGGCATGGGGGCAGAAGCCAAGGACTAGCCATCTCTCAAATCGGATAAACAGCCAAACAAAAGGTAATATTTTAAATTCACACAAGCGTTGCATAGCGCATATGAAACAAGTTCTCATTACACAGGATAAAAAACAAGCAAGTCCAATTCAAATATTACATTTTGTGAACACTCATCCGCGATAAGGCGGGCGCTCGACAGAACACCCTCGTAGTACATCTCGGGGTGGCGGTGCTCCTTGCCCTCTGGCGGCCCCTCCTTGATAAGCTTCACGGCGTCTAGCTTGACCCACTGCGTTTTCACACGGGCGAAGGCCCGGCGTGCACCTTCTGATGAGGACATCAATACAATTGTTACACCCACAGCCCCTACTGCTATACATACTGGACCAATTACTAGAGCTCGTGCACGCCAACTAAATTACCAGGTACTTTCGTTTCTTGGTAATGATTCTAATGTTCATGAGAATATGATGCTGCCTAAATTGGATACATTTGTTTTGCTTACAAATGAAGGGCCTAGCTTGGAGAAGGATGAACATTGGAGCAAGAACAAGCATGGAGATGATGGCATGCGCAAGGGGAACAAGAACGGAGTTACAAGTGATGATTTCAGGACTTTGAAGCCACCATAATGGGTGCATGAAGCCTTGGACAAAATATACAAGATGCCACTTCATAAATTTCGTCCCGAGGCTATTTTAGGTGCTGCGTCACCTTATTATTGGGCCAGGCCCATGTAATTTCGAAATACATAAGTATAGGCTATTTTTAGAGTCCGTATGTGTGGGGAAACAAGAGATAGGGTTGATTTCGGACTCCTCCACCAAGGGCCACGAAATTCCCCCCTCTTCCTCCATATATACAGCCCTTAGGGCATCGTTTAGACTTTGGGTTTTTGTTTAGATTAAAAGTTCGCCATAGCTGCAACTTCGCGTACTTCGTTTGTGTTCAACGACCAGACAAAGGCGTCACAGAACCCCACCTTGATCAATAAAGCTTTCATCTTATATTCGCAATATCCAGATTGCAATCTTAGTTTCTTGCTTGTTCTTCGTTTGCTCGCAGGAAACAGACCCTCGTGGTCAGGTTGATCGTGCTCCGGCGTGGTCAATAACCTCTCGGAGTTGGTTTAGCGATTGCTAAGGCGCGACGTCCTCGCACGTTCGTAGTCGGATCGTCAAAGTCGACTTCCACCAAAGCGAAATCCACCATCTCATCGAAAGACGGGACACCTTTGCCTCTATCAACATTGGAGCAAGAACAAGCATGGAGATGATGGCATGCGCAAGGGGAACAAGAACGGAGTTACAAGTGATGATTTCAGGACTTTGAAGCCACCATAATGGGTGCATGAAGCCTTGGACGAAATATACAAGATGCCACTTCATAAATTTCGTCCCGAGGCTATTTTAGGTGCTGCGTCACCTTATTATTGGGCCAGGCCCATGTAATTTCGAAATACATAAGTATAGGCTATTTTTAGAGTCCGTATGTGTGGGGAAACAAGAGATAGGGTTGATTTCGGACCCCTCCACCAAGGGCCACGAAATTCCCCCCTCTTCCTCCATATATACAGCCCTTAGGGCATCGTTTAGACTTTGGGTTTTGTTTAGATTAAAAGTTCGCCATAGCTGCAACTTCGCGTACTTCGTTTGTGTTCAACGACCAGACAAAGGCGTCACAGAACCCCACCTTGATCAATAAAGCTTTCATCTTATATTCGCAATATCCAGATTGCAATCTCAGTTTCTTGCTTGTTCTTCGTTTGCTCGCAGGAAACAGACCCTCGTGGTCAGGTTGATCGTGCTCCGGCGTGGTCAATAACCTCTCGGAGTTGGTTTAGCAATTGCTAAGGCGTGACGTCCTCGCACGTTCGTAGTCGGATCGTCAAAGTCGACTGCCACCAAAGCGATATCCGTCATCTCATCGAAAGACGGGACACCTTTGCCTCTATCAAGTGGTATCAGATTTCCAGGTTGCTCGGTGAGATTTTACAGTTTTTCGTAGTTTGGATCGAGTCTGTTCTTCATACCTACAGTCCACGAAAAAGCCACAAAAAAAATTAGGGTTAGTTCATCATATCCGAACCAATCTGAGCCTTTGCATAATCTTTTTAGGGTTTTGCTTTGTTGAATTTGCGGTTGCATCGTCGTGTCTAGTTGCTGGTCTTAGAGTCTAGTCTTTTAGAGTTTCGAGTTCTGGTCATAAGTTGTCACGCCGCCGCCGCACCATCATCATCGCCCCTGCCATCTACCGCCACCGCTTATCCGCCACCGCTCCGAATCCGTATCCATATACCACCACCAATCCGTGTCCATATACCACCACCGATCCATATCCATATACTACCACCGCTACCACCACCGCTGCCATATACCACCACCATATTTCCACCACCAATCCGAGTTCCTTGCATATTAGGTTTGTTTTCGGGATCCATCTAATTTCCGATTCGTGTTTCCTTGTATGAGTAGGTTTTGGATTCCAGCAATCTTTTGCCGTCCGTAGAAGAGGTTGGTTTCCAAAAAAAAAGAGTCCGGAAACCACCCTCCGTTTAGGCCCAAAATTTTCGGAAAACGCACTTGACAAAAAAATTTCTGGCTATCCTATTTTTAGGTGTTTCTAAGCGTATTGAGACAGTCGCCATTATAGAAAGTTTTTTTGACCCGTTTCCAGTTTTTGGGTCCGGGCAGTCAAAAAAAAATGTTTTTGGTCACAAAAATTTCGTGCCCATCCTGTCAGTTTGACCTGGGAAGAGTTTTGAGACACTCGCCATTATAGTGATTTTTCGCAAAAAAAAAGAGCAGCGCAAAAAAAAGCAGCGCAAAAAAAAAGAGCGAATTTTTTTTTCGAGAGTGTGCTTTTCCCTTGTTTACGTGCAGCGCCGTGATTTTGTTAGTGTTCTAGGCTCGCGTCTCTAGCACGGTCTAGCCTAGGACCAGCATAGTACCGTCGTTGAGCGTTTATTCAACTTTGCATCTCTGAATTGATTATTGCTGACCCTTTTTGCTACCATTATAAGCCTTCCCAGCTCCACATACATCTACGTCGTGCGTTTGACTTTCCCTGGTAATCGCTCTATCCAAGCTTTGAGAAGTTTTGACTACAACGGTTGCCGATCACCACCTGCTGCTGGGTAAGAACTGGTAAGAATTTGAGGTTTGCTTGACGGGTTTGTGATACACCACCACAACTTCTTAGTGGTCTGTAGGATCATATTCTTGTGTGTTTCTATTGCTGCTAACCATGCCAGGATCACAAGCCGACGAGATTGACTAGGAGAACTTATCGAACAAGGAGCTTCATGATAAGTTTCAGCAAATGATGACTGAACAGGTGCAAGATGTGCTGAACAATTTTGAAGAGGCCATGGAGAAGATTACTGGCCTTGAGAAGACGTTCGAAACAAAGTTCGATAACAGATTTAATGAACTGCTTGCGCGTCTTCCACCACCGGCTGCACCTGTCGCACCTCTGCAACAACAACTACGCCCCCTTTCGAATCAGTATGGACGAGCACAGCGTGTTCCTATTGAGCCAGGACAAAATTCTGGTGCCGCTGCTACTGCTGTTGGTGCTTCTTTGGCTCCTGCTACTACTACTGCTGGTACCCAGGAGGATGATGATTATGTGGGAGATTATGAGGATGAGGTTGATCAAAATCCGAACTACATGCAGCCACCAGCACCACCACCACCAGGTCGACCTCAGGTATATATTCGTAATGGTAGGCCTGCACCACCACCTCAGGTACGAGATGATGTCCATATTCCTAAACTGAAATTGAATATTCCACCATTTGAGGGTAGATATGTTCCTGATATATACCTTACTTGGGAGTTAGAAACTGGACAACGTTTTACATGTTTACAATATCCCGAGGAGAGACGGGTTGCTGCTGCTGTTTGTGCTTTCACTAGTTTTGCATGTGTCTGGTGGTCTGAACATTGTAGATTATATCCTATTCCAACTACTTGGGCTGCTTTGAAAACCGCTATGCGTATGCGTTGGGTTCCACCATATTATCAACGTGAATTGCTTCAAAAATTGCAGCGTTTAAGACAAGGAAAAAATTCTGTAGAAGAATATTATCAGGAATTACAAACTGGCATGATTCGATGTGGTATTATTGAGGAGAATGAAGCTATGCTTGCACGTTTTCTGGGTGGATTAAATAGAGAGATTCAGACCATTCTAGACTATAAGGAGTATACTAATATCACTCGTTTATTCCATCTTGCTTGTAAAGCTGAACGTGAAGTGCAGGATCGACAAGCATTGGCGCGAACTAACTTTTCTGCAGGCCGACCTTCCTCATGGACGCCGCGTGCATCTTCTACTTCAACTGCACCAGCACCTCAATCAGGTGCCTCCTACAGCCGTGATACAAGAAAACAGGAACAACCACCATTATCTGCCAAGAGCGCACCTGCCGGGCCTGCACAGAGTTCTTCTTCTTCCAGGGCATCAACAGGGCACACAAGTGATATTATTTGTCGTCGTTGTAAGGGAGGAGGTCATTATGCGAGAGAATGCAAATCTCCGCGTGTGATGATTGCTACCACGGATGGTGGATATGAGTCCGCTAGTGACTATGATGAGGAGACTTTGGCTCTTATTACACGTGAAGAACATGGTGGAGATGATTCTGATCATGAGACGCAATACATGGCTCCTGAAGACGCTGACAGGTATGAATGTTTAGTTTCTCAACGTGTTTTGAGTGTGCAGATCACACAAGCTGAGCAAAATCAGAGACACAATTTGTTCCATACCAAGGGAGTTGTGAAGGAACGTTCTGTGCGCGTCATCATAGACGGAGGGAGCTGCAACAACTTGGCTAGCATGGAGATGGTGGAGAAGCTTTCTCTCACCACAAGACCACATGCACATCCTTACTACATCCAATGGTTCAACAACAGCGGCAAGGTTAAGGTAACACGTACTGTTCGTGTGCATTTTAGTATCTCTACATATGCTGATTATGTTGATTGTGATGTGGTACCTATGCAAGCATGTTCCTTATTACTTGGTAGACCATGGCAATTTGATAAAAAATCTGTACACCATGGTAGAAACAATCACTATACTCTTGTTCATAAGGATAAAAATATTACTTTGCTTCCTATGACTCCTGATTCCATTTTGAAAGATGATATTAATAGAATTAATAAAGCAAAACAGGAGACGAATAAGAGTGAAAATCAGATTGTGGCAAAAGAATTTGAGCAACAAATGAAGCCTAATAATAAACCATCTAGTGTTGCTTCTGAAATTAAATTGAAAAGTGCATGTTTATTTGCCACCAAATCTGATATTGATGAGCTAGATTTCAGCAAATCTGTTTGCTATGCTTTTGTGTGCAAAGAGGCATTATTTTCATTCGAGGACGTGCCTTCCTCTTTGCCTCCTGCTGTCACTAACATTTTGCAGGAGTTCGCTGACGTCTTTCCACAAGACGTGCCACCGGGATTACCGCCTACTCGAGGGATTGAGCATCAGATTGACTTAATTCCCGGTGCTTCACTGCCAAACCGTGCACCATACCGTACCAATCCAGAGGAGACGAAGGAGATTATGCGTCAAGTACAAGAGCTTCTCGACAAAGGTTATATACGCGAATCCCTTAGTCCTTGTGCTGTTCCTATTATTCTAGTGCCGAAAAAGGATGGTACATCACGTATGTGTGTTGATTGTAGAGGCATTAATAATATTACTATTCGTTATCGTCATCCTATTCCTAGGCTAGATGATATGCTTGATGAATTGAGTGGCTCTACAATATTCTCCAAAGTTGATTTGCGTAGTGGATACCATCAAATTCGTATGAAATTGGGAGATGAATGGAAAACAGCAGTTAAAACTAAGTTTGGATTATATGAGTGGTTAGTCATGCCTTTTGGGTTAACTAATGCACCTAGTACTTTCATGAGATTAATGAACGAAGTTTTACGTGCTTTCATTGGACGATTTGTGGTAGTTTACTTTGATGACATATTGATTTATAGCAGATCTTTGGAAGAACATTTGGAACATTTACGTGCTGTTTTTATTGCTCTACGTGAAGCACGTTTGTTTGGTAACCTTGGGAAGTGCACCTTTTGCACCGACCGAGTATCTTTTCTTGGCTATGTTGTTACTCCACAGGGAATTGAAGTTGATAAAGCCAAGATTGAAGCTATTGAGAGTTGGCCGCAGCCCAAAATGGTCACACAAGTGAGGAGTTTTCTTGGCCTCGCTGGATTCTATAGGCGTTTTGTGAGAGATTTCAGCACCATTGCTGCACCTCTCAATGAGCTTACAAAGAAAGATGTGCCTTTTCTTTGGGGTACCGCACAGGAAGAAGCCTTCACGGTATTGAAAGATAAGTTGACACATGCTCCTTTACTCCATCTTCCTGATTTTAATAAGACTTTTGAGCTTGAATGTGATGCTAGTGGAATTGGATTAGGAGGTGTGTTATTACAAGATGGCAAACCTGTTGCATACTTTTCTGAAAAATTGAGTGGGCCTAGTCTGAATTATTCTACTTATGATAAAGAATTATATGCTCTTGTTCGGACTTTAGAAACATGGCAACATTATTTATGGCCCAAAGAATTTGTTATACATTCTGATCATGAATCTTTGAAACATATTAAAAGTCAAGCTAAACTGAATCGTAGACATGCTAAATGGGTTGAATTCATTGAGACTTTCCCTTATGTCATTAAACACAAGAAGGGAAAAGAAAATGTTATTGCTGATGCATTGTCTCGTCGCTATACTATGCTTTCACAACTTGACTTCAAAATATTTGATAGAGGCAAAGGTGTCCCGTCTTTCGATGAGATGGTGGATTTCGCTTTGGTGGAAGTCGACTTTGACGATCCGACTACGAACGTGCGAGGACGTCGCGCCTTAGCAATCGCTAAACCAACTCCGAGAGGTTATTGACCACGCCGGAGCACGATCAACCTGACCACGAGGGTCTGTTTCCTGCGAGCAAACGAAGAACAAGCAAGAAACTAAGATTGCAATCTGGATATTGCGAATATAAGATGAAAGCTTTATTGATCAAGGTGGGGTTCTGTGACGCCTTTGTCTGGTCGTTGAACACAAACGAAGTACGCGAAGTTGCAGCTATGGCGAACTTTTAATCTAAACAAAACCCAAAGTCTAAACGATGCCCTAAGGGCTGTATATATGGAGGAAGAGGGGGGAATTTCGTGGCCCTTGGTGGAGGGGTCCGAAATCAACCCTATCTCTTGTTTCCCCACACATACGGACTCTAGAAATAGCCTATACTTATGTATTTCGAAATTACATGGGCCTGGCCCAATAATAAGGTGACGCAGCACCTAAAATAGCCTCGGGACGAAATTTATGAAGTGGCATCTTGTATATTTCGTCCAAGGCTTCATGCACCCATTATGGTGGCTTCAAAGTCCTGAAATCATCACTTGTAACTCCGTTCTTGTTTCCCTTGCGCATGCCATCATCTCCATGCTTGTTCTTGCTCCAATGTTCATCCTTCTCCAAGCTAGGCCCTTCATTTGTAAGCAAAACAAATGTATCCAATTTAGGCAGCATCATATTCTCATGAACATTAGAATCATTACAAAGAAACGAAAGTACCTGGTAATTTAGTTGGCGTGCACGAGCTCTAGTAATTGGTCCAGTATGTATAGCAGCAGGGCCTGTGGGTGTAACAATTGTATTGATGTCCTCATCAGGCGTTTTGTGAGAGATTTCAGCACCATTGCTGCACCTCTCAATGAGCTTACAAAGAAAGATGTGCCTTTTCTTTGGGGTACCGCACAGGAAGAAGCCTTCACGGTATTGAAAGATAAGTTGACACATGCTCCTTTACTCCAACTTCCTGATTTTAATAAGACTTTTGAGCTTGAATGTGATGCTAGTGGAATTGGATTAGGAGGTGTGTTATTACAAGATGGCAAACCTGTTGCATACTTTTCTGAAAAATTGAGTGGGCCTAGTCTGAATTATTCTACTTATGATAAAGAATTATATGCTCTTGTTCGGACTTTAGAAACATGGCAACATTATTTATGGCCCAAAGAATTTGTTATACATTCTGATCATGAATCTTTGAAACATATTAAAAGTCAAGCTAAACTGAATGTAGACATGCTAAATGGGTTGAATTCATTGAGACTTTCCCTTATGTCATTAAACACAAGAAGGGAAAAGAAAATGTTATTGCTGATGCATTGTCTCGTCGCTATACTATGCTTTCACAACTTGACTTCAAAATATTTGGTTTGGAGACCATCAAAGATCAATATGTGCATGATGCTGATTTTAAAGATGTAATGCAGAATTGTAAAGAAGGAAGAATGTGGAACAAGTTTGTTGTTAACGATGGATTTGTGTTTCGTGCTAACAAGCTATGCATTCCAGCTAGCTCCGTTCGTCTTTTGTTGTTGCAGGAGGCGCATGGAGGAGGATTAATGGGACACTTTGGCGTGAAGAAGACGGAGGACGTACTCGCTACACATTTCTTTTGGCCAAAGATGAGACGGGATGTTGAGCGTTTTATTGCTTGCTGCACTACATGTCAAAAAGCTAAGTCACGACTCAATCCTCATGGTTTATATATGCCTTTGCCTGTACCTAGTGTTCCTTGGGAGGATATATCTATGGACTTTGTTTTAGGTTTACCTCGAACAAAGAAGGGGAGGGATAGCATATTTGTTGTCGTGGATAGATTCTCGAAAATGGCACACTTTATACCATGTCATAAAAGTGATGATGCTGTTAATGTTGCTGATTTGTTCTTTCGTGAAATTATTCACTTGCATGGTGTGCCAAATACTATTGTTTCAGATCGTGATACTAAATTTCTTAGCCACTTTTGGAGATGTTTATGGGCTAAGTTGGGGACTAAACTGCTTTTTAGTACTACTAGTCACCCCCAAACTGATGGACAAACTAAAGTAGTCAATAGAACGTTGTCTACTATGCTTAGGGCTGTTTTGAAGAATAATAAGAAAATGTGGGAGGAATGCTTGCCTCATATTGAATTTGCTTATAATCGTTCATTGCATTCTACTACTAAGATGTGCCCTTTTGAAGTTGTGTATGGTTTCCTACCTCGTGCACCTATTGATTTGTTGCCTCTTCCATCTTCGGAGAAGGTTAATTTTGATGCTAAACAACGTGCTGAATTGATTTTAAAAATGCACGAGTTAACTAAGGAAAACATTGAGCGTATGAATGCTAAATATAAACTTGCTGGAGATAAGGGTAGAAAACATGTTGTGTTTGCACCTGGAGATCTTGTTTGGTTACATTTGCGTAAGGATAGATTTCCTGATTTGCGCAAATCAAAGTTAATGCCACGTGCTGATGGTCCCTTTAAGGTGTTAGAGAAAATAAATGATAATGCATATAAACTTGAGCTGCCTGCAGATTTTGGGGTTAGTCCCACTTTTAACATTGCAGATTTGAAGCCTTATTTGGGTGAGGAAGATGAACTTCCGTCGAGGACGACTTCATTTCAAGAAGGGGAGGATGATGAGGACATCAATACAATTGTTACACCCACAGCCCCTGCTGCTATACATACTGGACCAATTACTAGAGCTCGTGCACGCCAACTAAATTACCAGTACTTTCGTTTCTTGGTAATGATTTTAATGTTCATGAGAATATGATGCTGCCTAAATTGGATACATTTGTTTTGCTTACAAATGAAGGGCCTAGCTTGGAGAAGGATGAACATTGGAGCAAGAACAAGCATGGAGATGATGGCATGCGCAAGGGGAACAAGAACGGAGTTACAAGTGATGATTTCAGGACTTTGAAGCCACCATAATGGGTGCATGAAGCCTTGGACGAAATATACAAGATGCCACTTCATAAATTTCGTCCCGAGGCTATTTTAGGTGCTGCGTCACCTTATTATTGGGCCAGGCCCATGTAATTTCGAAATACATAAGTATAGGCTATTTTTAGAGTCCGTATGTGTGGGGAAACAAGAGATAGGGTTGATTTCGGACCCCTCCACCAAGGGCCACGAAATTCCCCCCCTCTTCCTCCATATATACAGCCCTTAGGGCATCGTTTAGGCTTTGGGTTTTGTTTAGATTAAAAGTTCGCCATAGCTGCAACTTCGCGTACTTCGTTTGAGTTCAACGACCAGACAAAGGCGTCACAGAACCCCACCTTGATCAATAAAGCTTTCATCTTATATTCGCAATATCCAGATTGCAATCTTAGTTTCTTGCTTGTTCTTCGTTTGCTCGCAGGAAACAGACCCTCGTGGTCAGGTTGATCGTGCTCCGGCATGGTCAATAACCTCTCGGAGTTGGTTTAGCGATTGCTAAGGCGCGACGTCCTCGCACGTTCGTAGTCGGATCGTCAAAGTCGACTTCCACCAAAGCGAAATCCACCATCTCATCGAAAGACGGGACACCTTTGCCTCTATCACGTGCTGATGGTCCCTTTAAGGTGTTAGAGAAAATAAATGATAATGCATATAAACTTGAGCTGCCTGCAGATTTTGGGGTTAGTCCCACTTTTAACATTGCAGATTTGAAGCCTTATTTGGGTGAGGAAGATGAACTTCCGTCGAGGACGACTTCATTTCAAGAAGGGGAGGATGATGAGGACATCAATACAATTGTTACACCCACAGCCCCTGCTGCTATACATACTGGACCAATTACTAGAGCTCATGCACGCCAACTAAATTACCAGGTACTTTCGTTTCTTGGTAATGATTCTAATGTTCATGAGAATATGATGCTGCCTAAATTGGATACATTTGTTTTGCTTACAAATGAAGGGCCTAGCTTGGAGAAGGATGAACATTGGAGCAAGAACAAGCATGGAGATGATGGCATGCACAAGGGGAACAAGAACAGAGTTACAAGTGATGATTTTAGGACTTTGAAGCCACCATAATGGGTGCATGAAGCCTTGGACGAAATATACAAGATGCCACTTCATAAATTTCGTCCCGAGGCTATTTTAGGTGCTGCGTCACCTTATTATTGGGCCAGGCCCATGTAATTTCGAAATACATAAGTATAGGCTATTTTTAGAGTCCGTATGTGTGGGGAAACAAGAGATAGGGTTGATTTCGGACCCCTCCACCAAGGGCCACGAAATTCCCCCCTCTTCCTCCATATATACAGCCCTTAGGGCATCGTTTAGACTTTGGATTTTGTTTAGATTAAAAGTTCGCCATAGCTGCAACTTCGCGTACTTCGTTTGTGTTCAACGACCAGACCAAGGCGTCACAGAACCCCACCTTGATCAATAAAGCTTTCATCTTATATTCGCAATATCCAGATTGCAATCTCAGTTTCTTGCTTGTTCTTCGTTTGCTCGCAGGAAACAGACCCTCGTGGTCAGGTTGATCGTGCTCCGGTGTGGTCAATAACCTCTCGGAGTTGGTTTAGCGATTGCTAAGGCGCGACGTCCTCGCACGTTCGTAGTCGGATCGTCAAAGTCGACTGCCACCAAAGCGATATCCGTCATCTCATCGAAAGACGGGACACCTTTGCCTCTATCACCTTCAATGCAGACGGATCGCTTGACGACCTCCAGCCATGGGCAGGCATCCACAAGCCGCCTCACCAGGCTGAAGAAGCTGTTCGGAAGGGCGTCGCCAGGCCACAACGGACTATGAAGCCCTTCATGGCCTGATTGGCCGCCTTATGTAGCTCGGCCATCTGCTTCAGCTGGTCGCTCATCGGCACCGGATGTTCGGCCTCAGCATACTGAGACCAGAACAGCTTCTCCGTCGAGCTTCCGTCCTCGGCATGGTAGAATTGTGTGGCATCGGATACACTGCGGGGCAAATCTGCGAATGCTCCTGAAGTGCTCCGGATTCGGGTAAGTAATCGGTAATTCACCGTTGCATGCTTGCTTTGGATATAGAAAGCCTTACCCGCCGCTATCTTCTTCATCGCGTCGATCTCCTGAAGGGCCTTATGGGCCTCGGCCTTGGCACTCTTCGCGCTCTCACGGGCCGCGGCAAGCTCAGACTCTCTCGTCTTCAAGTCAAGCTCCAACGCCTCGTGCTTCGTCATGAGAGCTTGGAGCTCTTGCTGCACCTCGCCCACCCGAGCCTCGTGCCTCTCTCGCTCGGTGCGCTCCTGGGCCGCCTTTTCTTCGGCCTGGGACAGCACTTGCTTCAGGGTCGCCACCTCGGTCGTGGCCCCTGGCAAACATACAATGATCCTGTCATTTAGCAATCACGTCCTTTTTCTCATCTACAGATGGGGTATCACTTACCCTTGTTCTCCTCGAGCTGCCTCTTAGCAAGGCCGAGCTCCTTCTGGGACCCCTCGAGGGCCTCCTTCAGTACGGCGACCTGCGCAGTTAGTGCGGCGGACGCCAGCAGCGAAGCCTGCACATGCATATTGACATACTTATATTAGACTCCTGCAATATTATTTGATCCTCTGTTCGGCTTTTCTTTGTGAACATCGAACAAAGCATCAGGGGCTACTATCTATGCAGTAACACTTCTACTACATTTTAAAACACTTACCTCGAAGCGTGTTAGAAGGCTAGTACAGGCTTCAGTCAATCCGCTCTTGGCGGACTGAACCTTCTGGATCACCGCACTCATGATAGTGCGGTGCTCCTCCACGATGGAAGCGCCGTGAAGTGCTTCCAACATAGTGTCCGGCGCCTCTGGGTGGATAGAGGTCACCGGCACTGGCGTCTCACCCTCCTTAGAAGGGGACCGCCTGCCCGAGCTCGGATCCGTTGGAGGGTCCGGCACGGTGTTCGGCTGAGGGTCTAACTCGGAGCTCTCGGGGACCCCGTCCCCTCGGCTCGCGGAGTCCGGAAGGTCGCCTTGAGGCGCCTCCGGGACTGTTCCCCCTCGATCTGGTGCCTCTTGAGAAAGCACCTCGGCGTCGACAGCCGGATGAGGGGAGGTGGCGGTCGGGACTAGATCGCTATCCATGTTTGACGAAGCCAGGGAGCCGTCCGAGGATACCTCAATATTGGCTCGGGGCGGCCTGCACAATTGAGTTCGGCGTTAGGGAAAGCAACGCGACAAAGGAATCCTATGGGTTACTTTGGTACCCGAACACTTACGATCTCCCTTGGGCTTGCCCCTGGGCAACCACTCGTCTTCACTTTCGTCAGCGGCGGTAGCGCTGTCCAGAGGGAGCGTCCTTCCCTTCTTGGACCCTTCGGCCTCCCCAGTTGGGGCAGCCTTCCTTTTCTTGTCTTCCCCAGTCGGTGGGGGAGCCTCTTCTTACTCTTCCTCGTCTTCGGGGGAAGAGTGCGCCGCAGAGTCATCGGACGGTGAGTCCGATGATGCCTGGCGTCAGGAACTCTTTCGAGCTCCCTTGGCCTTCTTGGTCTTCTCCGGCACCTTATAGGGGGCCGGAGTCAGCATCTTCGTCAGAAGAGCGTCTGCAGGGCCTTCGGGCAAGGGAGTCGGACAGTCGATCTGTCTGGCCATCTTCTGCCAGTCCTATCAAAATTACAGGAGTTTAGATCCCGCATAGAGCCAATCTATATATATATATATATATATATATATATAACAAATATCCTGTAAGAGGTAAAACAACTTACCGCACTGGCGTGGCTCTTCGCGCTGAATCTGCGATCCTCAGTAATGGGGGGAGGGACCGCGGCGCCCTTGAACAGCACCCTCCAGGCATCTTCATGAGTCGTGTCGAAGAGCCTGTTCAGAGTTCAGTGCTGCGCCGGATTGAACTCCCACAAGGTAAACTCCCGTTGTTGGCACGGGAGTATCCGGCGAACGAGCATAACCTGGACTATGTTGACAAGCTTGAGCTTCTTATCCACCATGTTCTGAATACATGACTGGAGTCCAGTCAGCTCTTTTGAATTGCCCCAGAATAGGCCCTTCTCTTTCCAGGAGGTGAGCCGCATGGGGATGCCAGATCGGAACTCGGGGGCCGCTACCCATGCGGGGTCGCGCGGCTTGGTGATATAGAACCACCCCGATTGCCACCCCTTTATGGTGTCCACGAAGGTGCCCTTGAGACATGTGATGTTGGGCATCTTGGCCACCATGGCGCCTCCGCACTCCGCCTGGCGGCCACTCACTACCTTCGGCTTGACATTGAAGGTCTTCAGCGATAAGCCGAAGTGGGGCTTGATGCGGAGGAAGGCCTCGCACACGACGATGAACGCCGAGATGTTGAGAATGAAGTTCGGGACCAGATCATGGAAATCCATGCTGTAGTAAAACATGAGCCCTCGGACGAAGGGATGGAGAGGGAATCCCAGTCCGCGGAGGAAATGGGTAAGGAATACCACCCTCTCATGGGGCTCGGGGGTGGGGATGAGTTGTCCCTCATCTGGGCGCCGGTGCACGATATCGTCGTGCAGGTATCCGGCTCTCCTTAGTTTCTTGACGTCTCCCTTCGTGACGGAGGAGACCATCCACTTGCCTCCCGCTCCAGACATGGTTGGAGAAGGTTGAGGTGGAAGTGAGAGCTTGGGCGCTAGAGCTCGAGTATGCGGGAGCGGATGAGCAGAGGAGGAAGAAGGCGTGGATAGAAAGGTGAATCCTTATCCCTTTATATGGGCGGACAAAATTAAACGTCCCCACTTGCCTAGTAAAACTTGCTTATCCCCCAATCGCCACAATTGATGGCGCGGTTGGGTTACCCACGCCCGTATTGATGAGAATCCCGTAATAAGGGGACACGATCTCTGCTTTGACAAGACGTGTCGAAAAACTGCCTCGCGTTATGTGCGGGGCTCGCTAAAAGAAACGGTTCGAATAGCCACCGGGCCTGACGTCATGTTGGCAAAACAAGCTAGCGGATTAAATCTGCAAAAACGTTATTCTCTCTGTGATGGAATGTGGAATTTGTTTTGCAGGGTTGGACACTATCCTCATATTCAACTTCTTCTGTAATGTATTCGGAGAAGGAACCCGCCTTGCAATGTCGAAGACAACTGCGCGCTGGACTCATCGTCATTGAAGCCTAGTTCAGGGGCTACTGAGGGAGTCCTGGATTAGGGGGTCTCCGGACATCCGGACTATCTCCATTGCCCAGACTATTAGACTATGAAGATGCAAGATTGAAGACTTCGTCTCGTGTCCGGATGGGACTCTACTTGGCGTGGAAGGCAAGCTAGGAAATACGTATATGGATATCTCCTCATTTGTAACCGACCTTGTGTAACCCTAACCCTCTCCGGTGTATATATAAACTGGAGGGTTTTAGTTCGTAGGACAACAATCACAACATACAATCATACCGTAGGCTAGCTTCTAGGGTTTAGCCTCTCTGTTCTCGTGGTAGATCTACTCTTGTAACACCCATATCTTCAATATTAATCAAGCAGGACGTAGGGTTTTACCTCCATCAAGAGGGCCCGAACTTGGGTAAAACGTCGTGTCCTTTGCCTCCTGTTACCATCCGGCCTAGACGCACAGTTCGGGACCCCCTACCCGATATCCGCCGGTTTTGACACCGACAGGCGATATCGGAATGCTCAAGGGGGGTTTGCTTGCCTGGAAGTGCCGCTGAAAAAGAAGAAGTGTCGTCGACGTAGTCGATCATAGGGGCGGCACCGGTCTCCGGGTCTACCGGAGAGAAGAGGGGAAGAAATAGTAAATACAGAGCAAACAGATGCATCAGTAAGCACGACATGACGATAGGCAGAGCTAGGGTTGTCCTAACGTAGTACTACAGGTTGCAGACAAAGGGGGTAAACATCCGAGGATGAGTTCCTGGCGTTAGACGAATTCCAGACAGATGGAAGAGAGGCGACGGTTCCATGTTCAGCATGCTTGGGGCATGTGACAGGTGAACGGACCACACATTCAGTTTCGTTGGATATTTCTGAGCAACTTTCATATAGAAAACATTTTCATCCGAGTTACGTATTATTTTCTATGATTTATCAAAGATTTAAACATTTTCTAGAATTAAATAAATTAATAGAAAGGTTTATTGCGTCAGCATGACGTCACAGTGACATCAGCAGTCAACAGGATGGCTGACCAGGTCAAACGGACTAGTGGGTCCCACCTGTCATAGATAGTGGACTAATAGAACTTTAAACTTAACTAAACTAAGGCTAATTAGAAGCTGGTCCCCACACGTCAGTGACTGATTAGGTTTCACTAATTAAGTTTATTTTAAAAATGTTTATTAGACTAATTAACACAGGGGCCCACATGTCAGTAGCTGGGGGCTGCCGAGTCAGCACATTGATTGGATCAACCCAGTCAACGGGGTCAGCGGGGCCACTGGGGCCACCAGTGAATGACCCAGAGGGTGGCCCTAGGGTGGCCACGTCAGCATGCCGACGGTCACGCTCCGGCGAGTTGTCTTCGCGGTGGAGGGCTCGGACCTGGCCAGAAACGCACCATAGATGCCCGTTTCGAGCGCGGCTGGGCTCGTTCGGACGCGGGAGGAGCGGCGCATCCAACTGTGGCCTTAGCATGGGCTGGGGTGGGCTGCAACAACGATGGCGTGAGGCAGGGCGGTCGCCGGAGTTTGGCCGCTTTTGGGTTTGGCGCTACGGGCCGGCAAAACGCGCGCGGTTTGCAGCTACAGCTAGCTAGAGATGCGGCACATCTGATGGAGTAAGCAGCAGGGGCGGGGATGGCCGGAGTGGCGCCGGCGACAAGCCGTGGCGGCGGTGGTGTTCGGGTGGAAGTGGATTAGTAGCAGCAGTGTGCAAACGGGCTAGGCAGAGGGGGTAGCGAGGTCCTACGCGCGCGGGCGAGCTAAACAGGGACTGGCGCGGGACCATTTGGTCACCGGAAGCTCGTCTGCGATGAGCTCCCGCGTGATGGGCTCGGGCACGTACGAGACGGCAACTAGGGGCACGTTGGGGCGAGGGGAAGAGAGCGGGGAGGAAGGAGAGGTCACCATGGAGCACAAGGAGGCTCGATGGCGGTTTAGGAGTTGTAGGGGCGGCGCCGAAGACGAAGAAGATCGACGGCAGCCGGGGATGGGGATGAAGGGGATCCGCCACTGCAGCGCCTCCGAGCTCCAGCTGAGGCCACCATTCAAAGGAATTGTCCCCGGTGGAGCTCACCGACAGGGTCAGCGGGCGTGGGGCCACCGGTGGCCGCGACAATGACAGAGGACGGCGGTGACCGCGCTCGGGCGTCAATGGGGAACGAGGGGAAGAGCGAGGAGCGGGAGAAGGGGGCAAGGGGAGTGAGTGGGGCGCAGGGGAGAGGACCGAGGCGTTGGGGTCGGGGTCTTATCCCCTCGCCGGCGACTCCGAGGCGGCGTGAGACGGCGAGCTGGTCCGGCGGCGACGCGCGAGCGCGTGCCCTCGGTCGATTGAACAGGGGGGGGGGTAACAGGACCGGGGAGAGGTTGGTGGGTCGGCCTGCTGGGATGGGCCGAGGC
Organism: Triticum dicoccoides; assembly: GCF_002162155.2. Lineage (NCBI taxonomy): Eukaryota > Viridiplantae > Streptophyta > Magnoliopsida > Poales > Poaceae > Triticum > Triticum dicoccoides. The sequence goes on from NC_041386.1 coordinate 286,671,990, forward strand.
CCATGGGAAGGCCAGGGGCTCTCCCACCCCTTATTCTTTCCTTTTCTTTTTCTTTTTCTTTTCTTTTTCTTTTTCCAGCAGCTTTTGCACTTTAATTTGCCACAAATGACTTTGCAAAAATATCCCACTGGCTAAAACAAATTCAAAGAAGTACTATGCACTGCCACAAAAATGTTGGGAATGTTTTGAATCCCTTTGGATTTGTTCAAAAAGAAAAGGGCATTTTAAAAGGTTGTTTTGGCTCTATTAAAAGCATTAGGCCCATTTAGAGTTGATGATGATGTTGTGTTCCTTAACAGCAAATAGTATTGGATTATTTGCTAAAAGGTGAACATTTTTTCAACAAGTTTTGAGCAACTTCATTTTGCACTTTGAATTTGAATGGAATTCAAAGAAGGAATTTGAAATGAGATATTAACCCAACATGATTATTATTGCAAATCTCAGTAGCTTAGCATCATCATGATGGATTACTGCGGCTCCATTACATAGGGGTGTTACACTCGCCGGGGACGTGAACGTCGTCGAGGTTGCTTCTCTTGTTGGACGTCTCGCCATGATGATGTTTGGCGGATGGTTCCTCCGCCATTGCCCTCCGACGACGACTGTGGGCTTGGAAGATAGAAGTTTCTGGGTTGTCTACATAGGAAATGGAAGCGGCAATGGTGGTTCTCGGAATGGAATGAGGCAGAGATGGAAGAAAACGGGTTATTTCCAGTGCATGGACGGGGATGTGTGGGAGGCAGTTCGTTGGGGACGTGGGTGTAGTGGTCGTGGGCCGCAGTTGCAGTCCATCGTGGCAACCGCCCAGTGGGTGGCACGGGCGGTGGCCTGGAAGAACCAACCATCCACGCCAAGGGTTTTTGACTGGTCGTACTGTGTAGTCTTGTCATGTTGTACTTATCAGCTGCTTATCCCACTTGCACGTCTCAGGGTCTCTGATGATGGCATTTTGCACTGTTTAGGTGATGTATACTTTGTGATGTTTTTTAGTGCAGAGGTTAAGTCTTTTTTTTGCACTGAAGTCTTATACACTGGTTGTTCTCAAAAGTTTTTTCAGTGCCCTGCGAGTTGTTGCTCAAAACTGGGACTAATTTAGGCCTTTATATTTTTTTGTACCCTCTTTTTAGTGTACTTATGGTTTGTGCTATGTGTACTATATATAATTTCATACATCGCAAGATTTTGAAAATTGATGTCACAATGGTGTGACTGGCCTGACCCTTCCTGGTTTTGTAGAACTAATGTCATATGTATGTTCGAACAGATTTTTTGGGATTGAGATTATTTATGACGAAGTTGTTTGTTGAGCTCTAGTCAGATTTTATATAAATAAGAAATTTAGCAGAATTGACAAACAATATCTATTTGAACTTCTTCTTCTCAAAAGTTTTTTCAGTGCCCTGCGAGTTGTTGCTCAAAACTGGGACTAATTTAGGCCTTTATATTTTTTGTACCCTCTTTTTAGTTTACTTATGGTTTGTGCTATGTGTACTAAATGTAATTTCATACATCGCAAAATTTTGAAAATTGATGTCACAATGGTGTGACTGGCCTGACACTTCCTGGTTTTGTAGAACTAATGTCATATGTATGTTCGAACAGATTTTTTGGGATTGATATTATTTACGACGAAGTTGTTTGTTGAGCTCTAGTCAGATTTTATATAAATAAGAAATTTAGCAGAATTGACAAACAATATCTATTTGAACTTCTTGTATTATAGTAGTTGAACTAGTCAGATTTTATATAAAAAGAAATTTAGCAGAATTGACAAACAATATCTATTCGAACTTCTTGCATTTCAGTAGTTGAACTTGAAAGTAATATTTAATTTGCTGGTTTAAATTATGTACATTTAACAGATAGCCTATTAAGTTCTCCGCTTTTTTAAGTTTTGTTGTTTTTGTATCATATTTTTTCTTTTTTTCATCATCCGTGGTGCAAAGCTGAAATTATTTTTATTTTTATTTTTGTATTTAAAATTATTGCCTGCGAATTAGTATTTGAACTTCTCTATTTTTAGTTTTTGAAAAAAATTGTAGTTCATATTTCTTTGTCCTGCACTCTGCTTTATTCAAGTGGCCTTATTGGTGGGGTGTTTGGAAACGACGGAGGATATTGGGCCCTTTTCCGGTCCAAATGGCTCAAGCCGGCGATTTGACTACTAATGGATGTGTTTGTGCTCTGGGTTTAGTCCCACCTAGCTAAGGGAGGGGGCTCTTGAAACACCCACAATGCGGCTATATCTTCACGTGTTGGGGCACGACTTAGAGGCATAGCCGCATGGTAGGCTTGTCGCAAGAGGGGTAATCTTCACACATCCCATGTACTGAATAAGAAAGGGATAAAGAGTTGGCTTACAATAGCCACTTCACAGAATACATAAATAATTCATACAACATGCAAAATACAAACAAAGGTCCGACTACGGAACCAAAATAAAGGAAGACAACCCCAAATACTAGACCCTGATCGTCCCAATTGGGCTCCACTACTGATCAACCGGAAAATACACATAACAACGATCAAGATCTTCATCGAGCTCCCACGTGAGCTCGGTTGCGTCACCTGCACTGGTATCATCGGCACCTGCAACTGTTTGGAAGTATCTATGAGTCACGAGGACTCAACAATCTCACACCCGCCAGATCAAGACTATTTAAGCTTAAGGGTAGGAAAGGGGTAATGGGGTGGAGCTGCAGCAAGCACTAAGCATATATGGTGGCTAATATACGCAAATAAGAGGGAGAAGAGAAACAACGCAGCGGTCGAGAAGCTAGAAGTGATCAAGAACTGATCCTGCAACTACTTACGCACAACCATAACACAAGAACCGTGTTCACTTCCCGGACTCCGCCGGAAAGAGACCATCACGACTATACACATGGTTGATGCATTTTAATTAAGTTAAGTGTCAAGTTCTCTACAACCGGGCATTAACAAATTCCCATCTGCCACATAACCGTGGGCACGGATTTCAAAAGTTTAAACCCTGTAGGGGTGTCCCAACTTATCCCATCACAAGCTCTCACGGTCAACGAAGGATATTCCTTCTCCCGGAAAGACCCGACCAGTCTCGGAATCCCGGTTACAAGACATTTCGACAATGCTAAAACAAGACCAGCAAGACCGCCCAATGTGCCGACAATCCCGATAGGAGCTGCACATATCTCGTTCTCAGGGCAACACCGGATGAGCACTCCGTACAACTAAAACCAGCCCTCAAGTTTCCCTGAGGTGGCGCTGCAAAGGACTCTAGTTTGGACCAACACTTAGAGAAGCACTGGCCCGGGGGGTTAAAATAAAGATGACCCTCGGGTTAGTTACTCCCAAGGGAAAAGTATAGGTTGTTAGGCAAATGTCAAATCAAGGTTGGGCCTTGCTGGAGGAGTCTTATTCAAAGCGAACTGTGAAGGGGTTCCCATAACACCCAACCGTGTAAGGACCGCAAAATCAAGGAACATAACACCGGTATGAAGGAAACTTGGGCGGCCAGAGTGGAACAAAACTCCAGGCATAAGGCCGAGCCTTCCACCCTTTACCAAGTATATAGATGCATTAATTAAATAAGAGATACTGTGATATCCCAACATATCCATGTTCCAACATGGAACAAACTTCAGCTTCACCTGCAACTAGCAATGCTATAAGAGGGGCTGAGCAAAAGCGGTAACATAGCCAAACAATGGATTGCTAGGAAGGTGGGTTAGAGGCTTGACATGGCAATATGGGAGGCATTATATAGCAAGTGGTAGGTAGTGCGACATAGCGATAGAGCGAACAACTAGCAAGCAAAGATAGAAGTGATTTCGAGGGTATTGTCATCTTGCCTGAGATCCCACAAGTAAGAAGAACGATTCCATGAAGAAGACAAACGGACATAGTCGAAAGGGTCCTCACAAACGCGATGTTATCGGAACTAACCCAAAGAAGCAACACCGGAAAGAAGCAAACAACATAGTAAACAACCATCACATAAACATAGCATGATGCACAACCAAGTATGATGCATGTTCGATTTAAAGAGGCACGACATGGCAAGGTGCACAAACAATACTACAAATTAAGTGGAGCTCAATATGCAACGAGTTGCATATTGACGAAACACCGCATGACTTATTTAGTCTCTCTCGGTTATGTACCCAACAATATTACATGTTCTTAAACATGCAAAGGGGTGAAGCAAATGAAAACTACCTATCTAGGCAAGTTTAAATGAGGCCGGAATAACAAGCAACAAGTCCGGAAAAATCCTCATGAGCATATATTAGGTTTGGTACTGTTTTGTCCAAAAGCATATTTTAGAGTTGTTTAACATGCAAAGTAGTGCTACCATGTTAAACTAGGCATTTTTCTACCCCATTTACATATAAAGGTTATTACAATCTAAGCTACGGTTATTTAATTATGAAATAAACCATTTTAACAACTTATTTATAATCAAACAACATTTTAAACATTTCAAATATGCATGAAAGTTGGATATTGAGAAACTAGATGAAATTCTAGTCATTTTACATATATAATTCATTTACAAATGATGCATGGTTAATTAGTTATTATATGCATGATTTAGAGGGGATTTTCTGTAAAACTGTAAACTCCGGATAATTGCTAAAAACATAGGCTAAAAAGGTATGGGCTGTAACAGGGGGGCGGCTGGGCGCTCACCAAGGGCCAAGGCCCAGTCGGTGCAGCCGGTCGGCTGAGGGGATGCGGGCAGGCCTTGGCGCGCCCTTGGGCTAGAAGGCTCGGTGAGGAGGAGGCGGCCCAGGGGATGGAGTTGACCGGTCCACTGGCGCTGGGACGGGGTCAAAACAGGTGAGCGAGGCAGCGGTTGTGGACGCGACCCTCTGTTCGACAGGAAGCAGAGCCTCGGCGGCGTAGAACTTGCGGTGGAGGCCGGCGGGCGTTGGTCCAGCGAGGAACTCCGGCGATGGGTGGCTGATCCGGGCGATGGCGCGGCGTCGCGGGCGCGAGGGTGTCCCTCCCTGGAATGAGGCGGATGGGACGGGAACCTTCAGGAGCTCCATGGGCGGCAGGCTCCTGCAAAAACGGCGGCGAGAGGGTGCGGCGGCTGCTGCTGTTGCTGGCATCATGGAAGAACTTCGGCGAGGTTTGATGAGGAGGTTCGGGCGTGAGGAGAAGACTAGGACGGCGGGGAAGAGGCTGGGACGGAGCGGGACGCAGCCGCCAGTAGCGGGACTTGCAGCAGCAGCGGCGGGGCATGGCAGCACGGACTTGGCGGCGGCAAACGAGCGCGAGGCAAAGGAGGCAGGCATGGCGCCACGCTTTGTTGAAGCATGGGAACGAGCGGGCGACGTGTGCTCCAGCGAGGAGAAGGAGGGCGCCATGGTCTACTGCAGCTCCTGCGTGAAGAACATAGGGAAAGGGAGAGAGTTTAGCAACGGGAGAGAGAGGGATGACGAGGGGGAGGCTAGGGACAGTGAGGCTTGGCCTGGTCGTGGTCGTGGCCGCCGGAGGGCACGTTGGATCGGCAGGACCGGTGAGCTCGAGGGGGCGAGAGGTTTGCGGGGCCTCTGCTTGCGAGAGGATGGGAGCGAGGCCTCGGGCGTGAACAACGCCGGGGATGGGGATGGCGCGGGCATGGCAAGAGATGGCCGGATCCGCGGGCGCGTCCAGAGTCAGTGAGGGAGGTGGAGGGATTTGGTTGGCTGATGGATGAATTCGAGGAGAGGTGGAGGATTGGCTGCCGGATCAGGATGGATCCCGAGGAAGATGCGGCGGGTGGCGGCGTGAAGGGACAAACCTCCTAATTTCTAGGGTTTGACCAAATTAGGTATGGCTTGGTCTATATATATAGCGAAAGGAGGGAGTTTTGGATCGTCTGATCGAGATCGGATGGTTCCAGGTCATAGGAGTAGTCAAATGAAGAAACGGAAGATGCAGGAGGTTGTTCGGGGTTGATCCGGATTTGTTGGTAATGACAGAGCGGGTCGGGTTCGGGACAACTCTCGGACGCGTGCGAGGGGGTCCGAGAACTGTGCGGAGAGGGGGTTATGACAAAAGGCCACGGAGGCAGGGTTTGATGGGCTGGTTTAGAGTGGAAATAGGCTGTGAAGAGAGGCCTTGGGGTGAGAGGGGAGAAGAGAAGGAGAGGCCCGGAGGCAGTTTCGGGGACCGAAACCATCCGACGTATGACCGGCTATAATGCCGCTATAGTTATCCGTTGGCGTGTCAAACGCACTCTGAATGCGATGAAACTTGGCAGACGGTCTACCTACAACATAACAAGACCGCACGCCAAATCTCATCCCATTCCAAGAACATTTTCCGGCCACTTAAAAAAAATACTATTCCAGACGTGCCGCGGGCGCGTGCCAGTGTGTATCGGCTCAGAACGGACAACGGAGAGAACGGGGAGACCCATACGGATGCAAGTTTTGAAAACATGATGATGCAATGCACATGATGACATGGCAAGATGCAACACGCAAGCGGATGACAAGGCAACAACAACGAATAACTGGAAGACACCTGGCGCATCGGACTCTGGGCGTTACAACACTCCACCACTACAAGAGGATCTCGTCCCGAGATCTAGGATGGCACCAGAGAGAAAACGGAAGAGGAAGAGGTAAAACAAAGTTGCTTCCTTGACAAACGAGTGAAACCAATGAACCTTGCGAGGTTGAACAAATTGAAAGAGAGAATACAACGAAGATGTACAAAGTTGAAAACACTCCGTTAGAAAAGAGGAACAAGGCACATTACGAGAACTTGTAGGTTGAAAGACATAAGAAAAAGGGTGCAATGGATAAGAAGTACATGCATGCACTCCGGTAGAAATGAGATGAACAAGGAACGATAAAGATCAATTACAACAACACTCCGATAGAAAAGAGAAGGAAAACTTGATAAGTCGAAAAGAGCTTGAAAAGAGGACACAACACCTCGATTAAGTTGATAAGCAAGGAAAGAACATGATCTTTGATAAGAGATGATGGGACGAAGAGAGCAACACCACAATGCCCCCGGAAGAAAGAATATAAGATAGATCATTGGAATAACAAAATGAAGAAGAAAATGCTAGCTTCTGCCACAATTGAGCTTGGAAAGCACCCTTCCAAGAAAGTTATAGGGAGTTGTTGGAAAACCGACAATGAAACGAAAAAGCTTGTAGTGGGCTTATAGAAACATCTCAACATTATGAGGTGACAAACGGCTAGTAAAGGAAGCCATTGATTTGAGTGAGAGCACCAAGGCAATGAAAAACTTCTTTCACCAAGAGGCTAGGAGAAAAAACTTGGATCAAAGATAAGCACCACAATAACAACATTCCTTAGGGAAGGCTGTAGGTGAAATATAACACAAGACAATTCCAACAAAGAGATTGATTGCTGCAAAGGATCTCATGAACGAATTGAAAATGATGGGTTTAAAATATGTCATTTCGGCCAACTTGTGAATCATGAAACATGAAGGGAGCTGTCAAAATGACATAACACCACCTCAAAAGATAAGATAGAAAGAATTGCACTTTGGAATGCAAGATGAAGAATGCTTGAACTCCTCAAAACAAGACATGTGTTGAACACCATGTTTATTTGAGAGTATAGCTTGGTGGATCTTAACTTCGAGAGAAATCTTGAGGACAATTGAATAATGAAAGGAATCCTTGACGAACCACCATGTAGAGCCTCCATGAAGAACTCCAGTAATAAAAGGATGATAAAAAGAAAGAGAAGTTGAAAACACAAGGTGAAGCCTTGCAATGGTTTAGATGGATCTTCATGATGATGAGAGCTTGGAACTCTGGGAAAAGAAAAGTTGAAACAATTGAAACCGAGAATTTATTCATCATGAACAAACTCCGAAGGAAGGAATTAATCACTTGGGTGAAACAAGAATAAGAATTATACTATGCTTATCCTTCACCAATTTAAATTTGATAACAAGCAATGGATTTGGCATACTACTTATACTCCTAGAAAGGATTAAAGAGAGGTATATCGCAAACTTGAGAAGGTCTTCAACGCACCACCGGTAGGATTTGGAAACAACGAATGAATTGATACAATAACAATGGAAGAGAATTCTTGAACAAACCACCATAAGAATTTAAAATGAAAGTAGCAAAGGCACAATTCACCGGGAAGAATTGGAAAAATGAAAGAAGATACTTGAGGGGATTTGGATCCAAGAGAAACAAGATATCATGAACTGATTAGAGGATATCTGAGCGATGCACCAGTAAGATTTGGAGAACGAGAGATGAAAGCTGAGAATGAGTAATTTTTGAAAAGATGGCCTTCGGAGGAAAGAAATGCAAACAACTCATGAAATGCTCCGGATGGGTGAAAAGAATTCTCAAAATCGAAAACAATTATGAGAGGATGGCTGTAACGCCCTCGATGCGGCTATATCTCCCACATGTCGAAGCACGACTTAGAGGCATAACCGCATTGAAAGCAATGTCGCAAGTGAGGTAATCTTCACAACATCCCATGTAAATAAATAAAGGGGAAAGGATACATAGTTGGCTTACACTCGCCACGTCACACAAATAAATAAATAACATTACATGCATCCAAATACACTCAAGGTCCGACTACAGAACCAAAATGAAGATAAACCCCAAATGCAACATAGTCCCCGATCGCCCCAACTGGGCACCACTACTGATCATCTGGGAAAGACACGTAGTAACGATGAGAATCTTCATCGAACTCCCACTTGAGCTCGGTCATATCATCTGGAGCGGTATCATCGGTCCCTGCATCTGGTTTTGGAAGTAATCTGTGAGTCACGGGGACTTAGCAATCTCGCACCCTCGCGATCAAGACTATTTAAGCTTATAGGTAAGGTAAAGGTATGATGTGGAGCTGCAGCAAGCGACTAGCATGTATGGTGGCTAACATACGCAAATGAGAGCGAGAAGAGAAGGCAAAAGCACGGTCGAACAACTATGATCAAGAAGTGATCCTAGAACAACCTACGTCAAGCATTACTCCAACACCATGTTCGCTTCCCGGACTCCGCCGAGAAGAGACCTTCACGGTTACACACGCGGTTGGTGCATTTTAATTAAGTTAAGTTTCAGGTTATCTACAACCGGACATTAACAAATTCCCATCTGCCCAAAACCGCGGGCACGGCTTTCAAAAGTTCAAATCCCTGCAGGGAGTCCCAACTTAGCCCATCACAAGATCTCACGGTCAACGAAGGATATTCCTTCTCCCAAGACAATCCGATCAGACTCGGCATCCCGGTTACAAGTCATCCCCGACAATGGTAAAACAAGTCCAGCAACACCGCCCGAATGTGCCGACAAATCCCGATAGGAGCTGCATATATCTCGTTCTCAGGGCACACTCAGATGAGACATCCTGCGAGTAAAACCAACCCTCAAGTTGCCCCGAGGTGGCCCCGCAGTCTACTCGGTCGGACTGACACTCAGAGGAGCACTGGCCTAGGGGGGTTTAATAAAGGATGACCCTTGGGCTCCGGAAACCCAAGGGAAAAAGAGGCTAGGTGGCAAATGGTAAAACCAAGGTTGGGCATTGCTGGAGGAGTTTTATTCAAGGCGAACTGTCAAGGGGTTCCCATTATAACCCAACCGTGTAAGGAACGCAAAATCCGGGAACATAACACCGATATGACGGAAACTAGGGCGACAAGAGTGGAACAAAACACCGAGCCTTCCACCCTTTACCAAGTATATAGGTGCATTAATATAAACAAGATAATATGGTGATATCCCAACAATAAACATGTTCCAACAAGGAACGATATCCAATCTTCACCTTCAACTAGCAATCCTATAAGAGGCGCTGGGCAAAGCGGTAACATAGCCAAACAACGGTTTGCTAGGACAAGGTGGGTTAGAGGTTTGACACGGCAATGTGGGAGGCATGATAAGCAAGTGGTAGGTATCGTAGCATAGGCATAGCAAAAGAGCGAGCATCTAGCAAGCAAAGATAGAAGTGATTTTGAGGGTATGGTCATCTTGCCTGCAAAGTTCTCAGAGTTGCCTTGATCCTCGAAAGCGTACTCAACGGGCTCCTCGTTCACGTACTCGTCTCCCGGCTCTACCGAAGCAAGAACAACAAGCAAAAAAGGACCACAATCAACCATGTGCAATGCTCAAGCAACATGATGCAAAACATGGTATGATATGCGGGATGCGATATGTGATGCATATGCATGATTTGGAAAGGAATGGTTGAACCTGGCCTCAACATGGAAATCCAAGAGTGCCACTATAAAGGGGAGGTGATTTCGGTCAAAATCGATATAAAGATCACCAGAATCGGATGCACGGTTTGGAAATGGCAAGCAAAACAAATATGGCACCGGTCTGCGATAAACAACAAGTAGCCTTCTAAATGCATCAAGATAAATAAGCTACTGCACTCAAACATGACAACAAAATATATGGCAGGGATCCACTCATGATGATTGACAAAGGATGAACACTGAGCTACGGCTAATTCACTCATTAACAGGTTCAAACAAGCATGTCAAAAGTGCAAAAGATAACAGGTTACCGACTTAGTGGAATTAACAGCAGGTCAGGAATTTATCATCAGGAAGCAATGTTTAGAGCACCATAACTACATGCTACAGGAACATATCATGGCAAAGCAAGGCATGGCATGAATCTACTCAAATCATATAACAAAAGTTCCTTAGTGACCATGAGCCAAAAGGGATCAGAAAATACAATTGGAAGCATGTGAACATAGCAAAAACATAAACAGATTCAGACTTAGTGAAAAACTGGAGCATGGCAAAATAGATAACGAGTAGGCATGTTTACAAGCTCGATGCACTCACTACAAAGCATGGCATGATAATCTAAGCATACACCCATCAAGTAGACATGGCATAGAAGCTAAACATCGCAAGAACAACAACATAGCATGCACAACAACAACATCCTCGGCAAAATTGCTAAACATGTTAACAATCTGCCAAGAACATTTTATAGCAAAAGTAGAGCTCGATTGACTCAAGCTAGGGTGCTCCATAATTGCAAACAAAGACATGGATGGATAGAGCTCAACAAGTTGGTAATCAGAGCCTTTCCCGACCTTAGGAGCCCCCTGCTTGATCGAATCGTTGGCGTTGTTGAGTCTAGAAAAATGTTTTGAGTCATTTAGGATTATATATATCGAAGAGTTAGGAATTCTTATACTCCTCAGTCCCTTCGTCGCTCTGGTGAGGCATCTTGACGTAGATTTTTGACTCTTCTCTTCACAAATTTCACAAAAAAGTTAGGATCACGCGGGTATCTTGGAATCGTTCCGATGGTTTTGTGACGAGAACATTGTTCTTGGTGCCTCCTGACATTTAGGGGTTGTGGCAGTGTCCCGGGGAGTTGAGCTCCGAGGTGTTGTCGTCACAATTTTATCGTTGAGATTCTGGAATACCTTAGTTTCGCCGACATCGAAAATCTCTTTTATGCAGTTGTTGGTGAGATAACCTCGACGCCACCCAGTACTGGGGCGGGAGTTCGGGAGTATTGCCATAACTCGTACAACGGATGCTTTTCGAAGGTTGAGGTAAATGATTTCCGAAGGTTTCCTGGTTATGTGTTGCAGGATGGATACAACAGGATGTAGGATTTGCTAGCTTTGGGTGAGATATTATGCTTCCCCTGTATCCCCAACACCTGATTGCATAACCAGAAAGGTTCGGGAGTTTCATAGGTGGGAATTCTTGTAGCTCTAGTACTTCTTCCGCGGATATTTGGTTTGTGATTGGGTAATCCTCACCAAGTATTTGTTCTTGTCCGTACCTTCTTGTTTTATTCTCCTACCTCTATCTAAGTGGCTTCTCAATTTATGGAAATGTGACCATTTCAATTGGAATGCATTCGTTCATTTTGTTCAGATGTGAAGACTATATGTGCAATTTCGATCCATTTGATTCAGCTTAAATATTTGTCTGTCAAGATGCTAATGGATGTCACCCTCTTCAGAATGGCTCCTGCTAAGGGTCAGAATCAGAATCAGGATCCGCCACCACCACCTTCACCTCCGGAGGCATGGCAAGCTGTGATGGCCACTACCAATGAAAACACACAGCTGATCATGCCAATTCTGCAAGAGCGCAACCAAGGGAATTATGGCCATGGCAACAATCAGAATCAGTTTGCTACACTCAACTAGTTCCTTGCTAACCAGCCAAAGACCTTCAGCAACTGTGTCGAGGCCTCAGACGCTGATGATTGGCTCGTGGATATACGCAAGCATTTCGAGTGCAGTAACGTCAGGCATGAGGACTGTCAAGTTTGCCTCCTTCCAACTCAAAGACCATGCTGCAGAATGGTTTCTGTAATACAAAGATTCTAGAGGAGGCCGTGTGATTACCTGGGATGAATTCCATCAAGACTTCAAAGCTCATCACATTCCTTAGAGTGTTATTGAAAGCAAGCATGAGGAATTCCACAACTTGAAGCAAGGCAGCTTGTCTGTTTACCAGTATAACATTCTATTCCAGAGGCTCGCTCGTTTCGCCAAGCAAGACATCCCTGACGAGAAGAGCACGATTTACCAGTTCACGGGTGGCCTCAGAGAAGATCTCCAACTACCTCTCGTCCTTTTTGAGCCTAAGAAGTACGATGAGTTTTACAATATGGCAATGAAGCAAGAGACTGCTCAGCTAAAGTGCGATGCTTCCAAGAAGCGAGTCAGAGATGCAACTCCTTCTTCCTCAACTCAAGTGGCTTCTAAGCAGCAAAAGTATTAGCTGCCTCCTCCTCCGTTCCGTCAGCCATATCAGCAGAAGAGCAAAGGTGGCAATGAATCTTCCCACCCACCCAACCCTGGCTTTCAGAACGAGACTTTGTCTCAAGCTCCAAGATCAAGTGCTCCGTATCACCGTCCGCTCTCGGAGGTCACGTGCAACAAGTGTCAGCAGGAGGGTCACTATGCCAAAAATGCTTCAATCAGAGGTGTATTCCTCCTCCTCCTCTTGTGAGATCTACCAGTACCGCAGTGGTCAAGCATAACCCCAAGTACGCCAAGGTCAACTTGTTGAACGCAGCTTAGGCAGAGGACTCGTCAGAGTTGCCTTGAAAGTTCTCAGAGTTGCCTTGATCCTCGAAAGTGTACTCAACGGGCTCCTCGTTCACGTACCCGTCTCCTGGCTCTACCCAAGCAAGAACAACAAGCAAAAAGGAACACAATCAACCACGTGCAATGCTCAAGCAACATGATGCAAAACATGGTATGATATGCGGGATGTGATATGTGATGCATACGCATGATTTGGAAAGGAATGATGGAACCTGGCCTCAACTTGGAAATCCAAGAGTGCCACCGGAAAGGGGAGGTGATTTCGGTCGAAATCGATATAAAGATCACCGGAATCGGATGCACGGTTTGGAAATGTCAAGCAAAACAAATATGGCACCGGTCTGCGATAAACAGCAAGTAGCCTTCTAAATGCATCATGATAAATAAGCTAATCCACTCAAACATGACAACAAAATACATGGCAGGGATCCACTCATGATGCTTGACAAAAGATGAACACTGAGCTATGACTAATTCACTCATTAACAGCTTCAAACAAGCATAGCAAAAGTGCAAAAGATAACAGGTTACAGACTTGGTGAAATTAACGGCAAGTCAGGAATTTATCATCAGGAAGCAATGTTTAGAGCACGATAACTACATGCTACAGGAACATATCATGGCAAAGAAAGGCATGTCATGAAGCTAGCCAAAGCATCTAACAAAAGTCCCTTAGTGACAATGAGCCAAAAGGGATCAGAAAATACAATTGCAAGCAGGTGAACATAGCAAAAAAACATAAACAGATTCAGACTTGGTGAAAAACTGGAGCATGGCAAAACAGATAACGAGTAGGCATGTTTACGAGCTCGATGCACTCACTACAAAGCATGGCATGATAATCTAAGCATACACCCATCAAGTAGACATGGCATAGAGGCTAAACATCGCAAGAACAACAACATAGCATGCACAACAACAACATCCTCCGCAAAATTGCTAAACATGTTAACAATCTACCAGGAACATTTTATAGCAAAAGTAGAGCTCGATTGACTCAAGCTAGGGTGCTCCATAATTGCAAACAAAGACATGTATGGATAGAGCTCAACATTATCTACAAAACATCCTTACTGATCATGCTCAAGAGAGGCACGGATCACTAGGAAACAACAGGAACATATGGCATAAAAATAATGACAGGGCAAGGACTTTGTGAAATTCTAACTCCCTGAAATCAGCATCATTGAGTAAGCTACTTTGCATGCTTGTGCTAGTCACCACATAGATCACAAAAATACATGGCATACACCTCTGTAAAGATGGCATGACATTCTTAAAAACACATGTAGAGCTCAGGATCATATCATGCACACATTAATCATGGCAAAAATGACAAAAGTGCATTTGCTGAAACAGATCTGAAACTATCATCACATAGGCCTCTTCCAACGACATTTCGGGCATCAAGATGAGCTCACATGAAAATGATACAATGGGATGAAATGATGTATTCATCGAGGCGAACATTTTTATATGCTACACGCACGAATCGGAGCCACGATGAGGAAGTTATGATGCGTCAAAGTATGCAAAAAGTTAGGGTTTCGGGACGAAAAAGTCAACCAAGTTTTGGATCTAGATCTGGAGTTGCTGTAGCTTCACGTGAAGCGAGGTTCACCGGAGAAAGGGTCACCGGAGTGAGGGGGGAGTGGATCCGGCCGTCCCGTGTCGCGGGAGTTCCGGCGTTGAGGTGGCCGGCGCCGAAGAGAGAGGAGGGCGCGACCGGCGCTGATCTGCTCCTCTGGCGGCGGGCGCAGGGGCCCAGTGACTGGCTCGGGCGGCGCGAGGCCGGGTGGCATCCGGCACGGCGGAAGGCGGCGGCTGGCCGGGCGGTGGCGGCTGAGGGTGGCGGAGCTCCCAAGCGCGGGCGGCGCGGTCTCGTCGGGCGGAGGCGCGGGCGGTTCGGGCCCCGCGGGCCGGATCTGGCCCGCGCGGTGGGAACGGCGGCGGCGCGACACTTGGCAGCCTTCGGCTGGATGTGGCGGGGATGTCCGGCCGGAAACAGACACGTCCGGCGCGGCGCGTGGAAAAATCTAGGGTTAGGGGGGAGAGGAGACCCGGGATTTTCGGGGAGATGCCTATTTATAGAGGTAGGAGGAGCTAGGAAGCTCCAAATGAGGTGCAGTTTTCGGCCATGCGATCATGATCGAACGATCTAGATGATGGAGGAGGTTTAGGTGGGTTTTGGGCCACTTTGGAGGGGTGTTGGGCTGCAACACACACGAGGCCTTTTCGGTCCCTCGGTTAACCGTTGGAGTATCAAACAAAGTCCAAACGGCACGAAACTTGATAGGCGGTCTACCGGTAGTAAACGTAGGCCGCAAGACAAGTATCAGTCCAATCCGAAAACGTTTAACACCCGCACACGAAAAGAGGTAGAAAGGGACACCAGAGGACATAGGAGCGCCGGAATGCAAAACGGACAACGGGGAAAATGCTCGAATGCATGAGACAAACACGTATACAAATGCAATGCACAAGATGACATGATATGAGATGCATGACAAAGACAAAACACACGGAGACAAAAACCCAACAACGAGGAAATAAAATAACTTAGTGCCGGAAACGGCAAGAGTTGGAGTACAAATAAGGTAAATTACATCCGGGGTGTTACAACACTCCACCACTACAATAGGAACTCGTCCCGAGATCTAGGACTGGAAAAACTCCGGGTACTCCGAACGAAGGTGATCCTCGCGTTCCCAGGTGGCTTCATGGTCGGAATGATGTGACCACTTTACTTTGAGGAATTTGATAGACTTGTTGCGAGTCTTGCGCTCAGTTTCTTCAAGAATAGCGACTGGGTGCTCACGATAAGACAGGTCTTCTTGGAGATCAATGTCTTCGAAGTTGACGGTGCGGTCAGGGGTCTTCAAGCACTTGCGGAGTTGAGAGAAATGAAACACATCGTGCACGTTTGCAAAGTTGGAGGGAAGCTCAAGTTGATAGGCGAGATCCCCTCTCTTGTTAACGATCTTGAAAGGACCCACGTATCTAGGGGAAAGCTTGCCTTTGATACCGAAGCGACGAATACCTTTCATTTCAGAGACGCGGAGGTAGACATGGTCTCCGATCTCGAAAGCCAATTCACGATGTTTGCTATCATAGTAGCTCTTCTGACGCGATTGCGCGGCTTTGAGATTATCACGAATGACTTTGCACATCTCTTCTGCCTCTATGATCAAGTCATTGCCAAGAAGTTGACGTTCACCAGTCTCTGACCAGTTAAGAGGAGTACGACACTTCCATAGAGAATTTCAAATGGGGCCTTGCCCGAACTCGCTTGGAAGTTGTTGTTGTAGGAGAACTAGGCATATGGCAGACAATCTTCCCACTTCATACCGAAAGACATGACGCAAGCCCCAAGCATATCTTCAAGAATTTTATTTACTCGCTCGACTTGGCCACTAGTTTGAGGATGAAAGCTGTGCTGAAACGGATGTTGGTGCCCATGGCCTTCTGAAAAGAATCCCAAAACTTGGAGGTGAAGATGCTGCCACGATCTGAAGAAATCAACTGCGGAATGCCGTGCAGAGAGACAATCCGGGAGGTATATAGCTCTGCCAATTGAGCTGCTATGATGGATTCTTTGATAGGAAAGAAATGAGCCACTTTAGTGAGTTTGTCGATAACGAAGATATCATCATTGCCACGCTTGGACTTTGGAAATCCAGTCACGAAGTCCATCTCAATGTGGTCAAACTTCCATTCTGGAATGGCAAGAGGTTGGAGGAGATCAGCTGGTCGTTGGTGTTCTGCCTTCACTCTTCTGCAGACATCACATTCATTCATGAACTGAGCAATCTCGCGCTTCATGCGAGTCCACCAATAAGACTGCTTGAGATCATGGTACATCTTTGTACTTCCAGGGTGGATAGAGAGGAGTGAATTGTGAGCCTCGTTCATAATGACTTTACGAAGCTCACCTTTAGGAACAACAATGCGATCCTCGAAGAATAGAGTATCCTTGTTATCAAGGTGATAGCACTTGTACTTGGGTTGACTCTTGGCAATCCCAATCTTCACCTTCTTCACCATAGCATCAAGAAGTTGAGCCTCGCGAATCTGATCTTCCAACGTAGGAGAGACTTGGAGGTTGGCCAGAAATCCTTGAGGAACAAATTGCAGATTGAGTTTGCGGAAAGCTTCACAAAGCTCGGGTTGGTAAGGCTTGAGAATCAAACTGTTGCAGTAAGCCTTCCTGCTCAATGCGTCAGCAATTACATTGGCCTTTCCTGGAGTATATTCGATACTCAGATTATACTCTTTAATCATTTCGACCCAACGAGTCTGCCTGAGGTTGAGATTAGGCTGAGTGAAGATGTACTTGAGACTCTTGTGGTCAGTGAAGATGTCCACTTTTCTTCCCAATAAAGAGATGTATCCAAGTTAAAAGAGCATGCACAACTGTCGCCAACTCGAGGTCATGAGTGGGGTAGTTCTTTTCGTTGGGCTTCAACTGGCGAGAGGTATAGGCCACAACTTTCTTCTCTTGCATCAACACTACACCAAGACCTTGAAGAGAAGCATCACATCAGACCTCAAACAGTTTGGATTCATCAAGAGGAGTCAGAACTGGAGCAGTGACTAACTTCTCTTTCAGGGTGTTGAAAGCGATGTCACATTCAGGAGACCAAATGTACTTCACGTGCTTCTGGAGAAGGTTGTAAAGAGGCTTCGCGATCTTAGAGAAGTTCTCAACGAACCTTCGACAATAGCTTGCGAGCCCAAGGAAGTTGCGGAGTTGCTTCACGTTCTGAGGTGGTTCCCAATTCACAATTGCAGACACCTTCTCAGGATTCACCGCTATGCCCATGGCAGAAATGATATGCCCAAGGTAGCGAACCTCATCGAGCCAAAACTCGCACTTTGAAAACTTCGCATAGGACTGATGTTCTCTGAGTTTATCCAAAACCAAACGCAAGTGCTTGGCATGATCCCCCTTGTTCTTGGAAAAGACCAAAATGTCATCGAGGTAGACCAAGACGAAGTCATTTGTGTAGGCGTTGAAGATGAAATTCATCATGCGAGAGAATGTTGGAGGAGCGTTGACGAGGCCAAAAGACATGACAGTGTATTCATATGAACCATAGCTTGTTCTGAATGCTATCTTAGGGATATCTTCTTCATGAATGCGAATCTGATGATAGCCCATACGGAGATCAAGCTTGGAGAAAACTTGAGCACCTTTGAGTTGTTCAAACAGCTCGTTGATGTTGGGAAGTGGGTACTTGTTCTTTATAGTCTTCTTGTTCAATGGACGGTAGTCGACACAGAGTCGGTCCTTCCATCCTTCTTCTTCACAAAAAGAACTCCACAACCCCACGGAGAAGAACTTGGTCGGATGAGACCCATTCGCTCTTGAATATCGAGTTGCTTCTTCAGCTCCTTCAACTCTTCAGGTCCAAGCTTGTAAGGATGTTTGCAAACAGGTTCCGTGCCAGGCTCAAGATCGATGACGAAATAATTCAACTGGCCGGTGCGGAGGCATTCCTGGAAGCTCTTCTGGAAAGACGTCTTGATATTCGCAAACGACTGAAATTTGAGAGATGGCATCCAACTCACCCTTCTCATTGAGAGAAAATAGTCGAATGGTATCATCCCTTGCGGCAAAGACAATTGCATCCTCAGACGAATGAGTCAATTGAATCTGCCTGGTAGCACAATCCAGGTGAGCCTTGTTCTTAGAAAGCCAATCCATTCCAAGAATAAGATCATTATCCGAGTTACCAAGGACCACTAGAGAGGACAAAAACTTGTAGTCACCCAACGTGATAGAGACATCGGGAGCAACCAAACTAGAAGTCAAAAGCTTGCCAGGAGAAACAACTTGCATGACTTTGGGCATAACCTCAGTATCAACATTGTGCTTCGATGCAAATGGGAATGATAAGAAAGAATGCGATGCACCAGTGTCAAAAAGTACTTTTGCAGGAACATCGTTAACAGGAAGGTTACCCATAATGACATCTGACGAGTCCTCTGCCTGAGCTGCGTTCAACAAGTTGACCTTGGCGTACTTGGGGTTATGCTTGACCACTGCGGTACTGGCAGATCTCATAGGAGGAGGAGGAAGACGCCTCTGATTGACGCATTTGTTGGCATAGTGACCCTTCTGCTGACACTTGTTGCACGTGACCTCTGAGAGCGGACGGTGATACGGAGCACTTGATCTTGGAGCTTGAGATGAAGTCTTGTTCTGAAAGCCAGGGTTGGGTGGGTGGGAAGATCCATTGCCACCTTTGCTCTTCTGCTGATAAGGCTGAGAGAATGGAGGAGGAGGCAGCCAATACTTTTGCTGCTTAGAAGCCACTTGAGTTGAGGAAGAAGGAGTTGCATCTCTGACTCGCTTCTTGGAAGCATCACACTTTAGCTGAGCAGTCTCTTGCTTCATTGCCATATTGTAAAACTCATCATACTTCTTAGGCTCAAAAAGGAAGAGAGCTAGTTGGAGATCTTCTCTAAGGCCACCCCTGAACTGGTAAATCATGCTCTTCTCGTCAGGGACGTCTTGCTTGGCGGAACGAGTGAGCCTCTAGAACAGAATGTTATACTGGTAAACAGGCAAGCTGCCTTGCTTCAAGTTGCGGAATTCCTCACGCTTGCTTTCAACAACACTCTGCGGAATGTGATGAGCTTTGAAGTCTTGACAGAATTCATCCCAGGTAATCACATGGCCTCCTCTAGAATCTTTGTATTGCTGAAACCATTCTGCAGCTTGGTCATTGAGTTGGAAGGAGGCAAACTTGACAAAGTCCTCAGGCCTGACGTTACTGCACTCGAAATGCTTGCATATATCCATGAGCCAATCATCAGCGTCTGAGGCCTTGACACAGTGGCTGAAGGTCTTTGGCTGGTTAGCAAGGAACTAGTTGAGTGTAGCAAACTAATTCTGATTGTTGCCATGGCCATGATTCCCTTGGTTGCGCTCTTGCAGAATTTGCATGATCAACTGCGTGTTTGCATTGTTAGCAGCCATCACAGCTTGCCATGCCTCTGGAGGTGGAGGTGGAGGTGGCGGATCCTGATTCTGACTCTGACCCTTAGCAGGAGCCATCCTGAAGAGGGTGACATCCATTAGCATCTTGACAGACAAATATTTAAGCTGAATCAAATGGATCGAAATTGCACATATAGTCTTCACATCCGAACAAAATGAACTAATGCATTCCAATTGAAATGGTCACATTTCCATAAATTGAGAAGCCACTTAGATAGAGGTAGAAGAATAAAACAACAAGGTACGGACAAGAACAAATACTTGGTGAGGATTACCCAATCACAAACCAAATATCCGCGGAAGAAGTACTAGAGCTACAAGAATTCCCACCTATGAAACTCCCGAACCTTTCCGGTTATGCAATCGGGTGTTGGGGATATAGGGGAAGCATAATATCTCACCCAAAGCTAGCAAATCCTACATCCAGCTGTATCCATCCTTCAACACATAACCAGGAAACCTTCGGAAATCATTTACCTCAACCTTCGAAAAGCATCCGTTATACGAGTTATGGCAATACTCCCGAACTCCCGCCCCAGTACTTGGTGGCGTCGAGGTTATCTCACCAACAACAGCATAAAAGAGATTTTCGATGTCGGCGAAACTCAGGTATTCCAGAATCTCAATGATAAAATTGTGGTGACAACACCTCGGAGCTCAACTCCCCGAGACACTGCCACAACCCCTAAATGTCAGGAGGCACCAAGAACAATGTTCTCGTCACAAAACCATCAGAACGATTCCAAGATACCCGCGTGATCCTAAAATTTTTTAGTGAAATTGGACAAGAGAAGAGTCAAAACTCTACGTCAAGATGCCTCACCTGACCTGCTGTTAATTTCACTAAGTCTATAACCTGTTATCTTTTGAACTTTTGCCATGCTTGTTTGAACCTGTTAATGAGTGTAATAGCCATAGCTAAGTGTTCATATTTTGTCAATCATCATGAGTGGATCCCTGCCATGTATTTTGTTGTCATGTTTGAGTGCAGTAGCTTATTTATCGTGATGCATTTAGAAGGCTACTTGTTGTTTATCGCAGACCGGTGCCATATTTGTTTTGCTTGCCATTTCCAAACCGTGCATCCGATTCCAGTGATCTCTATATCGATTTTGACTGAAATCACCTCCCCTTTCCAGTGGCACTCTTGGATTTCTAAGTTGATGCCAGGTTCAATCATTCCTTTCCAAATCATGCATATGCATCATATATCGCATCCCGCATATCATACCATGTTTTGCATCATGTTGCTTGAGCATTGCACGTGGTTGATTGTGCTCCTTTTTGCTTGTTGTTCTTGCTTGGGTAGAGCCGGGAGACGAGTATGTGAATGAGGAGCCCGTTGAGTACGCTTTCGAGGATCAAGGCAACTCTGAGAACTTTGCAGGCAAGATGACCATACCCTCGAAATCACTTCTATCTTTGCTTGCTAGATGCTCGCTCTTTTGCTATGCCTATGCTACGATACCTACCACTTGCTTATCATGCCTCCCACATTGCCATGTCAAACCTCTAACCCACCTTGTCCTAGCAAACCGTTGTTTGGCTATGTTACTGCTTTGCTCAGCCCCTCTTATAGCGTTGCTAGTTGCAGGTGAAGATTGGAGATCGTTCCTTGTTGGAACATGTTTATTGTTGGGATATCACCATA
This sequence comes from Triticum dicoccoides, assembly GCF_002162155.2. Lineage (NCBI taxonomy): Eukaryota > Viridiplantae > Streptophyta > Magnoliopsida > Poales > Poaceae > Triticum > Triticum dicoccoides. Next base: position 286,693,696 of record NC_041386.1, read on the forward strand.
TTATCTTGTTTATCTTAATGCACCAATATACTTGGTAAAGGGTGGAAGGCTCGGCCTTATGCCTGGTGTTTTGTTCCACTCTTGCCGCCCTAATTTCCGTCATATCGGTGTTATGTTCCCGGATTTTGCGTTCCTTACACGGTTGGGTTATAATGGGAACCCCTTGACAGTTCGCCTTGAATAAAACTCCTCCAGCAATGCCCAACCTTGGTTTTACCATTTGCCACCTAGCCTCTTTTTCCCTTGGGTTTCTGGAGCCCAAGGGTCATCTTTATTAAACCCCCCTGGGCCAGTGCTCCTCTGAGTGTTGGTCCGACCAAGTAGACTGCAGGGCCACCTCGGGGAAACTTGAGGGTTGGTTTTACTTGTAGGATGTCTCATCTGAGTGTGCCCTGAGAACGCGATATGTGCAGCTCCTATCGGGATTTGTCGGCACATTCGGGCGGTGTTGCTGGACTTGTTTTACCATTGTCGAGGATGTCTTGTAACCGGGATGCCGAGTCTGATCGGATTGTCTTGGGAGAAGGATTATCCTTCGTTGACCGTGAGAGCTTGTGATGGGCTAAGTTGGGACTCCCCTGCAGGGATTTGAACTTTTGAAAGTCGTGCCTGCGGTTATGGGCAGATGGGAATTTGTTAATGTCCGGTTGTAGATAACCTGAAACTTCACTTAATTAAAATGCACCAACCGCGTGTGTAACCGTGAATGTCTCTTCTCGGCGGAGTCCGGGAAGCGAACACGGTGTTGGAGTAATGCTTGAAGTAGGTTGTTCTAGGATCACTTCTTGATCATAGTTGTTCGACCGTGCTTTTGCCTTATCTTCTCGCTCTCATTTGCGTATGTTAGCCACCATATATGCTAGTCGCTGGCTGCAGCTCCACATCATACCTTTACCATACCTATAAGCTTAAATAGTCTTGATCGCGAGGGTACGAGATTGCTGAGTCCCCGTGACTCACAGATTACTTCCAAAACCAGATGCAGGGACCGATGATACCGCTCCAGATGATATGACCGAGCTCAAGTGGGAGTTCGATGAAGACTCTCATCATTACTACGTGTCTTTCCCAGATAATCAGTAGTGGTGCCCAGTTGGGGCGATCGGGGACTATGTTGCATTTGGGGTTTATCTTCATTTTGGTTCCGTAGTAAGACCTTGAGTGTATTTGGATGCATGTAATGTTATTTATGTATTTGTGTGATGTGGCGAGTGTAAGCCAACTATGTATCATTTCCCCTTTATATATTTACATGGGATGTTGTGAAGATTACCTCACTTGCGACATTGCTTTCAATGCGGTTATGCCTCTAAGTCGTGCTTCGACACGTGGGAGATATAGCTGCATCGAGGGTGTTACAATGGCATGAAGCTTGAACTACGCATCTTCAAGAGAACGGACCAAGATTTGAGAGAAACTATTCTTCGGTCTTCAAATGTCGAGAATGATGATGAGAAACACCACCATGAATTGTTGAGACACTGCGGAATAATGCAGAATATAAAGGCTGAATCAACAATGAAAAGAATTTGAAAGATCCTGAAGAAAGACATTTGACTGATGATAATTCATTCTTACATCAAACTTTGAAAGAATTTGAGAAACTCCGGGAAAATTAGAAGAGTCAGGTAAGATCCTGGGAAAAGACCTGTGGGTTAGGGCCCACTCAAGAGAAACACCGTTGGAATGATTTAAAAGAGATAATGCGCCGGTTGAATTAAATGGCTTGAATGAGATAAGAACCTTGAAATAACTTGAACGGATCGAGAATGGAAACGTGAATCTTCTGAGATATCTTCAGCACTCCGGAACAATTGAATAGCGAGAAATGGATGATTAAGAGGTGCACCGGCATGAGAAAGCATTTTAAACGAGGAAAGGATATGATCGACAAAGCTTGACTTGAATCCACTAGAGAAGAAAAGAATGGAGAATGATGAACTTGAAGCTCCATTAGTATCTTCATGATAGATCACCGTATCAGAAATTGAAATAAAAGGATGAAGAGACCTCACATGAATAAAATGGATAATTGGTTTGAAAATCTCTGAGTCCTTGAAGAAAAGGGTGGGAGGGCGAGAAAAACAAAGACAACTTGGGACGAATGAAACAAACACCGTTGAGAAGACTTAGAATTGATCTTGCAGATGGGGAGAATGATAGGATCATCTTGAAGAGAATCACACCGGTTAGAAACAAAATTGTCGAGGCAATCTCGAGGAAGGAGGATTAGTATTCCCATACAAATATGAGAACACTGCTTAGGAAAGGTATGGAATCAACACTTGGCATTCAAGCAACTCGAATACCACAACTCAAAACAAAACAAAGGATTGGCTTGCAGAATAAGCCGGAACAAACATATGATAGAGATTTCGTCCGAAGTTTTCGTGCTGGGGTCCACACGGGCTCGATCGTACAGCACCATCATGTACAAGGCAGTGCACACGACATACGAAGTGTCCCCGAGTCAGCATATCCAAGGACTCTTTAAGACACAATGAGACCACTATAAAACCAACCGTGGGTAGGCGGACCAATAGATGTCGAAACCCAATCTCATATCATGCATCTGTCGGAAAGATGTCCTAGGAGCTACTTGAATTCCCACTTATAAACTCCCAAAACTTTCTGGTTATGCAATCAGGTGTTGGGGATACAGGGGAAGCATAATAGCTCACCCAAACTAACAATTCTAACATCCAGCTGTATCCATCCTTCAACACATAACCAAGAAACCTTCGGAAATCATGTACCTCAACCTTCAAAAAAGCATCCGTTATACGAGTTATGGCAATACTCCCGAACTCCCGCCCCAGTACTGGGTGGCATCGAGGTTATCTCACCAACAACTGCATAAAAGAGATTTTTGATGTCGGCGAACTCAGGTATTCCAGAACTGCAACGATAAAATTGTGATGACAACACCTCGGAGCTCAACTCCCCGGGACACTGCCACAGCCCCTAAATGTCAGGAGGCGCCAAGAACAATGTTCTCGTCACAAGACTATCGGAACGATCCCAAGATACCCGCGTGATCCTAAAAAAATTCGTGAAATTTGACGAGAGGAGAATCAAAACTTCTACGTCAGGAGGCCACACCAGAGCGACGAAGGGACCGAGGAGTAAAAAGAATCCTACTCTCCGATATATATAATCCTAAGACTCAAAACATGTTGTTCTAGACTCAACAACGTCAGGGATTCGATGAAGCAGGGGGCTCCTAAGTCGGGGAAGGCTCTTATTACCAACTTGAAACACCCACAATGCGGCTATATCTCCCACGTGTCGGGGCACGACTTAGAGGCATAGACGCATGGTAGGCTTGTCACAAGAGGGGTAATCTTCATGCATCCCATGTACTGAATAAGAAAGGGATAAAGAGTTGGCTTACAATCGCCACTTTGCACAATACATAAATAATTCATACAACATGCAAAATACAAACAAAGGTCCGACTACGGAACCAAAATAAAGGAAGACAACCCCAAAAGCTAGATCCCCAATCGTCCCAACTGGGCTCCACTACTGATCAACCGGAAAAGACACATAACAACGATCAAGATCTTCATCGAGCTCCCACTTGAGCTCGGTTGCATCACCTGCACTGGTATCATCGGCACCTGCAACTATTTGGAAGTATCTATGAGTCACGAGGACTCAGCAATCTCACACCCGCGAGATCAAGACTATTTAAGATTAAGGGTAGGAAAGGGGTAATTGGGTGGAGCAGAAGCAAGCTCTAAGCATATATGGTGGCTAACATACGCAAATAAGAGCGAGCAGAGAAGCAACGCAGTGGTCAAGAAGCTAGAAGTGATCAAGAAGTGATCCTGCAACAACTTACGCACAACCATAACACAAGAACTGTGTTCATTTCCCGGACTCCGCCGGAAAGAGATCATCACGACTACACACGCGGTTGATGCATTTTAATTAAGTTAAGTGTCAAGTTCTCTACAACCGGACATTAACAAATTCCCATCTGCCACATAACTGCGGGCATGGCTTTGGAAAGTTTAAACCCTGCAGGGCTGTCCCAACTTAGCCCATCACAAGATCTCACAGTCAACGAAGGATATTCCTTCTCCCGGAAAGACCCGATCAGTCTCGGAATCCCGGTTACAAGACATTTCGACAATGCTAAAACAAGACCAGCAAGACCGCTCGATGTGCCGACAATCCCGATAGCAGCTGCACATATCTCGTTCTCAGGGAAACACCGGATGAGCACTCTGTACAACTAAAACCAGGCCTCAAGTTTCCCTGAGGTGGCGCTGCAAAGGACTCTAGTTTGTACCAACACTTAGAGAAGCACTGGCGCGGAGCGGTTAAAATAAAGATGACCCTCGGGTTAATTACTCCCAAGGGAAAGGTATAGGTTGTTAGGCAAATGTAAAACCAAGGTTGGGCCTTGCTGGAGGAGTTTCATTCAAAGCGAACTGTCAAGGGGTTCCCATAACACCCAACCGCGTAAGGAACGCAAAATCAAGGAACATAACACCGGTATGACGGAAACTAGGGCGGCAAGAGTGGAACAAAACACCAGGCATAAGGCCGAGCCTTCCACCCTTTACCAAGTATATAGATGCACTAAAGTATATTTTAGAGTTGTTTAACATGCAAAGTAGTGCTACCATGTTAAACTAGGCATTTTTTCTACCCCATTTACATATAAAGGTTATTAAAATCTGAGCTGCGGTTATTTAGTTATGAATTAAACCATTTTAACAAGTTATTTAAGAAAATTTAATCACACAGCATTTTAAACATTTCAAACATGCATGAAAGTTGGATATTGGTAAACTAGATGAAATTCTAGTCATTTTACATATATAATTCATTTACAAATGATGCATGGTTAATTAGTTATTATATGCATCATCTAGAGGGACTTTTTTGTAAAACTGTAAACTCCAAATAATTGCTAAAAATGCAGGCTAAAAAAGGTATTGGGCTGTAACAGGTTGGCGGCTGGGCACTCACCAAGGGCCAAGGCCTAGTCAGTGCAGCCGGCCGGCTGAGGGGATGCGGGCAGGCCTTGGCACGCCCTTGGGCTAGCAGGCCTGGTGAGGAGGAGGCGGCCCAGGGGATGGAGTTGACTAGTCCACTTGCGCTGGGACGGGGTCAAAACGGGCGAGCGAGGCAGGGGTTGCATGCGCGACCCTCTGTTCGACCAGAAGCAGAGTCACGGAGGTGTAGAACTTGCGGTGGAGGCCGACGGGCGTGGGTCCGGCGAGGAACTCCGGCAATGGGTGGCTGATCCGGGCGATGGCATGGTGTTGCGGGCACGAGGGAGTCCCTCGCTGGAATGAGGCGGATGCGACGGGAACCTTCAGGAGCTCCATGGGCGGCAGGCTCCTGCAAAAACGGCGACGAGAGGGTGCAGCGGCTGCTGCTGTTGCTGGCGTCATGGAAGAACTCCGGTGAGGTTCGACGAGGAGGTCCGGGCGTGAGGAGAAGACTAGGACGGTGGGGAAGAGGTTGGGATGGAGTTGGACGTGGTCGCCGGTAGCGGGACTTGTAGCAGCAGCGGCGGGGCATGGCAGCACGGACTTGGCGGCAGCGAACGAGCGTGAGGCAAAGGAGGCAGGCATGGCGCCGCGCTCTGTTGAAGCAAGGGAACGAGCGGGCGACGCGGTGCTCCGGCGAGGAGAAGGAGGGCGCCATGGTCTACTAAAGCTCCTGCGTGAAGAACATAGGGAAAGGGAGAGAGTTTAGCAACGAGAGAGAGATAGGGATGGCGAGGGGGGCTAGGGACGGAGAGGCTTGGCCTGGCCGTGGTCGTGGTCGCCGAAGGGAGCGTTGGATTGGGAGGAGCGGCGAGCTCGAGGGAGCAAGAGGTTCGCGGGGCCTCTGCTTGCGGGAGGCTGGGAGCGAGGCCTCGGGCGTGAACGATGCCGGGGATGGGGATGGCACGGGCATGGTGACAGACGGCCAGATCCGCGGGCGCGTCTAGAGTCGGTGAGGGAGGTGGAGGGATTTGGTTGGCCGCTGGATGAATTTGAAGAGAGGTGGAGGATTGGCTGCGGGATCAGGATGGATCCCGAGGAAGATGCGGCGGGTGGCGGCGTGAAGGGACAAACCTCCTAATTTCTAGGGTTTGACCAAATTAGGTATGGCTTGGTCTATATATAGCAAAAGAAGGGAGTTTTGGATCATCTGATCGAGATCGGATGGCTACGGGTCAACGGAGTAGTCAAATGAAGAAACGGAAGATGCAGGAGGATGTTTGGGGTTGATCCGGATCCGTTGGTTACGACAAAGCAGGTCGGGTTCGGGACAACTCTCGGACGGGCGCGAGGGGGACCGAGAACTGTGCAGAGAGGGGGTTCTAACAAAAGGCCATGGAGGCAGGGGTTTGATGGGCTGGTTTAGAGTGGAAGTTGGTTGTGATGAGAGGCCTTGGGGTGAGAGGAGAGAAGAGAAGGAGAGGCCCGGCGGCAGTTTCGGGGACCGAAACCGTCCGACGTATGACCGGCTATAAGTCCGCTATAGTTATCCGTTGGGGCGTCAAACAGACTCCGAATGCGATGAAACTTGGCAGACGGTCTACCTACAACATAACAAGACCGCACGCCAAATCTCATCCCTTTCCGAGAACATATTCCGGCCATTAAAAAAATACTATTTCGGACGTGCCGCGGGCGCGTGCGAGTGTGTCTAGGCTCAGAACGGACAAAGTAGAGAATAGGGAGACCCGGACGGATGCAAGTTTTGAAAACATGATCATGAAATGCACATGATGACATGGCAAGATGCAACATGCAAGCAGATGACAAGGCAACAACAGTGAATAACTCGAAGACACCTGGCGCATCGGACTCGGGGCGTTACAGCTCTCGATCTGTTTATAAGCGCTGTCGAGTCCTACTGGTCGAACTCCTCTGAATACTTACCCGAGCTCTAATACATGGCGCTCGATCTCTCTCATGACCTGTGGGCCCTGGTCGGCTAGCCCTGCATTTTGCAGATTACTAGGGATTCGCCAACGGTTCCCGCCGTAGGCTCGAGTTCAAGTATCTAGCTGCGTCAGGGCCTGCTTGCCTTCAGGCGGTCAATTTTTATGTTTGAATCTAGTACTTGACTCCACCAGTAATGTGTACTAATACTTTTTTGTTGTAGTTCTTGTGAGTTTTGTGGAAATGTTATCTTTTTCATTGAGTTTTGCCTTCTTTTTGTGTTTGTTTTTGTGATCCTTCTCAACAATCTTCTGGTATCATTTTTAGCATTGTAGTACTTGCGTCTAAATTAAGTTGTACTGAGAGTTCATTCATAGTACCACTTATGTGCTTAGTCTGACTTTTTTTTGAGGGATTGCGAACTCATGCTTCTTTGTACTTTTTATTGTAGTTAGTATGTACTCTCCGTTCAAGTGTACTAGTACTGTCATTCTTAGTTTGCAAGTGACCAGTATAAGTGTGTGTTGATGCTTTCTTAACTTTTCCTGTTGTAGTACTTGTTAATTTTCTAGCAGCTATATATGAATGAGAACAGTACATGAAGTACTAAGATTTTTTGCTTCAACTTTTGAAGCATTGTTAAGCAACTCTAATTGTACTGATTGTTTTCAAGGTTATGTTTTCCATACAATACTGAATTGAAACTACACATGGAACATCCTTGTGTGATTGGTCGCTTCATAACTAGTGCTGAAGAGCAGCCACAAAGTTCCATTTAGAAGCTACTTTGAATTTGAATGATGCATTAACAAAATATGAAGCTACCAAACTTATATAACGAGATAAGAAAACTTGTTCAACTGTGACAAGCACGGCATGAGTAGACTTGTTCAACCATTACACACAAGACATAAGCAAAGTGGTTTAACCTAAAAAGAGCAAACTACGAATTTGAAACAACAAGATAAAAGGCAAGCACAAGCGCAAGCAACACGAAGGCAGACTTTGATGTCTCTTCATCCCGCATGGTGGCATTGGTAGTAGGGGTCAGCCTCCTGCTCTTTTGAGCTTTCCCAACCTGTTGTGATGTTGTCGATTATCTTCCATGACTTGTACGTGGCGTACGCATCTATTCATGCGTACTCTATGAGCTTCTCTGGCAGTGGGCTGGTCCCCCACAGTTTGTGGTCTTCCTTCGTGTCGTTCTTTTTCTTCATGCCTTTGTAGAATGGGTGGATGATGCTGGCTGCAACATCAGCCAAGGAGTCGTACTTTTTCCCAAAGCCTCGAACTCTCTAGTTGCACTGAATGTCGATGTACTTGTCGAGGTTGATCTCCAAACTAGACATCTTCAGCTTCTCTTTGTCCCCTTCAATGCTGAAACCGGCAAATGTGAACAACTTCTCATGCTTCAGCATCTCGTTGAGGCGCATGGGCCTGCAAGGGGAAAGACATTTTGAAGATTAGTATTATTTTGATGTTTGAATTCTTCATTTTTGTTTTGTTTTAGAATCGATGAATCCATGAAGCAGATTCTTATATAATATAATTAATGGATGAATGTAATTCAGAAACTAGTTGTTTTGTTACGAAATTAAATTCAAGTACACCATGTTATTTTTCTTTTTGGATTATATACAATTTGAGTCAATGATGTATGTGCTGCTTTAGTACTAGTTTAGTTTACTTTTGTTGAATAGAACAACATATACCACTGTTTCACCTAGTTCTTAGTATTTTTTCTTATTAAAATAACAGCAGACCAAGTTCAAAAACTACTTCAGTACATCAAGTTCAGAAACATCTTTCTAATACATCGAGTTCATAAACTACACTATTGGATCAAGATCAGAAACTACACTAGTACATCAATTTCAGAAATTAATCTTCTGCAAGATTTTCAAATAGTAATCCAGTGCATCAGATTCAGAAATACATTTATAGTGCATCTACTTAAGAAAGTGCAGTAGTGCATCCACTTTTCATGAACTACACTAGTACATCTAGTTGGGAAACAAGTTTGATGAAATTTTGAGGGTAAAGTACTAATTAAACAGATGAACCAAATAGGGCAAATGATTAGGATGGGTTACTATTTTGTGGCCGCTGCGATGTGGTACACCATGCAGAGTTCCTCCACGCACAACTGCAGGACTGCTGCCATCTGGGGAGGTTCGTCTTCCCTGGTGTACTCCACATCAACCCCGACAAACCTAGGATACTTGTCGCCAGCCTTCTTCTAGAGCATGGTGATCATCTCGTCGGCCTTGTCTGGTTTGTTTGTGTAGACGATCTCCAGCGTATCCTTGCCATGGATCTCAACCCCTATGAGAGTTTTGGTGTACTCGCGCTTCTCACCGGGGACGTGAACATCATCGAGGTTGCTGCTCTTGTCGGACGTCTTGCCATGATGACGCTTGGTGGACAGTTCCCCCACCATTGCCCTCCTCCGGCGACTGTGGTCTTGGAAGAAAGAAGTTTCTGGGTTGTCTGCAGTGGAGATGGAAGCGGCAATGGTGGTTCTAGGAATGGAATGAGGCAGAGAATGGACGGGGATGTGTGGGAGGCAGTTCGTCGGGGGATGTTGGGTGTAGTGGTCATGGGCCGTAGTTGAGTCCGTCATGGCAACCGCCCAGTGGATGGCACGGGCGGTGGCTTGGAAAAACCAATTGTCCAAGCCAATTTCTTTGCTAGGGTATTAATCTGGTCGCACTAATTAGTCTTGTGAAGCTTTACTTATTAGTTGCTTATCCCACTTGCTCGTCTCAGGGTCGGTAATGATGGCATTTTACTGTCGCACTGATCTGTCTTGTCAAGCTGTATTTATCAGTTGCTTATCCCAGTTGCACGTGTCAGGGTTGGTGATGATGGCGGTTTGTACTCCTCTACTGTGGGTACACGGACTGGTGATTGGAGTGTAATTGAACTTACTGAATTCCAGTCAAACTATGTGTGTCCTGCGGCTCTTTTTTAAAACATTTTTTGTTTTTTGAAAGGATTTTTTATATCAATATAATCTTTGAAAGTATATTTAAAAATAAATTAGTTTGTCATCAGTACAGGTGTATTATATTTGCACTTTCATTATTTTCTTCTTAGTTGAGGAGATTATTTTTATGTACTGACGGACTTTCTGAACTAGGACTGGCATAACCAGACATAGCTTGTTTTTTGTACCAATGTTTTTTGAGGTGTTCCCCGGTGTGTTTGGTTACTGATGAGTGTGAATTATCAGTACTGATGCACTATAAGAGTTTAAATTTTCCTTAACATATTTTTGCTGAGCTACTGGTAGACAGTAGTGTTGACGTTACATAAATTCAGATCAGTTTTTTCAAATATATTTGTGACTACATTCAAAAGGTTTATCAAATGGTTTACATAATAATGTCACTGGTCCAGTGGCACAAATCACAAATTATATCTTAACTACAGTATTGATCAAGAAATCGATGATAAAGCTAAATAAGTTTTGGTAACGACATTGTTTTCTGATATGATTCCTCATTGTGTACCAAGGCAACCAACAATACAAGCTTATTTTTGAATTGACGCAACAGCATAACAACTATGGATTCTTCAGTCTTGAGCTCCTCCTAACTGGCCCTGAATGTTGTCCCTTACCGGTGCCCTTTCCTGGTTGATCCTTGGCAGCTTCATCCTTAGTTTCAGTTTCCTCGTCCCCAATACTGTTATCTTCATTGTCTTTGTCTGATTGGTCATCATTCTCGTCAAACTCTTCTTCTTAATCCTCTTCTTTTGATTTTTTGGATCTCTGGACCTTGCCCTGTTTCTGTTCAGCGCCACTGACCTCCTTGCCCACATTTCATATGTGGGCATTATGTCCGTCAGTTCTCCGACACTTGCGGCAAGTGTAGTTGTTACGTGTGTCATCTCCATTGGTAGAAACCTGGGCGGCTCCAATCTGCTCCTGCAGCTTTTGTTTGTTGACAATAACATCTGTGCGGAGTGGGCATGTGCGGTAATTATGATTGGTCACCACGTCGCAGAATCCGCATGCCCTTATCCCGAGAGGTTTGCCATCCGGGCCGAATTCCACGCGCCTGATGGGGCGTGGTGGCTTTTTGGCTGCTGCTTTTGCTGCTTTCGTTGCTCGCGTCTTACTCTTCCTCCCCTTTGTGTTTGAGAATATGGGTGGTTTAATTACCCTTTCATGCTGTTGGTGCTGCTGGTAGGATGTCCTATTGTCATGCCGTTCGCCTACAGCACCATCAAGCTCATGATCTTGCACATGAGCATGTTGCTGCTCTTGAGTGTGCACATGGGCAAGCTCTGGTTGTTGTTGCTCCTCTTTCTCATTGTCGAATGGGTCAATAGCTCCCACATGGTTCATCTCGGATAAGATTGTAGCAATATCCTGCTCAATGGCTTTGTTGTCAGCGCCACCACTGTTTTCAGCAGAATGCATGGCGTCGAGTTCTTGTTCAAGTCTTTCCATGGCGACCCGTGACCTTGCCATTTGGGCTTGGCTTCTCAAGCTTTTTTGTGCACCCTCATGTTCAGCTGGAGCAGTGCGCTTTCAATGCAGTACTGGGAGGCCTTGTTTGACGCTACTGTCCTCAAGTCATTTCTGTTGAATGTTGGCTGGATGTTCGAGCGTTTGGTGTATCTCCTGAGGATGTATTTCTCTGGAACTTCGGCAACCTTAATTGTCTGCATTATGCATAGGACATACACGCAGAAAATACCTGTATTTTTTTGGAAGAGGTGCATGTTTTTTGTCATTTCATTCGAACAAAAACTTTGCAAAAATAAGTAGTACAGTATGTAACATCTCTTTTTTAGTCCTCACCTGTGTGGTCCCATAGCTTGCACTCACAGTCATATATTTCTCCCACGGGGTCAGCAACCACCTGGAACGTGTGCTGAGACCACGCAAATAGTTTTTTCGGTTTGTTGTAGCGCACGAGGTACTTTGTGGGTTGTTCCGTCTCTGTCGCCGTGAAGACTGTGCTCAGTTTTAGCCTTTTTCTAATCTTGCTGCACACAGCTCGTGAGTAAAGCTTTTCCATCTGAGTGGCAAACCCATAGAAGGTCAGCGTGTTTTGTTCCTTCTGCTCAAGCAAGAGTGATGACAAAATTATTAGTTTTCTCGCAGCAAAAACTTGTATAACTAATAAAGTTTTACTTTATTAAGCATGTTATTTTGTCTTACAACAGGTGATAGAGCTATACCCGGTTACCCATTGTCTCCTGGTTCTCTGTCTGCCTCCTGGTTTTGACGCAGGAATTTACCTGGCGGACAAACCGGTGGAGGTTTTGTCTCTCACTTACGAAGTTCTTCTTGAGCACATAGTTCGTGCTCTCACTCCGTTGTGTGGACGTCATTTTGGCACAGAAAATTTCATTGAAGTAAGCTAATATCCATTTCATGCGCTCGTTCCACATTGCCACCATTGTTGCATCATCATGGAGGTTGTACTTATCCATGAGTGCTTTCCAGGCAGCCTCAAACTCAGTTGGCATGAGGGGCCAGTTGAGGATTGCTGTGAATTCATCCTTAAAGGTTTCATGGAGGTTGTATAGGTATGCGAGATGTTCCATGTACTTCTTCATAATGTGCCAGCGGCACAGCTTGTGTACTGTGTTCCCGAAAGCATCTGGGATCGCCAAAGCCATGGCGGGGCACTGGTCTGGTAATGATAAAAGAGACGTGGAGTGGTTAGCAGATGGTAGTGCATATATACAAAGAGAACTGACACAACATTTTTTTACTATGTTATTTTCCTTTGGGGGGATGGTTTGGCGGTTGTACCTGTGAGGATGCATGTAGGAGCTTTCCCTCTCATGCACCTTACAAATGTTTTGAACAGCCATCTGAATGAATCTGCATCCTCATCTCTTATAAGGGCGAAAGCAAAGAATGTAGTCCGTAAGTGGTTGTTAGTACCCACAAACACCCCAAGTGGCATATGGTACTTGTTGGTATTATATGTGGTGTCAAACGTTACGCAGTCACCAAAATCTTGATACTCCCCTCGGCAGCTTGCATTTGCCCAGAATATGTTCTTCACTCTGTCGGACACATCAAGTTGTATGTCGCAGAAGAATTCCCTGTTTATCGCTTTCATCTCCCTAAAGAAGTTGATAGTCTTTAGGACATCGTCCACATCATCCATCCTTGAATTCTTCTCTTTGCTGCATATTAAAAGTGAATAGTCATTCAAAAATGCATGTTGAATTGGCATCAGGTCATGTGTTGTGTAATATGTTTGTACTGGCAGAGGAAAAAAGATGGAGGGGGTTTATGGGAGGATAACAAGTTTGTACTTACATGTTAATCAGGTCCTTGGCATTAATTTCAAGGAAGTAGCTACCGGGGTCATCGCCCCCCAGTATGCTCATGATTTGCGGGTGTTCAATGCATTTGAACTGCAGGTACTTGACTTACTCCAAGATTGTTTTGTCAAAGTTTTTGTGGGAGTGCAATAAGACAAGCATTTGGGGGGAGAGCTGTAGCATGTGGTTGTGTTCTCAGACTATCTCTTTTACGACAAGTGTTCCATCATTTTCCCTCTTCGGCCTCATTTTAGCCCCGCAGTTAGTCTTGGTCGTCATCTTGTTCTGCTGTCTATTTGCTTTTGACACCTTCGATTCATAGACTCCATAGCACGTGCAATAAAGGTATATTATGGTGTTAACCTTGGAGCCTTCCCTGACAGCAAAACTCATGTGCTTTGCATAGACGTTGTAGAAGTTCTTTGCTTCTTTGAAAGTTTCAAAGCGCATCTCTAGCCTTGGCAGAACGTAAGCTTCAATGTTAGGTGGCTGCACGCAACAGTGAGCAAACAAAAACGCAGTTATGAAAATATTAGATGGGGTGGTCATGGTACTAGGGGTATGGACTGTGCTTGTATGTTTTTCTGAATGGATACTTACATGGGTATAGCTCTGTGATGCCTCTGGTGTTTGCTGTAAACCCTGGTGTATGGGCGCGGGTGGTGTCACCCTCGGCACATGCAGCAATGCATCTCTTGGAGGGAGCAATGTTGATGAAGCTCTTCGTCTCTCATTGTACGGTCGTCTTCCATCAGATTTGTTGTGAGGTTGGTCCTGTCTATATGGATACTGACGTTTTGATTACCAGTAACCATTACATTGTGAGGTTGAGCAATGTTGTTGAGCCACCCTTAATCCGACCATTACTGAACCATCTAGCTCAGCTAACCCGCCAACAACTTCTGATACTGGCGTTTTGATTACCGGTAGCCGGTTTGTTGAACCGGGGACCCCCACTGTATTAGCCCAGCATACTGCTAAGCAAGAGGTTTTAGAGAAGTAGAAAGTGCAGTTTGATATCTCCCATTACACTCACCTCAATGTCAATGATGTACTGTCCGGATATCTCAGTCATGTGCACTCCAGCCGTGACTCAGAAATCGAGATGGTCAAACAATTGCAGCTAAAATATGAGGTATGTTCTCCGGTTTACTTATACTCTGCCAGCCCCCAAGTCTTCAGATGATGAACTTGAATGATCTGTAGACTTTATGATATAAGCTGATACTTTGCCTCTAGGTTTTTCAAAAGTCCAATAGAGTAGCGTAAACTTCACCTGTAGTCCCCAAGGGCCGGCTCAATTTATCATAAATGAACCGGTACTTAATTGCATAACTGTCTTTTACTAGTCCCAATAAGTATTGTGATCCGGCTCAATCTTGAAAAACTTTCTGAATATCATGCATTAGCCCCCAAGTGCCAAACGTTGTTACTTTGTAAAACCCTTGGGACTTGAAACATACAATGTCATAAAAAATTGCTTTGGCAGATATTAGCCCCCAAGTGTCAAGTGGTATTGCAGTGCAAAGTACTTGAGACTTGAACCCTTTTATCTTTTAGTTTAAGTCTTGACACACCTGTGAATGTTTTGTAGAACGCCTTATCTGAGTTGGGCTCTCAATTGACGGATGCCAAGACCCGGTTGGCGGAGCAGGAGACAGAGATAAAGACCACTGACTCTAAATCCAATTGAGCCTCTCTGAATCTGAGAAATTGAAGTCTAGCTTAGCTGAAAAAAGAAATCATGGGCCGAAGAAAAGACGCTGCTGATACAACGCGCTGAGACAGCTAAGGCGGCTCTTGAGGAGGCTACTACAGAGCTCACCGGTTTAAAAAACCGTGTGTCTCAAATGGTCTCCGCCATCTTCGCTGAGTTTTTTACATAAGCCCCTTATACTCTATTTTGACCAAGAATGTAAACCGCCTGCTTAACCTTTGTTAAAATACTTATAGGTCCGCGGAGTAACAACCTGAGCTAGGACAGTGCGACAAAGCTAAAGGCGGTTTATACCTTGGTGGAACAACTTTATACGGGGGCTCAACAGGTGCTTGCTGCTATCTCTCCTGCCAACCAAGGACCCAACCGCCTAAGTGATGTTTTCAAGAAGTTATCGATCTTACCCGCCAGGTTTCAAGAGGTCAAACGATCATGTGCCAGAGCCGGAGCCCTGACTGCCCTGAGCTGCTCAAAAGCTTGGGTGCCGGATTTAGACCCGATTGACGTGGCTAAGGAGTACCCTACCGTGAAGGAAGACGAGACTCCACTTGAGCAAGATGACTTTATTGCCTGTGTGAGGGGAGTTCGTCCTCAAGCTACCATTCTTGGAGAGGAGACCAACATCGACAAATATCAGCCGGGTTTTGATATGGAGAATAAGAATATGGTGACTCCCTCTTACAAGGTGACAAATCTTATCCCGCCGGTTCGCCAACACAATTTTGCCCCGGAAGTCGACCCAGTCAGACTGATTGATGATGAAGCAGAGTTCATTGCTCTGAACGGCTTTGACTGGTACAATCCCAGCTTCCAACCAGTAGAGGGAGGTGAACCGGCAAGGGGAGAGTCATAACCATCTTTTGGGCTCTCAAAGCCTTGTAATAGATTAGTTTGAAAACTGCATGTTTTGCCTATGCCATCGTGCATAAAATGTTGCCTATGACTCTTTGCCAATGATGTCAATATATATATGCAGCACATCCGTGATTACATCTGCAATGTTTTAACTCTGTTCCTGTAAAAAAATGAAAGAGTTGGCCTGGCGGTTTAGCACCGGATAGGTCAAAACACCCGGTATATTACTTATGAAATTATCATAGTGGAAAAGACAGAACCAGACATAAGATAAACAAGGCTGGAAAAACCTTTGATTGATGAAAAAAACACAGAGAAACCTATTCATGAATGACACTATCATACTTGTGTTCTTTGAATCTGGACTGCCAGTTTACATGACCCGGATGATGAGGTTGATAACCCAATCTTTTGTAGAAGTTAATACTTCCATATGTCTGATGACTGTTATGCCTTGGCAACTTGTTGTCAAATAACCGAGCCGGTTTAATTTGAAACCATACTGACAGTTAGATTTGAGATGATGAAAAATAGCAAGACAAAACACTAGGCTTCAGACAATGTAAATCAAAACATTTAAATAAAAACTGGATGCTTCTGATTCGAATACGATCAGTAAACCGAACCAAAGGGGTTAAGCTAAGATTCGAATATGATCATATAGCCCCCAGTGGCTTTGGCGTTGTGCCGATCCAGAGGGTACCGACAGCTATGTTCTCTTTGGTTTGAATACGATCTATGTTTCAACAAGAAGCCCCCAAATGACCTTGAGAGGTTTTTAACGACCCTGATTTGAATACGATCCAAGTCGGACCCAAAAGGGGTTAAGCTATGATTCGGATATGATCAAGAAGCCCCCTAGTGAGTTTGGCTTTGAGCCGATGAAGAGGGTGACGACAGCTATATTCTCTTTGGTTCGAATACGACCTATGTTTGAACAGGAAGCCCCCAACAGACCATGAGGTTTACAGCTAGATTCGAATACAATCATGAGCCGGACCAAAAGGGTTAAGCTAGATTCGGATACGAGCAGCCCCCTTTTGGTCATTTTGAATAATGAAAATAATAAAGATATATGATCATTGAAAGGGAAAAGGACAGAAGTCCTGCTTTATTACTTATCATAATATATACAATGTCAAAGTATGTACATGATGAGAGTCGGTGGCTTAAGTATAGTATGGCCGCAGCTGAGCAATGTTCCACGGCCGGCGGGTCTCCTCCTCAGACTTACGTGAGTCTTTGTGCTCTCGAACATCAATGAGGTAATATGACCCGTTGTTTAAGTTCTTACTGACCACAAAGGGCCCTTCCCAAGGTGGGGATAGCTTGTGTGCGTCGGACTGATCCTGGATGAGCCGGAGCACCAAGTCGCCTTCTTGAAAGATTCTAGTTTTAACCCGGCGGCTGTGATAACGGTGCAGGTCTTGTTGGTAAATTGTTGATCGGGCTGCTACCAAATCTCGTTCCCCATCTAACAAGTCAAGTGCATCCTGTCGGGCTTGTTCATTATTAGCTTCAACGTAAGACGCCACGCGGGGCGCGTCATGACGGATGTCACTAGGCAGAACTACTTCTGCTCCATAAACCATGAAGAAAGGTGTATAACCTGTAGACCTGTTAGGAGTGGTATTGATACTCCATAACACCAAAGGTAACTCCTCTACCCAACAACCTGGTGTTCGTTGTAAAGGAACCATAAGCCGGAGCTTGAGACCTTTTAAAATTTCTTGATTTGCTCTCTCAGCTTGACCATAGATTGGGGGTGAGCTACCGAAGAAACATCAAGCCGGATATGCTCACATTGACAAAACTCCTCCATAGCACCTTGGGACAAATTAGTGCCATTGTCAGTTATAATGCTGTGTGGAAGTCCAAAGCGAAAAATCACCTTTTTCATGCACTGAACCGCCGTGGCTGCATCACACTTGCTCACTGTCTCTGCCTCAACCCATTTTGTGAATTTTTCAACTGCCACCAAAAGATGTGTCTTTTTATCTTTGGACCTTTTGAAAGGTCCAACCATGTCAAGCACACAGACTGCAAACAGCCAAGTGATTGGAATCATCCGCAACTCTTTAGCCGGCACGTGCGCTCGTCGTGCAAAATTTTGACATCCATCACACATACTGACTAGCTCCTCTGCATCAGCATGAGCCGTTAACCAGTAAAAGCCATGACGAAAAGCTTTGGCCACTAGAGATTTTCAGCCGGCATGATGGCCACAATGTCCCTCATGGATCTCATGAAGAATCTCTTGACCTTCTTCAAGAGAGACACATCGCTGAAACGCCCCAGTGACACTACGATGATATAATTCACCATTAGAAATTGTCATTGACTTAGACCGTCGGGTTATCTGTCTTGCCAAGGTATCATCCTCTAGCAACTCGCCCCGGGTCATGTAAGCCAAATATGGCACTGTCCAATCTAGAATGACATGAAGAGCCGCCTCCAACTGGGCCTCCGGGTCAGGAACGACCAAGTCTTCCTTTGTAGGCAACTTGACAGAAGGGTTATGTAAAACATCTAAAAAGGTGTTAGGTGGCACCGTCTTACGCTGAGATCCCAACCGGCTTAAGGCATCCGCCGCTTCGTTCTTTCTGCGATCAATGTGTTCCACCTGATACCCCTTGAAGTGTCCAGCCACAGCGTCCACCTCTCGACGATAAGCCGCCATGAGAGGTTCCTTGGAATCCCACTTTCCCGACACCCGCCGAGCCACCAAATCTGAGTCGCCAAGGCACCGTACCCGGCTCACACTCATCTCTTTAGCCATTCGAAGACCATGGAGCATGGCTTCATATTCTGTTGCATTGTTAGTACAAGGAAACATCAACCGCAACACATAACAAAACTTGTCACCTCGAGGAGAAGTTAAAACAACTCCAGCCCCCAATCCTTCCAACTGTCTAGACCCATCAAAATGAATCGTCCAATATGTGTTGCCTGGCTTTTCTTCAGGTGTCTGTAACTCTGTCCAAACGTTAATGAAATCGACCAGCGCTTGAGATTTCATCGCAGTACGTGGCACATACTTTAAACCACGAGACACAAGTTCAATAGCCCACTTGGCGACTCGTCCTGTGGATTCTCTGTTTTGAATAATTTCTCCTAACGGAGCGGAGCTAACCACGATGATAGAGTTACCCTAAAAGTAATGCTTGAGCTTCCGGCTTGCCATGAATACCCCATAAACAAGCTTCTGCCAATGTGGGCACCTTTGCTTAGATTCAATGAGCACCTCACTGACATAGTAAACCGGCCGTTGAACCGAATGTTCCTTGCCAATTTCCTTGCGCTCCACCACAATAGCCACACTAACAGCACGTGAGTTAGTAGCCACATATAACAACAATGGCTCCTTCTCAATAGGAGCAGCAAGAACCAGCAGCTCAGCGAGCTGTCTCTTCAGATCCTCAAAGGCAGAGTTGGCAGCGTCACTCCAGACAAAGTCATCTGCTTTTTTTCATCATTTGATACAATGGCATAGCCTTCTCACCCAACCGGCTTATAAACCGCTTAAAGCTGCGATACGGCCTGCCAGCCGCTGAACATCATTGATGCATGCTGCTTTAGCCAAAGATGTGATTGCCTTAATTTTCTCCGTGTTAGCCTCAATGCCTTTGTTAGACACAAAAAAACCTAAGGGTTTGCTAGCTGGGACTCCAAAAACACACTTGGCCGGGTTAAGCATCACCTTTTAGACCCGGAGGTTATCAAAGGTCTCCTTCAGATCAGCTACCAAGGTTTCCTTCTCTCTGGATTTCACCACTATATCATCCACATAAGCATGAACATTACGCCCAATCTGATTGTGAAGGCAATTCTACAAACATCGTTGATAAGTCGCCTGGGCACTCTTAAGCCCAAAAGGCATAGACACATAGCAGAAGGCTCCAAACGGAGTGATGAAAGCTGTCTTCTCCTGGTCCTTAACTGCCATCTTGATCTTATGATAACCCGAATAGGCATCCAAAAAACTCAAACACTCACAACCCGCGTAGCATCAATGATCTGATCAAAACGAGGTTGATCAAAAGGGTCAGCCGGACAAGCTTTGTTCAAATATGTGTAATCCACACACATGCGCCACGAGCACTGGGTTAGCCAACCACTCTAGGTGAAAAACTTCAACAATGAACCCGGCCGCCAAGAGCCGGGCCACCTCTTCTCCGATAGCCTTGCGCCTTTCCTCGTTAAACCACCGAAGAAATTGCCGGACCGGCTTAAACTTTGGATCAATATTGAGAGTGTGCTCAGCGAGTTCTCTCGATACACCCGGCATGTCAGAAGGCTTTCATGCAAAGATGTCCCGGTTCTCACGGATGAACTCGATGAGCGCGCTTTCCTATTTTGGATCCAAGTTAGCACTGACAATGAACTGTTTGGATGAGTCGCCAGGCACAAAATCAACCATCTTGGTGTCATCAGCTGATTTGAATTTCAACACCGGTTCATGCTCCGTAGTTGGCTTCTTCAAAGACCTCATGTCTGCCGGGTCATGTCAGGACCCCGACTCGATGTCACATCGATCTAGCCGGTAACACCTCATATCACTTTGCGGCCTCACGCACGGTATCCCCACGGGTGTCGCCTTACCTTTGCCCGGGACCGTTTGCGCCTTTTGGCTCACGTATATGATAGTGTCGCTAGCATCCATATGATAAGGAGCCCGGGCTGACATGACTAGTCGTAAACCCAAAGTGGCACAGACTTACAGGGACAGGCATCCATGACCCAGCTTCGAACGTGTCGGTCATCAACAAGTGGGTCCGGGCTGTAGCACTGGGCTAGCAGGACTCCGGTAAACCGGGCTGTAGCGGGCTAACAGGACTCCGGTACTCAATGCGTGACATTTCCCCGAAGGGACAGACACCGGAACGAAGAAGGACACATGCCGGCCAGCCTAAGTGTTCCAGAGTAGTAGCAAGCTACCATGGCTCAGCGGTAACACTAGGAGACATTTCCCGTAAGAGAGGCTACTAAAGATAAACAACTAGATAGTCAGATCCCACACATACCAAGCATTTCAATCATACACACAATATGCTCGATATGTGCAAATACAACAAGGCATCACAACATGACTCTACGACACAAGTACTTTATTTAAGGCTCAGAGAGCCATACATAACATACACAAAGGTACGGGTCACACGACCCGGCATTCAAGTCGTACAGTCATACAAACTAGCAGCGTAAGTAACTTGTCTGAGTACAGACAATTAGAAAAATAGAAGAGGCTTGGAAAGCCTAGCTATACTACGAGGTCCTTCACAAGCTCAGGATCACCACCTGGGCCTTAGCCTACTCATTGATGTCAACGTGTACGTAGAACCCATCAGAACGGGTTGGAGCGTCTTCTGTAAAAATGTAAATTATAGCAACATGAGTACAAAGGTACTCAGCAAGACTTATATCAGATCCTACATACATGCATATTATCAAGAAGGGTTGGTGGAGTTATTGCAGCAAGCCAGCTTTGACTCTTGGCTAGGCTAACCTACGAGACTCCAACTTGAAATGGTTTGCGCACACGAGTCCACTACTCACCACTTCAATACACTATCGAGGATTCACCTCCGTCTTCCTGCGGAAGAGCCCTCCTCGGCACTCACACTTATCTTGAGTCTTTTAGTAGTTTCCATTTACTTGTCTATGAACTGTATAGGCAACCAAGTAGTCCTTTACCGCGGACGCGGCTATTCGAATAGATCATGATAACCCTGCAGGGGTGTACTTCTTCATACACGCTCTCACCACTTACCGTCATTTACACGACATGTACTCGGCAACCTTCAAGCGGAAGCCCAACGTGGGTGTCGGCCACGACCTACCTAATCACCTAAGCCTCCAGTCCAGGTTTATCGCCTATCCAGGTTCCATCCGTAGGGAGTCCGGCCGAGGTTTCCCATACGGCCCCGAACGATGTGAACAGGGTTCCCGAGATACCTAACGGGTATTCGGTACACCCGGCCACGTACCTACCGCATCACAGCCCACCCCTACGGTCAGCGCTGTCCACGGCCTCCAGTAGGCTACAAACACCAGAAACTACTTGCAACTCCTGGACGGAGAACTAGGGTGAATAAGAAGCCGAGAGGGTCCATTGGTTTCGGGCCCAATGCATGGTAGTAGCTGATTCTTAAATCACACATACAGATCTCAGTGCTTAAGGTCGGCTTCAATGAAACAACCCACCATGTACTCCTGCATGGCCTCTCATCGATACCTTTACCAAATCGTGTTCACCACACCACTCTCATTACCGACATAATCATTTCACTCTAGCCCATCACCCAGATGAACCAGACCTGACACGACTCTAAGCATAGCAGGCATAGCAAGGTAGGAACAACACATACATATGGCTCAATCAACTCCTACACATGCTAGTGGGTTTCATCTAGTTACTGTGGCAATGACAGGTCATGCAGAGGAAATGGGTTCAACTACCGTAGCACACAGCAGTTTGAATCGTGTTGTCTTAATGCAGTAAAAGAGAGCAGGAGCGAGAACATGGGATTGTATCGATATGATCAAATGGTTGGTTGCTTGCCTGATGGTTCGATGCACGGATACGGTTCTTCGTTAGGGTAGTCACGGTACTCCTCGGGGACAGATCCTGTCGTAAAGGATAACGATACACAGGCATCACCAAACAATGTGCAACAATATGATGCATGCATGAAACATGGCAATATGAGTGTGTTGGGCTAATGCAACTAAAGCTACCAACGCTGTCAGGACCCCGACTCGATGTCACATCGATCTAGCTGGTAACACCTCATATCACTTTGCGGCCTCACGCACGGTATCCCCACGGGTGTCGTCTTACCTTTTCCCGGGACCGTTTGCGCCTTTTGGCTCGCGTATATGAAAGTGTCGCTAGCATCCATATGATAAAGAGCCCGGGCTGACATGACTAGTCGTAAACCCAAAGTGGCACAGACTTACAGGGACAGGCATCCATGACCCAGCTTCGAACATGTCGGTCATCAGCAAGTGGGTCCGGGCTGTAGCACTGGGCTAGCAGGACTCCGGTAAACCGGGCTGTAGCGGGCTAACAGGACTCCGGTACTCAAAGCGTGACATTTCCCCGAAGGGACAGACACAGGAACGAAGAAGGACACATGCCGGCCAGCCTAAGTGTTCCAGAGCAGTAGCAAGCTACCATGGCTCAGCGGTAACAATAGGAGACATTTCCCGGTAAGAGAGGCTACCAAAGATAAACAACTAGATAGTCAGATCCCACACATACCAAGCATTTCAATCATACACACAATATGCTCGATATGTGCAAATACAACGAAGCATCACAACATGACTCTATGACACAAGTACTTTATTTAAGGCTCGGTGAGCCATACATAACATACACAAAGGTACGGGTCTCACGACCCCACATACAAGTCATACAGTCATACAAACCAGCAGCGAAAGTAACTTGTCTGAGTACAGACAACTAGTAAAATAAAAGAGGCTTGGAAAGCCTAGCTATACTACGTGGTCCTTCACAAGCTCAGGGTCACCACCTGGGTCTTTAGCCTACTCGTTGATGTCAACGTCTACATAGAACCCATCAGAAGGGGTTGCAGCGTCTTCTGTAAAAATGTAGATTATAGCAACATGAGTACAAAGGTACTCAGCAAGACTTACATCAGATCCTACATACATGCATTGACTCTTGGCTAGGCTAACCTACGATACTCCAACTTGAAATGGTTTTGCGCACACGAGTCCACTACTCACCACTTCAATACACTACCGAGGATCCGCCTCCGTCTTCCTACGGAAGAGCCATCCTCGGCACTCACACTTATCTTGAGGTTTTTAACAGTTTTCATTTACTTGTCTATGAACTGTATAGGCAACCAAGTAGTCCTTTACCGCGGACGCGGCTATTCGAATAGATCATGTTAACCCTGCAGGGGGTACTTCTTCATACACGCTCTCACCACTTACCGTCGTTTACACGACATGTACTCGGCAACCTTCAAGCGGAAGCCCAACGTGGGTGTCGGCCACGACCTACCTAATCACCTAAGCCTCCAGTCCAGGTTTATCGCCTATTCAGGTTCCATCCGCAGGGAGTCCGGCCGAGGTTTCCCATACGGCCCCGAACGATGTGAACAGGGTTCCCGAGATACCTAACGGGTATTCGGTACACCCGGCCACGTACCTACCGCATCACAGCCCACCCCTACGGTCAGCGCTGTCCACGGCCTCCAGTAGGCTACAAACACCAGAAACTACTTGCAACTCCTGGACGGAGAACTAGGGTGAATAAGAAGTCGAGAGGGTACATTGGTTTCGGGCCCAATGCATGGTAGTAGCTGATTCTTAAATCACACATACAGATCTCAGTGCTTAAGGTCGGCTTCAATGAAACAACCCACCATGTACTCCTACATGGCCTCTCATCGATACCTTTACCAAATCGTGTTCACCACACCACTCTCATTACCGACATAATCATTTCACTCTAGCCCATCACCCAGATGAACCAGACCTGACACGACTCTAAGCATAGCAGGCATAGCAAGGTAGGAACAACACATACATATGGCTCAATCAACTCCTACACATGCTAGTGGGTTTCATCTAGTTACTGTGGCAATGACAGGTCATGCAGAGGAAGTGGGTTCAACTACTGTAGCACACAGCAGTTTGAAACGCGTTGTCTTAATGCAGTAAAAGAGAGCAGGAGCGAGAACATGGGATTGTATCGATATGATCAAATGGTTGGTTGCTTGCTTGATGGTTCGATGCACTGATACGGTTCTTCGTTAGGGTAATCACGATACTCCTCGGAGGCAGAACCTGCCGCAAAGAACACCGATACACAACCATCACCAAACAATGTGCATCAATATGATGCATGCATGAAACATAGCAATATGAGTGTGTTGGGCTAATGCAACTAAGACCAGAAGGGTTTGAACCAATTTGAATCAAAGATTCAAATTTCAAACTCAAACATGGCCCTTTAAAGTGTTTTTCCTTGTTCTGTATTAAACATCAGGTTAACTTGTTTAATCATGCATGAAAATAGTACAGATGGATAGATTGGATTTTTCTGATCATTTTTCATATATAATTTGTCTGATTTGGAGTTACAGAATAAAAGTTATGAATTTTTAAAGTTTAAACTATATTCTGGAATTTCCTATATTAGATTAATTCCAGAAAATCAATTATTGCGTCAGCCTGACGTCAGTGTGACGTCAACAGGTCAACGGAACATGTCCAGGTCAAACCTGACAGTGGGTCCCGCGTGTCAGGGTGATTAATTTAATTAAAGTTTAAATAAAACTAAACCTGTTTAATTAACAGGGCTGGGCCCCACCTGTCATTGACTCAGGGGAGTCAACCAGGGCCCACCCGTGGTCAAACCCGGGTCGGCTGCACCGGCGTTTAGCCGCCGGCGAGCCCGACGCGGCGGCGGAAGTGGTTTTGGCTGTTTCGGCCACCAAATGGGTCGCGGAGACCACCGGAGTGGAGCTGAGGACGAGCCGCAGCTCTTGGTGGAGTCCGTTGGGGTCGGGGTGGCCGGAGTTGGCGCCGGCGACGACTTTGGCGGCCACCGGGGTTCGGCCGAAAACGAACTTGACGCTGGAGGGGTCAGTGAGGTGCGGGGAGTAGCTAGCTAGGTGCTACGTGACGCGGTGAGTATGATGGACACCGTGGAGTGGTCGGAGGGTGACCGGGAGCACGTCGGCGACAAGCTCCACGGCGGTGGGTGCGGTTGAGCTCCGGGAGGTCGCTACACGGCTCGGGAGCAAGAAAAGGAGGGGGGAAAGATGGCTAAGCTCACAGTGAGTGCGACGAAGCCCTTGGTGCGGCCGGAGATGGACCGGAGCGACGACAGCGTTGAAGGGGATCTCCGGCGATGGCGGTTCGGGCGAGGTCGTTGCGGTGGACTCGAGCGTTGCGAGCGCTCGGGGCTCAGCTTGCTCGATGGAGTGGACAGCGGCGGAGCTCCTGGACACGATGAGAGGACGCACGGGCGGCGGGAAGCACGGCTATGACGAAGGCACGGCGATGGTGGCGTCGGTCATGGCGGGGGAGCGCGAGGGGGAGGAGCTGGAGAGAGG